>NW_027555625.1:389519995-389837495 GCF_003287225.1 Phascolarctos cinereus | reverse complement strand
TTATCTCCTATTTATCCTGCATATATCTTGTCTCTACATAGTTGTTTGCAAGTTGTCTCTACCACTCCCCCTTTAATCGCCTGCCAACATATATACATTAGAATATGATCTTTTTGAGTGCAAGGGCTATCTTTCACCTTTCTTTGTCTCTCCAGAGCTTGGCACATGGTAGGTGCTTAATGAATGCTTACTGATTGACATGATTTGCCCAAAGGCAAGTCAAAACTTGAACTGAGGTCCCCTGGCTCCAAATCTAGCATTTTATCTGCTAAGCTTTATGTCTAATTCCCTAAGTATTTTTCCCCACCATAATAACCCTGTAAGGTAAGGAAATTGGACTCAGGGTCATATAACCGGTTGATAGTAGTGTCAGGTAGAGTAGAGCTTGGAAACCAGATCTTCTTAATCTGTTACCACCCCTTACCTCCCAGGCTATCCACTCAGTGTCTGACAATAGTTGCTGAGTTGTTTGTCTCTTTGTGGCCTCATTTAGGGTTTTCTTGGCAAAGATACTGGAGTGTTTTGCCATTTCCTTCTCCAGCTTATTTTACAGATGAAGAAACTGAAATAAATAGGGTTAAGTGAGTTGTGTAGGCTCACACATCTCTGAGGAAATAACATTGGAGGATTACGATATGGTGAAGAGAAAGCAGAATATACCCATTAGAGCTAGAAGCCCTCTGTTTCTAGGCAGGGAATTATCCTTGAACGACCCAGTTGAGTGTCAGTTTTCCCTTGGGTTGACAATGATGAGAGATTGTATACTGTTAGAACTCCCAGCAGAAAATGAGACTCTCAGATTTTGTGTCTCTTCCAATGAATCAACCACACTAGATTTGGTGAAGAGAACAGAGCAGAGAGGTGGCTGATGTGTGTAGGTGGTCTATGTAATCTGGAAAGGATTAAGGGATTTTGTAAAGTTTCTCTCTGGAGAATGTCTTAAGGGAAGGAACTGACAGCCTCTCCTGGCAGCAACTCTTAAAGATATGGACAATATTTTTTCCAAGTTTAGGGCAAATCTATTTAAGCAACATGGGTCCTTTCTTTACTTTCCCAACAGTAACATAGAAGCTGTATTGACATCCTGGTACAGTTATTAGAGTTCTGAATTTGGCATCAGAAAGTCTCAAATCCTCTAACACTTAGAATGACCATGACCAATTCATTCAACCTCTATGAGACTCAGTTTCCTCATCTATAAAATAGGAATAATACCTGTGTGGCCTATCTCATAAGGTTGTTATGTGGGTCAAATGAGATGATATCCAAATGTTTATAAAATTGCTATAAACATGTCAATAAAGATGATGTCTAATGATCTTGGTAAAAATGCTGTCAAGCTACTGAAAGTTTCTTGGTTGGAGTCATTAGTCATGAAGTCAGCTACCTTCACTAATGTGCTATTGCAGTACTTATAGATTTTAATCAGCTCTTTTCCCACCCTTCTATTTACCATCCACATTAATTAGTGAGACATGAAATCTTATATCTCATCATAATTGAGTCTTTTAAATGTATCTTGGAATAAGGATTTCATGAAAAGTCATCCAAGATTATATTAAGAAAATGATTAAAATGTCCATACTCTTTGTTCTAGAGATCCCACTGCTAGGCATATACCCCAAGGAGATCAAGGAAAGAAACAAATATTCCACATACACCAAAATACAGCAACACTTTCTATTGTAGCAAAGAACCTGAAGCAAAGAAACAAAAGCTTATCCTATTGGATAATGGTGAAACAAACACAGTATGGTTCATGAAATGTGGTGTTATAATATTGCGCATAAGTCACAATGAGCAAAATGAATACAGATAAGCATGCGAAATGATAAAAAGTAAGGTAAATAGAACCAAGAATAATTAGAAAATCTAAATAGAAAGAACTGAAAAAAAAACTCAAGACCAAATGCAGGGCAAATATAAGGTCGAAGCTTGGCTCCATAGAATAAATAAGAAAATATACCTCCCACCTTTCTTCAAAAGAAGTGGAGGAATAAGGAAGCATTGCATATATTGTCAGACTTGATTGATGTGTTCGTTAGTTTTGATGAAGTGAGGTTCCCCCCCCTTTCTTTTTTCTATAGATGGCCCTCTGAGTAGGGAAAAGAGGGGGCAGGATACATTAGAAAATATAGATGATGTGAAAATAAAATATATCAATATTTTTAAAAGAAAAATTATCTAAGACCATAGAAAAGATAGTAGTCAATTCTCAATTTTTCATGATAAAGGAGAGAAATGGTGTAATGAATAATCTAAATCAGCAGACCCTCCCAATATTAAATATATTTAGCTTTACAATGTATCACTTGACTTGGGACATAGGAATTTTGCCTTTCAAATGTATCTTAGGGTTCTATTTTAAAGATTACTGTGTATTCCCTGAGCACACACCAACTACTATTGGAGGGAGGTGGTACAGAGTTAATCTCTTGGCAGTCATCTCTGAAAATTTAAAAAATGTTATAGATAATCACATTACTTTTAGAATCTCAGGTATTTCAGAGGTTATCTGGACTAACTGCTACCTGAAGCAGGAATACTCTCTCCCCCACATCCCACACAAGTGACTATTTAATTTCTAGTTGGATAGCTTTTGTGCTAACTAATCAATTAATTAAAAATGATTTATTAAAGACAATATTTTAATAATCATCAATCACTCAGCAAAAATTTTCTAAGTGTTTAGAATATGCCAAAATTGTCCTAAGCACTGGAGATAAACGTTAATGAATATAACCTCAAAACTTTTAAATGAAATCCTGGCAGAAAGACTATTAATCTATGTATCCATATCTATATCTATCTATATACATACATATATTTACTATAAATAAGTTGGTTTTTACTAGTGAGACAAGGACAGTTCAAAATTGTGAAAACAATTAAAATAATCATAGTAAAAACAAAATCATCCAAATATATATGATTACCAAAAAGATATAGAAAAATAGTCTGAAAAGCACAATACTCATTTATGCTAAAACTCTTACAATGAGTAAACATTTAAGGACATTTTAAAAAAACATATAATGAAAAAGTATGTATCTTAAACCAAAAGCAAACATCATATGTGATAGGGAAAAACTAGAATATTTCCCAATAAATTTTTTTCAGTTGTTTCAATAGTGTCTAGCCCTTTGTGACCTTATTTGAGGTTTTCTTGGAAAAATTACTGGAGTGGTTTGCCATTTTTTTCTCCAGATTATTTTACAGAGGAGGAAACTGAGGAAAACAGGGGTAAATGACTTCCCCAGGTTCACATGGTGAACCTGTGTCATGAGTGTCTGAGGACAGATTTGAACTCACAAAGGTGAGTTTTCCTGACTCCAGGCCCAGTACAATATCTATTGGGCCACCTACATGCCCTCCCAATAAATAGATATATGAATAAGGCAAGAATGTGCCCCCTTTCCACTGTATTTTGACGTGGTTCTAAAAATGTTAAAAAGAGCTATATATCTAGAGAAAGAAATTAAAGGAATAAGTATAAATAAAAAAGAGACAAAAATATCCCTATTTACTGGATTTACTTAGAAAATATGAGGATTTACTTGGAAAATCCTAGAGAATCAACAATAAAACTCATTTGGGTAACTAATAGTTTTAGCAATGTAAGAGAATGCAAAATAAGTATAAAAAGCAATAACATTTCCATAGAGCACAGGTAATCTAGGATGATATAATACAAAAGGGAGTCTCACTTGGGGAAAAAAAAAGCTTTTAAAAAATATCTAGGAGCCAACTCATGAAGTTATACTCAAGACCTGTATAGATACAAATAGAAAACACTCCTTAGAGAAATAAAGAATAGTCTGAAAAACTAGGTGGTTATTCATTGCTTATGATTGGGTCAAATCAATAAAATAAAAGGATGATGCTACTAAAATTAGTAGACAGATATAATGTTATACCAATTAAAATATCAAGTGGCTGTTTTATAGAGGTAGAGGAAATAAATAAATTCATTTGGTAGAAAGAAAAAAAATCTAGAATAAGAAGGGAAATAAAGAAGAAAAGTAGAAATAAAGGGGAAATTGTACTTGCAGACCTTAAATTGTACTATGAATCTGTAATCATGAAAGCTACTACATACTTTTAAAAATAGGAAATGAAATTAGTGAAACACATTTAATAAGGAGGAAATAGGCATATCTGAACTTAACACAGTATTTGATAAACTTTAGAAGATAAATTACTTGGGGAAGAACTTTCGTTGTGAAAAAAAAGTCAGAAAAGCTTGAAAATAATTTGTAGAAATTAGAGTAATCACCTTACACTATATAATGCATCAAGTTCAAAATGGAAAGGTCACTGGACTTAGCAAATATATGTGTGTACACACATCCACACATATACATACATATACATATACATATATATACATACTACATACATACATATATGTATATATATACATACATATGTATGTATATATATACATATATATATATGTATATATATACATATATATACATATATATATTATACATATATATATATATATATATATATATATATATATATATATATATAGAGAGAGAGAGAGAGAGAGAGAGAGAGAGAGAGAGAGAATAATGAGCTGAAGAAGGAAATGGCAAACTACTCTAGTATTTTTGTGAAGAAAAGCCCAAATGGGGTTATAAAGAATCAGATGAAGCTGAAAACTATTAAACAATAACAAGCTTAAATTAAGTGGTTGGAAAGAAGCTGGATTGCAAGGGGTTGAAGAGGAAGTGGGATGTGAGATTTTTTTTTTTTGGTAGGAGTTTGGCTGTGAAAGAAAGGAGAAATTATGAAGTGCCTTGAGAGCATAGTAAGGACGAGCAAAAGGTATTTTTGTTTTCTCTTTGTTTTTATTTTCTTAGGATGGCAGAGGACTGGATATGTTTGAAGGCAGCAGGAAAAGAGACAGTGAATAAGGACACATTGAAGATGAGTGAGAGAGAAAAAAAATGATCCAACGGGTTGGCTGCCAGAGGTGACTAGAAAGAATGGATCAAGGATACAAATAAATGGGTCATTGTTGGCAAGGAGAAGGGACATTTCACCTTTGGAGACAAGGAATTGATCATTCCTTGAATTCCCATTGTTGGAAAGGTATAATTGTTAGAAAGCATGGAACCACAATTCTGATTCCCATTGGTAGTATGTCTGTCCTTTCTTAAGTGAAAATCTTGCAAGTATATATTTTTAAAATAATGACCATGTTGTTTTGAGCCTCACTTCTACAGGCTAAATGAACCTAGTTCAATTAACAGGTTTTGAAAGCAGATTAATGAGGTTTGGTTGATTTTACATTCTGTTTTTATTTGCAATACCCATGAATTATTTCTTCCCTAGTATTGTAAACAGCAATTAAAACATGCTAGCAAATTCATACCTGACTGCTATTTTACACAACTGATTGTATTCAGCTATTTCAAGTGACTAAAGGAGAGGGCCAATTGGAGTAGTATGGTACATTTGGGAAAAAAACAAAAAAAAACCAAACAAACCCCCCCCAAAAAAAAACCACTGACCCTGTAGTCAGAACAGCTTGGTTTATTCTTGACCTCTGATGCTTAATGCCTGTGGGATCTTGGAAAAATCACTTATCTTCCATAACCTTCCATTTCCCTTCCATAAAATGAGGAAGTTGGAATAGATGTTACCTGAGGTCTATTCCAGATCTAGTTTGATGATCCTATCATCCTATGGTTCAAAGTTACAAATTCCATCACCATTTAGATCAACTTTATTTTGTGATGGAAACTGTACTTCTAATTCTGGTCTTGTAAATTATTGTCTTCCAAATGTTTGGTCATAAGGAGGATTGGGTGAGAGTGTATATATAAATCAGCACAAATCTATCTCTACTGTTGTAAAAATAAATGAAGGTATAAGATTGGCCAATGATGGGTCAATGCCTTTGTCCTCTAATATCCCTAACCAGGAAGTACAGTAGATTTCTTAATTAACTGAGGTCGTGGTTGGAGCTCTAATATCAATAATAATACATCACGTGACAAGCATCTGTTTTCCTTAAAGTACGTTCTCCCTCTGCCAGTATAGACCTCAACCACTCTACAACTTAGTATTTAGTACTTAAAAGAGTTGCTGTAGTAAAACAATTCATCATCCCACTACCAACCTCTTGGCGATTCTCTCCAAACTTAGCTATGCTCATCCTCATATAGCGATCAGTCAGTCAGTATTTATTATCATCTACTACGTGCCAGACACTATGCTAAGTACTGGGGACACAAAGACAGAAGTGAAACAGTCCTTGCCCTCAAGGATTTTGTATTCTTCTCTTCAAACAGTCTATCACTGGGCCAATATTCAAATCCTTTCCAGCTTTATAGGACATGCTAGAACTTATGCTCTCCAAGAATAGCCTCTGATAACCTAAGGTTACTTCCACCATTATGAGGCATCAGAAGAGAATATTATTAGAAGAAAAATAATGATAAGACTGTGAATTTTTTTTAACAACTTTATATAGTTCTTTTCAATTATGCAAGACCCTAGGCCTTGATTAAAAGTGTCAGTATGTGAAAATATTATTTTAGCTTAGGTCCATGCTGTTGATTTAAATCACTTATGGAAATTAAAATTTTATCATTGACTGAGAGGCAGTTATGACTGTGAAGCCAGAAGACCTTTATTTACACATATGACTTGGGTTGACAATAGAAGCATAAGTAAGACTCCAAGAAATGTTCTAAATACTATTCTTTATTAAGGTAGCAATCTTTATCTATAAAAATATATTAAGGGCAGTAAATTATATTATCACTTTTTGGATACCATTATTGTCTTCCAGGAAGCATATTTCTACCCTACTTCTCAATCCCAATTATCAGGAAAATAGCTTAAGGGAAATTTAGGGAGTAAATTCCAAGAAACTTTTTTTTAAACCAAATATGCTATACTTACTATAGGACATGAACAAACTGTTGTCATAGATAATTAAAACTTAACTACCCTCTCTGTAAATAAATGAACAAAATATAATCTGCAATGGAAGCTCTGTTTTTACTTTTAAATCAACTATTACTTTCTAATTTCTGAAACTTGGCAAGCTACAGTCTCCTCCTCATTAATATTAACATGCTGCTGTGAGGACCCACACACATTTTGAAAGAATTAGTTGTGTTAAGAGCACAGTCTGGAAAATTCCTAATCAAGTTAAGCACCACAAGATTGAAATATCCAAGTCTTTGGAGCTGAGAGTTAACTAGAAAAATCATAATAACAAGGAGAATGTTAATTCCCCAGCATCCTATTTATTCAGGTATCAGATTCCCAGAAAACTCAACTATTCCACTGTTTAGAACTCAGACAAAAGGGGATCCTAGGACCCTAGATCTAGATATGGAAGGGACTTTAGAAGTTATTAACCCACACTTTTTACAGAGGAACTGAATCTCAGAGAAGTTAATAACTTTCCCAGGGTCACACTGTAAGTGGCAGAACAAAAATTTGAACCCATTCCCTCTCCCTCCAAAGCCTAACACTTTTTCTACTGTGTCACCATGAATCTTTAGGATACTTCTGAATAATAACTATAACAACAATGATAATGGATCATACTTATATAGCACTTTAAGTTTATGAACCACTTTTCTCACAACAATTCTAGAAAATGAGTAGCACGTGTAACATGTAATATAATAATAGCATATATATATTATGTTTAGGTTTGCCATGTACTTTACAAATATTTTTTCACTTTATCCTCAAAACAATCAGGGGCAGGGGGAGAGGGAATATTAGCATTAGCCCCATAGTACAGATGAGAAATTAAGTCAGGGAGAAATTAAGTTAATTATTTTGGGTCACATACCTAGTCTGTATCAGAGTGCAGTTTTGAACTTAGGTCTTCCAGACTCAAAGTCCCTTGCTTTAATTATGTTTCAACAAAGGTTATTTATTTTAATGGAATAGATTTCTGATTACCCAATGATTTGCAAATAATATCATGTTAGAAGATTCAAATGGCATGATTTTTTTAAAAAAATCTGTTTTTAAAATACATTTTCAGTTCCAAATTCTCTCCCTCTGTCCACCTTTCACCCCATCCATTGTGAAGGAAAAAAAAATTATGACACTCATTATACATATGAAGTCATGCAAAACATATTTCTGCATTAGTCATGTTTGGGGTAGGGGAGTGAGGGAAAGCAAGAAAAACAAAGTGAAAAATGTGCACTCTGAGTCCATGAATTGTCTATCTGTAGGCGGAAAACATTTTTCATCATGAGTTCTTTGGATTTGTGGTAGATCATTGTATTGATCAGAGTTACTAAGTCTTTCACAGTTGATTATCTTTACTAGACTGCTGTTACTGTGTACATTATTTTCCTGGTTCTGTTTTGTATCTCATTGTTATCAGTTTGTATAAGTCTTTCCAGTTTTTTTTCTTTCAGAAATAATCTCCATCTCTCTTAAATCACAATAGCATTCCACCACACTCATATGCTATAACTTGTTTGGCCATTCCCCAACTGATGGACATCTCTTCAATTTCCAATTCTTTGCCATCACAAAAAGAGTTGCTATAAATATTTTTGTACATACGCATCCTTTTCATTTTCTTTGATCTCCTCAGACTGAGTAGAGATTTTGTTGGGTCAAAGAGTATACATAGTTTTATAGGACTGGCATGATTTGTTTTTTTTTCATTTTTCTTTTTAAAATTTCTTTTATTAATTTCTTTTATTTTTTAATATAAATTTATTTATTTTTAGTTATTAATATTTACTTCCACAAGATTTTGAGTTCCAAATTTTCACTCCATCTCACCCCTCCCCCCACCCCAAGATGACATGCATTCTGAATATGCATTCCCCTAGTCTGTCCTCTTTTCTATCTCTACACCCCTTCTCTTATCCCCTTCCCCTTCTATTTTCCTGTAGGGCAGGATAAACTTCTGTACCCCATTTCCTGTATTTCTTATTTCCCAGTACTATGTGAAAACATTTTTTTAGCACACATTTTTAAAACTTTAGGTTTCAAATTTTCTCCCTTCCTCCCTCCCCACCCCCCTCATTACAAAGGCAAGCAAATCAATATAGGTTATACCTGTGCAGTTATGCAAAACACTTCCATAGAAGACATGTGAAAAACTAACTCTAATTTTCCTTAATCCTATCCTGCCCTCCCATTTATTCTATTCTTTCTTTTGACCCTGTCCCTCCTCAGAAGTATTTACTTCTGATTATTCCCTTTCCCAATCTGCCCTCCTCTTTATCATCCCCCTCCTCTCTTGTCCCCTTCTCCCCATATTTTCCCATATAGTAAGATAGATTTCTACACCCAGTTGAATGTGTATGTTGTTCCCTCCTTAAGCCAAATCGTATAAGAATAAGATTCACTCATTCCCTCTCACCTTCTCCTGTTTCCCCTCCACTGTAAGAGCCTTTTCTTTTCTGTTTTTTTTTTTGTGAGATAATTTACCCCATTCTACCTCTCCTTTTCTTCTTCTCCTAGTATAATCCTCTCTCATCCCTTAATTTTATTCTCCAGATATGACCCCTTAATCTTCAACTCACCCTGTGCCCTCTATCTATCTATCTATCTACCTCTATCTATCTATCTATCTATCTATCTATCTATCTATCTATCTATCTGTCTGTCTATGTATCTATGTATCTACCTATCTACATACATATACTTTTTTTCTTCCAACTACCCTAATACTGACAAAGGTCTCAGGGGTTGTAAATATCATCTTTCCATGCAGGAATGTAAACAGTTCAACCTAAATAAGTCTCTTATGATTTCTCTTTCCTGTTTATCTCTTCATGTTCCACTTGAATCTTGTATTTGAAAGTCAAATTTTCTATTCAACTCTGGTCTTTTCATCAGGAATGCTTGAAAGTCCTGTATTTCACTGAATGACCATTTTTTACACTGAAGGATTATATTCAGTTTTGCTGAGTAGGTAATTCTTGGTTGTAATCCTATCTCCTTTCCTCTCCAGAATATTATATTCCATGCCCTGTGGTCCTTTAATGTAGAAGCTGCAAAATCTTGTGTTATCCTGATTGTGTTTCCACAATACTCGAATTGTTTCTTTCTGGCTGCTTGTAATATCTTCTCCTTGACCTGGAAACTCTGGAATTTGGCTACAATATTCCTAGGAGTTTCCCTTTGGGTATCTCTTTCAGGAGGAGATATGTTGATTCTTTCAATTTCTATTTTGCCCTCTGGGCAGTTTTCCTTGATAATTTCTTGAAAGATGATGTCTAGGCTCTTTTTTGATCATGGCTTTCAGATAGTCCAATAATTTGTAAATTCTTTCTCCTGAATCTATTTTCCAGGTCAGTTATTTTTCCAGTGAGATATTTCACATTGTCTTCTATTTTTTCATTCTTTTGGATTTGTTTTATAGTGTCTTGATTTCTCATAAAGTCACCAGCTTCCAATAGCTCTATTCTAATGTTTAAGCAAGTATTTTCTTTTCCTTTCTTTTCTTTTCTTTTCTTTTCTTTTCTTTTCTTTTCTTTTCTTTTCTTTTCTTTTCTTTTCTTTTCTTTTCTAAATTTTGTTTTGTTTTTAGGCAGTTGGGATTAAGTGACTTGCCCAGGGTCACCAGTTAGCGAGTGTCAAGTGTTTGGCCTGAGGCCGGATTTGAACTCAGGTCTTGCTGCTTTCAAGGCTGGTGCTCTATCCACTGAGCCACCTAGCTGCCCCTAGCAAGTATTTTCTTCAGTAATCTTTTGGACTTCCTTTTCCACTTGGCCAATTTTTATTTTTAGGGCATTCTTCTCCTTCTTGGCTTTTTGGACCTCTTTTTGCCATTTGGGTTAGTTTATTTTTTAAGGTGTTATTTTCTTCAGTATTTTTTTGGGTCTCCTTTAGCAAGCTGTTGACTTATTTTTCATGATTTTCTTGCATCACTCTCATTTCTCTTCCAAGTTTTTCCTCTACTTCTCTTACTTGCTTCTCAAAATCTTTTTTGAGCTCTTCCAAGGCCTGGGACTGATTCATATTTTTCTTGGAGGCCTTGGATGTAGGAGCTTTGACTTTGTTGTCTTCTTCTGTTGTAATTTTGATCTTCTTTGTCACCAAAGTAAGATAATATAGTCTGACTCTTTTTGTGCTGCTTGCTCATGATCTCAGCCAATTACTTGAGTTTTAAACTCTTTTTTAAGGTAAGAGTCTGCTTCCAATGTGGAGAATGTACTGTCCCAAGCTTCAGGGGTTGATACAACTGTTTTCAGAGATACTTGTAGGGACCTATAAATTTTCAGCTCTTCTAAGGTGGTATGATAAGGGGCGAGGTGTTTACTCCTTTCCTGACCTGTGCTCGGGTGTATTAGTGACTACAAGCACTCCTTTCTGTCCTGGAACTATGAGGAGGGTTTTCTATTCACAGCTACTACAAGCTTCACCATGCCAGCGCTCCTCCTCACCCCAGCACTGCCGCCCAGAACTGTGACTCAGATCCCAGCACGGACAAAGCAAGAGATTCCTGCCTCAGCACTGGCAGAGAGATCCCTGCAATCCTCCTCTGATCAGCCACTGGATTCCCCCTCAGTCTGTGGGTGGGAAGCTCAGGAGGCAGCTGTCCCCCCAGGCCACGCTCCTCAGGGAATGGAGCTGAGACCCTGCACTTCTCTCTCAGCACTGCAGAAACAGACTTTTCCCATTGACCTTCTAAGTTGTCTTTGGCATTCGTGGATTGAGGATTCTGGAAACTGCCACAGCTGCCCGCGATTCAGTCCTCTGAGGACTGCTCCAGGTTCTCTGAGGCCTGTGTACCCATGCTGCACTGTGCCCTGCTCCCAGCCAGGCATGATAAGCCTTTCTGATCAATCATCCAGGCTGTATTGGGCTGGAAATTTGTTTCACTCTGTCTTTTTGTGGGTTCTGCTGCTTTAGAATTTGTTTAGAGACATTTTTTATAGGTGTTTGGAGGGTTTGGGAGAGAGCTCAAGCAAGTCACTGCTTTCACTCTGCCATCTTGGCTCCGCCCCCCAGAAGTGGCATGATTTCAAAATAAAGAAAAGCAGGTTAAGGATAGCAGTATGGACCTGCTGAGTATATAGTCAAACAGCACTACAGAGATCAACATGACCTTAACGCTACAAAAAGAAGGCTAATAATATTTAGCACATTGCTTAAGAGGGCAATGAGTATATAACACCTTTTAGAAACTTTTTTTTTGGTGTGTGTTTTTTATTTATTTTTACCAAATGGCTACAGGCATTCAGTACTTCAGTACTTCCAGGAGTAATGTAAGCTTCAGTTGTCTAGAAAACTCATGTCATTCTCTGATGGTTCCATAGACTGTGTTACAATGGCTTCTTATTTTTTTAAGTACTTCATGTTTTTCTTTTTTTCTTAATAGCATTTTTTTCCAGTTACATGTAAAGATAATTTTCAACATTCATTTCCATAAAATTTGAGTTCCAAATTTTTCTCCCTCTTTCCTCCCCTCCCCAAGAGACCAAGAAATCTGACATAGGTTATATATGTACAACTATGTTAAACATATTTCCACATTACTTGTGTTGTGAAAGAAGAATCAAAACAATAGGGAAAAACCATAAGAAAGAAAAAAAACACAAAATGAAAATAATATGGTTCAATCTGCATTCAGACTCCATAGCTCTTTCTCTGGCTATGGTTAGCATTTTCCATCATGAGTCTTTTTGAATTGTCTTAGATCATTGTTTTGCTGAGAAGAGCTAAGTCTATCATAGTTAACCATTGCACAATGTTCCTGTTTCTGTGTACAATGTTCTCCTGATTTTGCTCACCTCACTCAGCGTCAGTTCATGTAAATCTTTCCAGGTTTTTCTGAAATCTTCCTGCTCACCATTTCTTACAGCACAATAGTATTCCATTACATTCATATATCACAACTTGTTCAGCCATTACCCAGTTGATGGGCATCCCTTCAATTTCCAATTCTTTTCCACCACAAAAAGAGCTGTTATAAATACTATTGTACATGAGGATCCTTTTCACTTTTTTGGATCTCTTTGGCATACAGACCTAGTAGTGGTATTGCTGGATCAAAGGGTATGAACAGTTTGATAGCATTTTAGGAATAGTTCCATATTGCTCTACAGAACGTTGGATCAGTTCACAACTCCACTGGCAATGCATTAGTGTTCCAATTTTTCCATATCTTCTCCAACATTTATTATTTTCCTCTTCTGTCACATTAGCCAATCTGATATGTATGAGGTGGTATCTCATGGTTGTTTTAATTTGCATTTTTCTATTCAATAATGATTTAGAACATTTTTTTTTCATATGACTATGGATAGTTTTAATTTCTTTATCTGAAAACTGCTTGTTCTTATCCTTTGACCATTTATCAACTGGGGAATGACTTGTATTCTTATAAATTTGACTAGGTTCTCTATGTATTTTGGAAATGAGGCTTTTATCAGAAACACTGGCTGTAAAAATTGCTTGCTAGCTTTCTGCTTTCCTCTTAATCTTGGTTGGATTGGTGCTTTACATTTATCAAAAAGGATTCTCATCTGTCATATGCAATTTGGCTGAGAGCAGCTGTTTTCCCTCTAGCATCTATTTTCAGTCTTGGTAAGCCCAAGGGCTCAGGAGTGGGGGAAAAAAGTAAATAAAGACTCTTCCAGTATTTTATTAGTACTTTAATTTAGGTATGACTCCCATATTGTAATTAAGGAAAGAACAGGCAGTCAAGGGACCTGAGGTTCAAGTCTCAGTTGTAAAAGTAGCTTTATGACCTTTTGACAAGATGTTTATGCTCTCTGGGCTTTAGTTTTCTTTTTGTAAATGAGGCCACTAAACTACATGATCTCCAAAGCTTTTTCCAGCTTTAAATCTAGTATCCTAGGAAATATCATTGAAAAATATCACTAAAAATTACTGAAAATAAAAAAAAAATCTTTTATAACATATTTCTTAGTTTGGCTTATATTACCCTGTTGTATATTCCTCATGATATATCTCATCTATGATATATGATGATTATGATATTATCTAAAGCAAAACTGAATTCAACACAATTGACCACTAGCAATGAGTAAGGAAAGTAAACAGAAACTCTTCAAGGTCTCTCATCCTAAGTTAGTCTCCCTAGATGGTTGTTGGGCAAACTTCTCAATCATTTTTACCATTTAAACCAACTTTCACATCACACAATGACTTCTAATGGACAGGCATTAAAAATTTATGTGCTGTCCCAGATCACTGTGAGGATGGGGGTAGGATGGTAAAATCCAGAATTACTACAGTATCATTTCAGTGTGTCTGATTGAGAAGGGACTGTAATTGCTTGTTAAACTGAGCATCCTTTCCAGCTAATAAAAAGTGAAGCTGTCAGTAGAAGGAAGACTCAATGTGATTTCTTTCACAACCTCATTTTTATAGGAGTACAGAATCTTAAGGTTGGGAGTAAGCTCATAGCTTTTCTAGTTCAAGCCATCATCAAAGGAGAAATTCCCTATACAAGGCATAGTGAGCTTTGTTCTGAAAATGATCCATCTCTTTTGGAGCAGTTTTCTATTTCTTTTAAAGATAGAGCTTCTCCCAATAGTTTTGTTTTACATTTTTGCCTAGGGATGATGTCTTTGTACATAGGAGTCTGGGCCCTTCAGGGAACCCAGTTTAAGGCCAAAGAAAAATATTTCCATTCTGTGTACTTTACACTTTGGAGCTACCCATATGATTTTTCTCGGGTTCTTAGGCAGACCAGGCTTCTAGGATGTCTGTTGTAGCAGTATTTATAAAGTTACCTTTCATGGATAATTTTGTGAAGTTTCAGACTAGGAAAAATAAGTGAATGGAGAAGGGAAGGTGGAAAAGACAAGAATTGGGCCATCAGATCCTTAGGATAACCTTTGGGCAATTTGCTGTATTTTTCCCAAGGACAAGGGTAAAACAGATACTAGATGGCATTAATGTCACAGGTCATATAGCAAACATGGCTAGCTCCACTGGGATGAGGACAATGGCCGAGGGGGGACTAAGATTTTATGACCAGTAACATTTTGTTATTTGTAAGGTAGCTGCAGCAAAGAATATTCACTTTCTTATCAGTTATAAATAACCAACTTGAAGGTTCAAAAAAATATCTTAAACTGTATGTCCATTATATATAGTACTCATGCATATATTAGCATGTATAAATATACATATATACACACATATATATCTAATTTATGTGTATATATACATGATGCACATATGTATCTCTCTGTCTCTTTCTCAGCTGGGAGGGAGGACTATACCTGTGATTTCATGGGCATTGGAAAATCCCAGTGTAGAAACTTCCTTTAACAAAGCAGACTTGCAATTATTCTGTCATTTCCAGGCTTAGAAAGCTGTCTGAGACACTTAGTGGTTGAGAGGCTTGCTTCTAAGCATGTGTCAGAGACAACATTTAAACCAAGACCTTCCTGACTTGGCATCTAGCTCTCTATCAACTACATCCCACTGCCTCTCATTTAAACTTCATTTCAATTACACAAACATATATTGAGCATAAACCAGCTAGTACAAAGCAATTTCAAGGAAGAAGGATTCTTCATAATTGAGGTGGACAGGAAAAGCATCCCCAAAAGGTGGCACCTGAGCTGGGCTTTGAGAAAGGCTAGGGATCACACAAGATAGAGGAATCAGTGCATTCCAGACAAAGCAGAACCACTTGAGTGCCAGGGGCAGGAGACAGAATGCTGTGTACAAGGAACAGCTTATAGGTCAGTGTGACTGGAACGGAAAGTACATGAAGAAAAATAATATGAAATAAGATTGGACGTGTATTGTGGTGAGTTCCAAATGTATCTATGACCTAAATATACAAGGTCACATATTTTTAAATTACAGAATGAAAAGGACTGTAGGAGATATTTTACAAGTAGGCATAGGGAGAAATTATTAACCAAACTAGGAAGATTATAAAAGAGAAAACATAATTTTGATTACATAAAATTAATATTTCTTGCAAAAATTGCAGCTAAAATAGAAAGGGAAATTGGGAAAAACTCTATGTATCTGATATTCCTGATAAAGTTCTGCTCTCCAAGACATCAATCAATGATGTATAAGACCAAGAGGTATTTCCCAGTAAGTGGTCAAAGGATATAAACAGTTTCCAAAAGGAAAAAAAAAACCTATAACCTATCAACAAATACAAGAAAAATGCTCCAAACCGCTAAAATAATTACAGAAATGTCAACTAAATGAAAATGAGAGAATGAAAAACTCTCTCTGTCTCTGTCTCTGTTTCTGTCTGTCTCTGTCTCTGTCTCTCTCTATATATAAAATGTCTGTATATGCTTGTACGTATTATGTGTATGTATATTAATAGCACTTTTGTGATAGGAAAAAAAAAAAGTAGGTGCCTACCAGGAAATGACTAAACAAATTGTGGTATATGAATGTAATGAGAAACCACTACACTGTAAGAATTGATGAATATGAAGAATTCAGATAAACATGGAAAGATATGTGATCCACTGTAGAGTAAAGTAAGCAGAACCAGGAGAACATGCACACAACCACTATCATAATGTAAATATAAAGAAAAAGTAATGCTGAATATTGAGTAATGATAATGAATGTTCTTCAATCTAGAGAACAAATGATTAAACAAA
Organism: Phascolarctos cinereus; assembly: GCF_003287225.1. Classification (NCBI taxonomy): domain Eukaryota; kingdom Metazoa; phylum Chordata; class Mammalia; order Diprotodontia; family Phascolarctidae; genus Phascolarctos; species Phascolarctos cinereus. Next base: position 389,820,906 of record NW_027555625.1, on the reverse strand, counting down.
TCTTTGTCTTTTCAATATAGAGGTAAGGCACTGTGGTATGGAATGCCATATTAAATCATTGCGCCAACTGATGTTACTTAAAGTTTTTTCCCTCTTATTACAAAGGCAGACTCTAGGTGGGGAGTCTCTCTGGAAATTACTGTGATATAAAAATGCAAGGTATCAATAAAGCTTATTTTTTTGAAGAGTAGATATGCATGCTTTTCTTATTAATAGATAATGATAATTATTATTAGCAATCACATTTGTGTTTGACCACCCACAATGGTTCTGGCACTGTGCCAGGTGCTGGGGATACGGAAAGGTATAAAACAAACCCCTGCCTTTGAGATTCTCATACAGTAATTGTGCAGACAGGTGAAATGTATAAGATAAATTACTCTCCAAGGCACCATATGCTAAGTGACAACACATACTCCTAGAGATAAGGGAAGGCTTTGGAAGATCTGGAAATTGAGCTAGGCCTTGAAGAATGAGGAGAAATAAGAAAATCACAGGATTTCTGAAGTAGAAAAGACCTCTGAGGCCATCTTGTTCAAATCTAATCCCCTCTACAATGAATTGACAGAGCCAACTAGTGAAGACCTTTAATAAAGGGGTATCCACTACCTTCCAAGGCAGCTCATTCCATTTTTAGTTATTTCTAATGATTAGGAAGTTTTTTCCTTATATCAAGGCTAAACTTGTTTCATTGCAACTTGTATTCCCTCTAGTTCTGCCCTCTGGGGCTAAATAGAAACCGAACTCCTCTTAGTGACAGATATTGAAAAATTTGAATCTAGTTTTGATATTCACTATAAGTAATTTTTTTTCCTGCAAGATGAACCTTCTTATTTTCTTTTACTGATTCACATGTGAAATGAAGTTAAGACCCTTCACCATTCTGCTGCCCTGTTGCAGAATAATCTGTAGTTTATCAACATCCTTCCGAAAATGTGATACTCAAAATTCACAAAAAATATTTTAGGCATGGTCAGATGAGGACAGCAGTCAGATTCTCACCTCTTAATGCTGCCCAAGATTACATCAACATTCTAGTCTTCCATTACATACTTTTGATTTATATTAAGCTTGCAGTCTCCTAAAATCTCCAGATCTTTTTCAAAAGGGTTCATATCTAACAATGTTGTCTATATAGTATAATATGACACTGACATTTTGAACCCAAGTGTAAGACTTTACATGTATCACTATTAAGTTTCATCTTCAATTCATCCTAATGTTTTAATTTGTCAAGATCTTTTTGAAGCTTGCTTATTTTCCTATATGTTTGCTATCCCCCCCCCAGCTTTGTGCCATCTGCAAATTTTGTAATTACATCAACTTTATCTTTATCCAAGTCAATGATAAAAATGTTAAAGCAGTAAAAGGCCACTCACAAATCCCTGCTCCATCTACTGAAGATTTCAAGGCAGACAGGGAGGAATGGCAATACTAATTCAGGATTTATAAGTAGAAATCAACCTGGTAAGTTCATGGAACAAGCAGCAAACCATTCTGACAAGATCATGGGGTTTATTTACTGGAGTAGAAGGAGATGGATAATCTAAAGGACAGGTAAAGATCAGCTTATTGAGGGCCTTGAATGACAGGCTAAGGAATAGAGACTATTCAATACATACTCGACAGTTTTGAGAAGATGAGTTATGTGTGAATAGGGATAGTGCTTGAATATTAATATGACATTACTGGATTAAGAGTAAGAAAGACAAGGCAGGTAAATCTGTTAGTAGGTGAATGCCACAGTCTAGGTTCTGGATTAGACTGGTAGCAGCAGAAATGGTATAAATTCTAGTGGCTCTCTATTATCTCTAGGATAAATTATAAGCTCTTTTGTTTAGCATTTAAAGCTCTTCACGACCTCCCAGTCTTACCCATTACTCCTCCCTACATACTCTATGGCCTTGTCATAATGGCCTATATTGCTTTTATTTCTACATGACAACCCATCTTTTCCATCTCTGTGCTTTTTATCAGCTATTTCCTATGCTTGGAATACTCTTACCACTCAACTCTGCTTCTTAGAATCTCTGGCTTCCTTCAAGACTAACCTTTATTGCTACTTTCTTTCCTGGTTAATTAAATTCCTAAAGCCTTTCCCTTGAGGTTACTTTGCATCAACTGTGTATATATCTTGTATGTCCCTATTTATGTACATGTTGTTTCCCTCATTAGAATATAAGCTCCTTGAGGACAGGACTGTTTTATACCTGTTGAAATATCCTAGACACTTGGCACAGTGCCTAGCAAATAGCAAGTGTTTATTAAATTCTGACTGATTGATTGAGCTGGAGATATGCTAGAAAGGTAGGAAAAATAGGACCCAGATAATCTTCCTTTAGGAAGATAAAGGATTCCAAGGTGGAGAATGATTATCACTTGTATAAACTGGGAACTCCTGATGGGAAATTCTTTGGAGAAAACAATAAGGAGACATGTTTTAGACATTAAGTTTAAAGCCACAGCTGGAAATCTCAGGTTTAGTTGACACTGGGGAAATGAGAAAGAAAGCCAGATGAGAGATCAAGATTGGAGGTACGGGACTGGGAGATATCCAGACAGAGATGGGAATTACTGATCAGCCCTAATAAATATTATTTAGAATTTAATGCAATGTTAACTGTAAAATAGTACAGTACATCATTCTGTGTCTGGGAAATTGCACCTCTTTCTCAGGGAGCATCGCTTCTATCTCCTATTTCAATCTGCTCATTCTGTGCCTGGGCAATTGGACCTCTTCCCAGAAGGCATTACTTCAATCCCCCATTGGCCAGTTAGATAACTACATGGCAATAGAATGTACCCTTAGCCCTGGTCAACTACTTGTAATGCATATTATTAGTTTCAAAGGGAACCAGGATATAGATCATGTGAAACCAGTATGAATCCATCCCTTCTGCTGGAAGGAAAAATAAGTTCATGCTCAGACAACGGTGTTGGATTTGTAGTTATACACATAAAGATGACAACTAGGGAAAGGAAAGGGTGTCTGGCACTATGATTTCACTGTAGTAGGCAATTCTCGGTGTGGAAATGTCCTCCAGAGATAGAGCTAGGTCAAAAAATGCTTGTTTATTGAGTGACTGATATGACCTTAGAGAGTTCCCTGGGGAGACTGAGAGATGATGTGGCTGACCATGGTTGCATAGTTAGGAAATGAACCTCATTCTCCTGACTCCACAGCTGGACTTATATTTAGTATGTCAAGCTGCCTCTCACAGAGAACAATTTGATAATAATACAAGCTCCTTGAAGTCAGGAGTTATTTTCACTTTTTCCTTTGTATCCTCAGCACATAATAATTCCTTCATAAATACTTATTGATTAATTAATTGATTAATATTCTTGATCAAACTTCCTACCCACATCTCCTGGGTTTGATGTTTCAGAGCCAAACACTTTGAATTAGCCTAACTTCACTTACACAGTCTAAGGATACAATCTATTTTGAAGCCTTGTCATATGCCTTCCAGGATTTTTGATTCTGCAATGTCCAGTGAGATAAATGCTGTGAACACTTTGGCTACGATGACCTTGTGTGACTTTTTTAGCCCAAAGAGGCAGAATCCAAAACTTTCAATCCAATAGATTCTGTGTTGGCTAAAGGACTGAAGTTGTGGTCCTGGAAACCATCCTGCTTTTCCCAGCTTTGCATCTTATTAGAAGCCAGATGTTCCAGTCCAACCACGGAGACATAGGAAGGGGAAAACAAAAAAAAAAGTTTCTCCTCCAGTGATGCCGGGACCAGCTTGCCAGCATCTTAGTTCCCCTGGCTCTTGAGTCACTGCCTTAGTGGTCTCATAGACATCCCAAGCAGGTGGTGGTGTATTCAGCAATGAATAATGAGCCAAAAGAAACAGGAACACCTCTGTTCACACTTGATGACCCTCAGAAAAACTGTGAATTTTGGGAAGTTCCTTTTAGAAGTCACCTAACTCACTATTCTGGGCTTTTAAAAAAATACTCAGCTCCCCTCAGTTGTTTTCGATTTTCCTCCATCTTCCCCATCAAAACTTGCTCTCAGATAAAGGAATCTGAAAATCACTCAAACTGAAGCACAAATGATTTATAAGTCTTAAAGCATTATCCTCCAAGGGGAATCTGCATTCCATCAGGAAGGCTTCTTCAATGATCCAAAAATCTGAGATTTTATTGGTGTGGGTGTGGTGCAGTGAAATCTGTCTCAATGTAGATTTCCAGCCCTACATGATTTAGAAGTCCTTCATGAATTGTTATATTTCTCCAACTTCCTCTGTCCCCCCATAAAAGGTACTATCTTATGGCTAACATCTCTGCTTAAAGGTCCCTACAAACTAAACGAGGCTAGTTCTTGGAGGCCAGACTTCCCCGAGCATATAGAAACATTAACCTAAAAGAATGAATTGCTAAAGTAGGGTTTCAGACATCAGTAGGTGGATGGGAGAAATTACTTTGGATTGTAGCTGACTGTTTCCATTATCACAAAAGTCATACACTAGAGGTTATCATTCTCTTTACTGAGGCTAATAATGATAATATTTGTATTTTATAGCACTTCCAGTGACATCTTCATAGCACTTTAAAATCCTATCTCTATCCACTAACCTTTCACAGAACTCTTGGGCTAATTCAGATAGGGAAGGGATGCTTTGTATCTGAATTTTGTAGATGGGGAAGCTGGGACATAAAAAGACTTAAATTTTCCAAAAATATCACAAGTAGGCAATTGACTGAGGTGAGTTTAACACCTAAGTCTCCAGAATCCTAACCTGATGACCTGGTTTCACCACATTGACTTCCTCCCTCTTGTTAACGTTGGGATTTTCACTGTTCTCTGGCAGCATGGTGACCTTTTTTTACTCTATCATTGAATCAAAAAATCAAATCAAAACAAAACACAGAATCATAGACTAAGAGCTGGAAAGGACTGCAGTTACTATTTAGTACATCTCCTAATTTTACAAAGGAGGAATGGAAGCTCAGAAAAATAAGTGACTAAGGTCACATGGAGGAGGGATTATCAGAAGCGGGATTTGAACCCAGGCCCTCTGATTCAAGAGCCACAGCATCGATTAAGCACTTACTGTGTGCCAGGCACTGTGTTAATCCTGGGGAATACAAAAAGAAAGGCAAAAAAAAAGTCCTTGCTCTCAAGGAGCTCACATTCTGAGGACACAATTTATATAAAACAACGTACAATCGACGTGTACATATACATACACACACATACGTGAATATATACAGGACAAATTGAAGACAGAGTCAGAGAGAAGGCAAAAGTGATAGGGGGACTAGACAAGGTTTCTTGCAGAAGTTGGGATTTTAAGGAAACCAGGATGCAGAGAAGAAGAAGCGGAGCATCCTGGGCCTGATGGACAGCCTGGGAAAATGTGCAAAGTAGGGACATAGGAGGTCTTGTTGAAGGAATAGAAAGGATGCCATGGAGTGGGTAAATTAAATTAAGACTGGGAAGGTCAGCAGGGGGCCACTTTATGAAGGGCTTTAAATGCCAAACAGAGCATTTTATATTGGGTCCTGGAGGTAAAAGGAAGCCACTGGTACTTATTGAATAGGTGGTCAGACGTTGCTTTAAGGTGCTCACTTTGACAGCTAAGTGGAGAACGGATGGGAATGGGAAGAGAGATTTTGGCAGGGATACCAAACAGCAAGTTATTCTAATAATTCGGGAATAAAATAATTAGGGCAGCTAGGTGGCACAGTGGATGGAGTGCAAGGCCTGGAGTTGGAAAGACCTGAATTAAAATGTGGCCTCAGACGCTTACTAGCTGTGTGACTGGGCAAGTCACTTAACTACTTTTTAAAGCCTCAGTTTCCTCACCTGTAAAATGGGGATGAGAATAGCACCTACCTCCCGGGGTTGTTGTGAAGATCAAATTAGATAATCATTGGAAAGCACTTAGCACAATGTCTAGTGCACCACAAGTAAAATATAAAAATTATTATCACCACCACCACCATCTTCATCATCAAAATCATTATTATTACCTGAACCAGGATGGTGGCAATGTACAGGAGAGAAAAAAAAGAGTACAGGAAAGATCTTGGGAATGTAGAATCCTTAAGACTCTGCAACAGATTGGATATGGGAAGTGACAGAGAATAAGGAGTCAAGGATGACATCCAACTTTTGAGCCTGCAAGGGCCCTGAACTGTAATTCAACAAGCATTTATAAAGCACCTGCTGTATGCGAGGCACTGTGTTCAGCGCTAAATCACAACTGTCAGAAAATCAAGAAGACTGAAAAATCTCACTTCCTTATCAGTGACCTCAAATCTCAAGGGCTATATAATTTAATAACTCATATTTCTATAGTGCTTTAGAGTAGATAAAGTTCCTTTCTCACAGAGGTCTTGGGAGTGAGATAAAGAAAATTAGGACAATTATTATTCCATTTACAAAGAAGGAAACTGAGGCCGAGATGGGACAAATGACCTGCCTCTGGTTATATAGCTAGTAAACCTATTGCTTCTCTCATATAGCAGGAGGCATGCTAAGAAACCTGTGCATTGGCTTCCACAGGGACAATATGGGTGAGGGACTGACTACATGGAGGGGAAACTGTGTGAGTCATTTTTGACCAACTTGATATTGCCCCCAAAGGGGCCGCTACTGAGATAGTAAACATGGCACAGAAACAGCTGGTGCTATTTGCTTTGCATTAAAGTAATAGCAGTTTAATTTATTCAAGAGAAGTGAGGTTGCTGTTCCTCCAAGACTAATGCTATGAAAACTAGGAAAGTCCAAGTCACAGGGTCTAATTGTGATCGAAATTATATTCCTTGGGTTCAGTACCTGACAGGTGTGGTATAGGGACCATAGAGTCATTTCAATTGGAAAGGACCTTGGGTAATCATTCAAATCATCTAGTTTGTTTTCACATTGTCTCTGTGTTTAGACTAAGGTCCTTCAGAACAGGGACTGTCATTGTTTTTGCTTTTCTTTGTATCCCCAGCTCTTAGGATAGTACCTAACACGTAGTAGGTGCGTCATAAATGATTGTTGACTTTAACTTGACTTAAATCACAGAATTTCAGAGCTGGAAAGGTCAAATCAATTCACCAAGCACTCATTAAGCATGTGCCTGACAAGTATTCATCCAAGTTTTGCTTAAAGACCTCTCGTGAGGGAGAACATGATGCTTCCACACATTCCACTTACAAATAAATCAGTTAGGAAGTTTTTCCTGACCTTGGGTCTAAACCTACCCCTTGGCATCTTCCATACAATTGTGTCCCCCATCTTACAGCTCAGGAAAGAGAGACCCAAAATGGAAAAGTGACTTTCCCAAGATCACACAGCAAGTTTATGGAAGAGTCAGATTTAGAATCCAGGCTTCCCAACACCTAGGCTAATGTTCTTTTGATTATACCACACTCTATATTTATTATGCCTGTTGATCTCTAGTGAGAAAGGAAAACCTTACCTAAACCAAATAAGAGGGGTACTTTATTTTTTGTTTGTTTGTTTTTTGACTTTAAAAAAATTTATTAATTTATTTTGATTTATCGACAATCACTTCCATATGTTTTTGAGTTGAAAATTTTTCTCCGCCTTCCTCCCCCCCACCCTTCCCAATCTGATATAGGCTTTACATTTACATTCCTATTAAACATATTTTCACATTAGTGAAGTTGTAAGTAAAAATTAAAACCAACAGGAGGAACCATCAGAAAGATGAAACAAAACTCAAGAGAAGGTAAAAATAAGTGATAGCGATTCGACTTCCATAGTTCTCTCTTTGGATGTGGGCAGCATTTTCCACCCCGAGGCCTCTGGAGATGTCTTAGATCCTCGTAATGCTGAGAAGGGTTCAGTTTAACAATATTAGTCATCGCATAACGTGGCTGTTATTGTATACAAAGTCAAGAGGGCAACTTTAAATACACAACTAGTTCATAATAATTGCTAGCCTTCCAGAAACAGGTTCAGATACTCTTTTGTTCCAAATTCCTTGTCAGGTCATTGTTTTGAAAAACAAAACAAAACAAAATTTTGTTAATAAAATTGCATGAGAGATAAAAAAGAAAGGTGGAGAGGGCTGATATCAGAGCCATAGAGCTGTGAACAATAGTTTGTAAGGGCATTTAAGGATCTGGAGTCAGGAACACTCAGGTTTTAAATAGCTCCTCTGACACTTACTAGCTGTGTGACATTGGGGAAGTCTCAATCTCTATGAACCTTAGTTTCATTATCTGTTAAATGGGGACACTAGTACTAGTCAGTAAAGATACTGAAGAAAACACCGGGTGACTGCTCCTGAGCGTGAAGCTTATGGCACTTATTAGGTTCAAGTGGGACCATATATGTTGTATTTTACCAGCCTCCGTGTTCTATATAAAGATTCGCTATTATCATTATCATCATACACAATATATTGTATAATCAGTGCACACTTAATCTGACTTCATTGGCTAGAAAATGGGTTAGAAAAACTCAAAGATGCAATTAACCCTTCACCAATTTTAGTAAAGGAAAGCTAGGGACGATTTTAGTATAACCTTAGTGAAATAACAAAAACAAAACAAAAAAAAACACCTCACAACAATATACATTTGGGGGTTACAAAGCAACTTACAAGTAGCTTCCCAACTGATTCTCACAATATCCTTGTGAAAGAAATAGCACAAATATTATCCCATTTTACAGAGGAGGAAAATTAAGCACACAGATGTTAAATAACTTTCACAAGTTCAGAGAGCAAGTGCACAGCTGGAATTTAAACCTAGGTCTTATTTCAAGTTTTCACTATATCACTTTTCACTATATACCACTCTCCTTTGATAAAAGTGTCTCAGAAGGCAATTATCTAACTCTTCTACTGCTTGAAATTTAGTGCTAGACTCAAAGCCAACATAATGGCAGGATAGTGAATGCTGGATTAGTTGGATTATTTCTTTGTTCCCAGGTAGCATTTCTGATTTCTCCACGAAACAAATATACAAAGATTGTGATAAATAAATCCTATGTTTTGTTGTCACTGTGCTGTATAAGAAACAATGAAGCTTAAAAAAAAGATTCCTTGAGCAGAGAAAAAGAAGATGAGAAGAACTGGATTTGAAATACACTTTCAGTCTGCTTCTTAAAGTTCATTTACCATTGAAAATGGCTTAGACTATTTTTTCCCAATTTCCTGAATTAACATCCAATTTCCAAAATTGCTATTCTTCTGCAATTCGAGGATCTCGTTTAACTGAAGCTTCTTCTAGGCACATAAATTTTTCTCTCTCTAAAAAAGAAATAATCCCCACTGAGATCCCAGTGCTAAGATCTATTTCAGAGTAAACTTGTGACTTCTATCAGAGACATCAGCTGGTCTGGGCATGTATTTTTATAGGCAAAGGGATTAGTTCACATATCAGGAACCTGATTAGGAATCCCAGAGTTGTTATTAGAAGAGAAACAGCCTGCAGAGGAGCCCTCCCTGGGGTAACGGCTTCTCTTTACAGTTATACTACTGAAAGGAGCCCAGAATTTAGCATTCACTGCATCACAATTCTGATACAGAACGTTCTGCAACCTAGGGGAAGCATTATATGCCTCATTTTCTTGTAAGCATTTTTCTTTTTTCTTCCAGTTTTAAATGAATGTGGCTTGCCCTGAACTCAACATCAATGTCAAATGCTTCACTTTAAATCCTTACACTTTTACAACCTGGTCATGATATGTTAATTAATAATAATAATGATAGTCACTATAAAGGAATATTAGGAGGAAGAAACTATATTACTAAGCATCCTCACTGTCTCTTCCTCCCCTATTCCCCCACCCCTACATGCTACACTTCACTCTTGCCTTTCTGCTTTGGTTCATTCTGTTCCTTCCCTTCCTCAAACATCCTTTCTTTTCCCCTATACTTATGTGAATCCTACCCATACCTTAAGATTCAGTTCATAAAATCTTTTTCTCATTACTCCATACTTCAACAGTCTCTCTCTCTCTCTCTCTCTCTCTCTCTCTCTCTCTCTCTCTCTCTCTCTCTCTGTCTCTCTCTCTCTCTCTCTCTCTCTTCCTCTCCCCTCTCTCCTTTCTCTCCTCTTTCCATCTTCTTTTTCTCTTTCTGTCTCTGTCTCCCACAAAATTTACCATTTGTCTGTTTCTTCAACTAGGCTTCAGTGCAGAGATCATGACTTAAGATTTCTTTTTCATCTTCTACAATGATTAGCACAAGAGTGGTGGATAGTAAGTGCTCCATAAGTCACTGCAAATTGATTCTATCAGCATGCATCATCATAAACCTCCTCCTGCTCATCATATCAATAATAACTGACATTTATATAGACTTTAAAGTAGGCAAGGCACTTAACATACATTATCTCATTTGATGCTCACAACAACTTGGTGAGAGAAGCCACAGCTACTATTATTTACATGTTGCGAGGAAACCAAGTCTCTGAGAGATACAGTGACTTGACCAGGTCTTCGAGATAGTGAGCATTAGACCCAGGACTTGAACCCTGGAGTTCTGGACTCTCAAGTACAATGCTCTACGTATCATGCTATACAGTCTTTCTCACGTAGGTCATTGCTAGACAATGGAAATGGGAGGTACCTTTATTTGCCTCCCAAGCATGATTCTGACTTTCTGAACTTCAAAAGTATGTTTCGGCTGTAGTTTCACCCTGCAACCTACATTAAAGTCTGGGGCTTACTTGTCCTGGAATTTGTCATGCCAGCCCCCTTCTCCTACTGGTAAGTTTTTCTCAGAGCCTCCATTTGGGAAAAAGGCTCAAGCCACCCAACCTTCATACCCCTCCTAGTTGTGCTTCTGCTTTTCTGACTTTCCGGTTTTCAGCATCATGCCTCCATTCAGGTACCTTCATCTCCTCCCTTTTCCGTCCTCCCCTCTCTTCAACTCCCCCCTTTATTTGAGGCAATCAGGGTTAAATGACTTGGCAAGGGTCACACAGCTAGTAAGTGTGTCTGAGGCTGGGTTTGAATGTAGGTCCTCCTGACTCCAGGGCCTGTGCTCTATCCTATTTGCCACCTAGCTGTCCCCAAGCCTCCTTTCATTAGAATATTAAACTCTAGGACCAGGACGGTCTTTCTTTTTGTTTGTATCCTCGGTGCTTAGAACAGTGCCTATCACATAGCAAGCACTTAATGAATATTTGTTGCCTTGCCATGACTTTACATTTAATCTCACTGAGCCTCAGTTTCCCCCACATAGATACTGTGGTTAGTCATACTTGCACTACTTACCTCATAGCATTCTTGAGTACCAAATGGAAAAGTTTACAAAACACTTTGCAGTTCCAAGGTGATATGTAAGCTACTGTTATTTATTAAAAAGATGTTGCCATGAGAGGAATAATTCATTATGCGAAATTTATATTGAAATGCTTTTCAAAAATGTTAGGCATTGATTCCTAAACTGCTTTTATAATAACAATAACGTTAGAATTCTCAAACCTTCATTTAAAGAATGTTTTGTGTTTAGTTATACAAGGGAATTTTATTCAGAGGAAGGCACAGGTGATCTTGAAAATGGAAAGGAGAGAAAACACTGTAACAAAAATTTGCCTTACTTTAACTTGAATATACTGTTTGATCATCATTAACTACCCAACTTCACATGACTCTGTGGTAAGAGATATACTAACAGTATTGTTGCCTTGCCATGACTTTACATTTAATCTCACTGAGCCTCAGTTTCCCCCACATAGATACTGTGGTTAGTCATACTTACACTACTTACCTCATAGCATTCTTGAGTACCAAATGGAAAGGTTTACAAAATACTTTGCAGTTCCAAGGTGATATAATAAATATCAAGGTGATATAATAAAGTCAACAAAATCTCCTTTCCTGGAGATTCCAGTCCAGTATTATGGTTCTAGACGCATTTTGCTGCTTGTCAGGAGCACACAGTCTCTGACTCTCAGGGTCCTTCAATCTCTGACCCAGCCAGCTGCTATTAAAGAAGAAGGCATGCCTAAGATGGTGCTATAAAGGTGAGAGCTGCTGCTGCCCTTGTGACACATTCATTACTGGGAAGTCTTTTTGTAAGACTTCAGCCAGCTTGCCAGGACAGCACATGAAACTCTAGTCCCCTGACTCCTAACTATGAAAGAACACACATAATGCACGGGAAACATGCACAAGCAGTGAAAGACACCCTGTGGTCATACTAGGCTGCAGGGAGGTATTACTTTCTCCAGGGGTGCTGTGAGGCTCAAATGAAAAAATGGACATAAAACTCTTTACAAACCTTAAAGTGCTATATAAATGTGAGTTATTTACTATTGTTGTAATGGTGATGCTTGTTATGCCTACAGTCACCAGGCCTCCAGCCTGATAATGATGTCATTCCCTGAGCCTTCTATTACATTCCTATTGAACCCAAGTAATGTTTATAGAAAAATACAGGCTTGCACTGGTAAATGTTTAACAACCAAGCTCTCCGGGAAAAAAAATTGCACACACTTTTCAGTTTAATCTTCATTGTTAACACTTTCCTAAGTCTAGAAAATTCACAAAATCAAAGCTCTGATTAACCCCATAAATGAAACCTTGGTTTGTAGTTATTGCTATTTTTTGAGATATAAATGCCCCCCTGAAAATTTAAAAACTGAGCTCTCACAGGTCCATTAGAGCTGGTTCCAGAATTCCCCTGCTTTTCTCCCACCTCCCTTCTCCAGACCTACATGGTTCTAAATCAGCAATAAGTAGAAAGCTAGTTTCCACAATGTGGTCACTCATTCCACTTTGCATCTGCTGCCTTACCTGGTTTCAACTCCACAAAACAAGATGCTCCTCCCAGGAAAACTTCATCACTTCTAAACTCACCACCACATAGCTAACTAAAGCCTTGATTGACTCCACGTCCCTGAGTCTCCCTTCCCCTCTGTTTGGGGGGCTGGATGATAGAGTACCAAGCTCTACCCAATACCTTCCTTTATAGTGGGCAGAAAGCAGACTCTCGGATCATTCCACTTTGCATCTGTTGCTCTGCCTGGTTTCAACTCCACCGAACAAGATCTCTTCCTCCCACCTGACTGCTTTCCTGCCTTCTTTTCTGTGTTGTCTCCCCCTTTGGGTTGTAAGCTCCTTGTGGGCAGAACTGTATTTCTTGTTATTAATTATATTCCAAGAGATTAGCACAGTGCCTGGCACAGCATAGATGCTTAATAAATACTTATTGGACTGCATTGGAATGGAATTTAAGTCCCACTACAATCTAGTTCAGACCTACCTTTTCAGCTGCTTTTCATATCACTTCATGCCCTTGATGTTCTAAACAAATTGGACTGCTTACTATCTCCTGATCTCATCCTTCCCTCCCTCACCTACACACATTTGTACAGGCCAGGCTCCAGTCCTGCATCATTGTTAGTCTACCTACATTTCCAACTGGCTTTCCCACAGAGAGCTCTAATTTGCTATGTCCAAAACAGAACTTATTACTTCTCTTCTGAACTTCATTCTTTCTGTAGAGAGCACCATTATCTTTCCAGTCACCCAGGGCCAGCTCAAATATTTTTTGATTCCTTCAGCAACGAGGACCTTCTTCAACCCCCAATTACCTTGTATCTCTTTTGCACATATCTACATAGGTGTTATGTTATATCCACAGGTAGACTGTAGGCTTATTGAGTAGAGTGACTGGTTTATTCTTGTCATTGTATACTAATGACTTAGCATAGTAGAAGGCACACAGGATGTGTCTAATAAGTACTTACTGACTGAGAACCAAGAATTTAGAGTAACTCCTAGATTGCAATTCTGAGCCACTGTTTAGAGGTATTTGCATAGCTGCTGCCTTTCTACTCCAAGAATTCAGCTTCCCTCATTGTAATGAAATCTTTGTTAGGTTTTCATGATGGGGTAGCTGGAGGGTTTCAGGGATTGCCAACCTCTCCTGTGATGGGATGGATTCAAGGCCTAGGCAATGAATATAATAAAGTGTGGTGCTGAAAGGTGGTAAACAAACAAACAAGCTAACAAAGTATAACTCTTTATAAAATAGGTGATTGAGGTGTGAAGGTTGAACTGATATAACTTTAGGCCAAATGGAATTAGCCTTTCCTCAATGTACCCCATAAATTAAGACTACAGTATTCTTAAAATGCCATCTTCAGAACCTTACTAAATTTGTAGCATACGTCTGTGCCATATGTCCCAATAAAAACCCTATAGAGTTTTTCAGTACTCCAGAAGGCAAGACTCAGACAAACATGACATTTTCTATGGGGTAACCTTGTCCTCTTTTTGGTTCATCCATGAGTCATGTGTTAACATAGTTTAATCAACTAGGAAAAGGCTACTTTGGAAATGGAGAACAGATTCCCAAAGACAGAAAGTCCTTTGGTTGAGCCAAATTGAAGGCCTGTATCCTCAAAGAGCTGTATTCTTTCCCTTTTCTGACTTTCACGGAGATTCTTCTTAGGCCAAAAGGTAGACTTTATTCTAATGGGGAGTGCTTCATATCTTCTATGCTTTTATTTTCCTTTCTAGCCTTCTTTCCCACAGAAAGCCAGGCATTAACTTCTAACCTCCTAGCTCTGTAGGACTTAGCTTTCTCCACTTTCGATCCCTTTCTGTCCCTCCTCCAAACATACCTCTAGCCTTATAATAGATCTCTTGCATAATGGCCTTTATAAAGTAGAAGATGGAAAAATGCCTGGATGGAGCCCAGCTCCCTCTTACCAAGTTAATTCTTTCCCTAGTGTTACAGCCAATGATGATGCCAACAGGCTTCTCATGCGCAGACTAAAGACACTTCCCTCTTGAGCATATGACATATGAGAGGCTCCATCCCTCTCTGCTTTCCCACTTGGGCTTTTAAGAATTCAGAATCAAAAAAGCACATCTTCAAATCTGCTATTGCTCCTCCTGGGGAACAAAATTAAATTCATTTCCTTTCAAGCCCAGCTGGTTGAGACTTTCTCCAGTTGGCAACAACATTTCCTGTTGCATAAAAGAAAGCCAGTTCTGAAACTGTCCTGTTTTAAGTTTCTCTGGCCTTCTGCTAGGCGACATTCTGTCAGAAATAAAATAGGTGCTACTAACAAAGGGTTAATGAAATAAGGAAGGAGATCTTCTCTCTTTGCAGGAAGGGGAAAGCATAAGAGTAGTGCACGCATATTTGTCCACCCTGAGGTGAGCATTATCATGAGTCAATGGAAACACTAGCCTCAGGGGGAGATGGGAGGGTTGATCTCTGCTTATATGAATCAACCATAGCACCAGAAAGAATACAAAACTACAGTGTTTTATTGCGGTCTAGGCTGTGTTTAGGAGATTGCTGTTGCTCTATGTTGGACGTGGTTTCTTTGTTGTTTGTTTGTTTTTACAGAAATGACTCCTTCTTGGATGATTAAGAAAAGGCAGCATGGGCTAGAGGAGAAGAGATGCAGGTTTTGAAACTAGCTTTGGCTACTTGCACCTGTGTGGCCTTGGGGTGTGGGGGTGGCAAGTAACTTTACCTCTCTGCATCAGAATTTGTGGTTATTCAGTTGTTTTCAACTCTTTTGACCCCATTTGGGGTTTTCTTGGCAAAGATACTGGAGTGATTTGCCATTTCCTTCTCCAGCTCACCTTACAGGAAACTGAGGCAAACAGGGTTAAGTGACTTGCCCAGGGTCACAGAGCTAGTGAATATTTGAGGCCAGATTTGAATTTAGGGATATGAGTCTTCCTGACTCCTTCCTGAATCCTTCATAACTTTTACCCCCATCCCTTCCACTCCATTCTTCCTGTACCTTACTCAGACCCACGTACTCTGCAATCTAGTCACATTGGCTTCCTTGTTGTTCCTTGACCAAGACACTTCATCTTTAGGCTCTGGGCATTTTCCCCAGCTGTGCCCTCACACCTGGTGTACTTTCATTTTTATTTTCCACCTCCTGACTTTTCTGACTTTCTTCTTCAAGTTCCTCCTAAAATATCATCTTCCACAAGAAACTTTCCCCATCCTCCTTAAAGGTTTGTGACTTCCCTCTGATGTTTATCTCATATTTATCCTGTATGTTTGTACATGGTTGTTCGTACATTTTCACTTCTATTAAACTGTGAGCTCCTTAAGAGCAGGGACTTATCTTTTGCTTTTCTTTGTATCCCCATGGCTTAGCTTGGCATCTGGAACATAGTAGGTGCTTAATAAATGCTTATTGGCTGACTTTTACACTTTTCTTTAACTTCTAAATAATGCAGAAAAAAATCTAGTCAAGAGCTGTTAATCAAGATATTTATGTACTAGGGTCAGTTACAGGTTTGCAAATAAGAGTTTCTTCTTACGCTAACCACCTAGCACTATCTGCAATGCCCTGTGCTAGAGACTTAGCAAGATACAAAGATAAATAAATATGTAGACTCTTGTTCCACGTTTTGCAGGAGCAAAAAGACATGATTAGAATATAAGTTTACTGTTCAGTCATTTCAGTTGTATCTGACTCTCTGTGATCCAATTTGGGCTTTCCTTGGCAAAGATACTGGACTGGTTCGCCATTTCCTTCTCCAGCTCATTTTGCAAATGAGGAAACTGAGGCAAACAGGATTATGTGACTTGCTCAGTGTCACTCAGCCAGTCAGTGACTAAGGACAGATTTGAATTTAGGTGGACAAGTCTTCCTGACTTCATGCCTGGTGCTATATCCACTGTGCCTGCCACCTAGCTGCGCCAGAATATGAGTACGTGAGTTATATACGTCACACTATAAGTACATCAGAATACAGGTGCTCTAATTTTAAGATTAAGAAACTATCCCTTTTAGCCTGTTTTGGGGTGAGGCCCAGAAATAGGGACAGTTTTATACAGACAGTGTCTGACCTTTGAAGGAAGGGTAAGATGTCAACAACTGAAAAGGAAGGGCAATCCAGGAGCAAGACATAATGTGGTCAAAAGTATCCTGGCAGAAAGGCATAGGATGGGCT
The DNA here is from genome assembly GCF_003287225.1 of Phascolarctos cinereus. Taxonomy (NCBI): domain Eukaryota; kingdom Metazoa; phylum Chordata; class Mammalia; order Diprotodontia; family Phascolarctidae; genus Phascolarctos; species Phascolarctos cinereus. The sequence goes on along the minus strand of NW_027555625.1, from coordinate 389,804,033 downwards.
TTTCAGTAGAACATAAACTGTTCAAGGGCAGGGATTATCTTTTACTTTGCCTTTGTGTCTGTATACCTCACACACAGTTAATATTTAATAGGTGCTTGTTAGATTGGATCAAATTAGAATTAATTGGATGGTGAATATTCCTCTTCAACTAAAGTATGGAGTAGATGGTGGGGAGTAATGGGCTAAAAGAATGGAAAGTGAGGTTGAAGCCAGATCATGAGGGTCCTTGGATGCTAGGTTAAGAAATAATGACCTTTATTCTGTAAGTGGTAGAATCATTAACAATGTTTGAGTCGAGAAGTGACATAATCAGACCTACACATTGACAAGATTAATGTGGCAACATGTTTTGAATGCCTTGGAAATGGGAACACTGGAGACATCAAGAACTACCCAGGCTCTCAACTTATGAATTCTTTTCATCTCCTCCTTGGCTTCTCCTACAGTTAATGGAATACAAAACATTCAAATTATTTCTGAATTTACCTTGCATAAGTCATTAGTCCCCTTGGGTGAATAGCTCTACAGACCACTAGGCTACTGGATCAGCATCATTCAGATATTCAGTAAAAGAATGCCTTTGCAAAGCAAACCAATTGAATATACTGGGACAAACCTTTCTAAGGGCTAATTGAATGTTAAGCAGGGATCAAAATATTGAGCAAAGCTAGTGGGCAATTTAATTAATGCTTGTAAAGTGCTTCTGGATGATGAGTTGATGGCAAGTATTGAATGGGGGCAAACATCTATTGTCTGGAAGGAAATTAGGAAGGACATCTTTTCTGGTCACCTTGTCTATCCCCCTGCCTCTCTGATTACAAAAACACTGACTTCCTATAGTTCTATTTGTTCACCAAAATATATGACTTGGCATTTTCACTTTTGGAGTATATTGAAAAATAATTTAAGCTGCCTCCTGGTGTTATCTACAGCTTGGATATGACATTGCTGGCTGTAGAGAAGGCTCTAAAGGCTGCATAAAAATGAGAGATTTGAAAGATATTGTCCCAAGGGGGAAGGAATAAGTATATTGCTTTCTATTTCTTTACAAACCAATATCAACTAAGAACTTCTGAAACAACAGGAAAATGTCTGCAATGGGAAAGCCTGATGAAGTCTGCAGTAATAAGTACAAGAGGCTGAATGCAGCAGGGACAGTGCTTCCTCAGTACTAAGCATGTGTAATCAGAGTAAGAAACTCTCAACATAGCATGATTTCAGGGGTACCTATAGAGTTACCCCATCCTCCTTTCCTAATCTAAAATTCTCTTATTCTATAGTCCTTTCAAGGTCTTTTTGCCTTCAACATTGGTAGAGTGAGAAAATGTAATTTGTAAAATTAGGTTAGAAGCAAATGATGACCTATGAAAATATATATTAGTTTGACTTTAGAAAATATATTTGGCTCAATATGCAGGAGTAAGATATTATTCTTGGGATTGTAGAGGGCTTCATATTCAAAACTTATTTGTTTCTAGACAGTTTCTAATGGATATAATTTCATTAAACTTTATTGATTTAAATATTTTGAAAAAAAAAAGCCTTTTATAGTAGTTTCTAGGTGCAGCTAGGTAGCATGGTAGATGGAGAGCAGAGCCTGGAGTCAGGAAGACCTGAGTTCAAATTTGACCTCATATACTTACTAGTTACATGACCCTGGGTAACTCATTTAACCCTGTTTGCCTCACTTTTCTCATTAGTAAAATGAACTGGAAGGGGGAAGGGGAGGCCATTCTAGTATTTTTGCCAAAAAAACAAAAACAAACAAAAACAAATAAAAACAAATGGGGTCATGGAGAGTTGAACACAAATGAAATGACTGAACAACAATATTAGTTTCAAGGTAATCAGTGTTATTCAACTTTTCCCATTTGCCCCTCAAGTTACTATGCACTTATTTTTCTAATGGGTTTCTCTATAGAAATGCTCCCTTTCCACATGGGAATTAGTATCACAAAATTTAGAATTCTTTTTATCTTTCTGTTGGTTCTGAGGCCCCATTCAGAGGCAGTGCTTCTGGCAAAATACCACAGTGTTACATCTATCTGTTTCTCTTCTCTGGGAATGTTTCCCTTCCAGTTACTTCCTCTCAAATATATTTCCAGTAAGTACATCTTGACTAGCAAATGCTCGTGATTAACAGTGCTTACAAAGACAAAGTAAACATTTGAAGAAGAAGAAGAAGAAGAAGAAGAAGAAGAAGAAGAAGAAGAAGAACAAGAACAAGAACAAGAATAAGAAGAGAAGAAGAAGCAGAGGCTTTCCCCATACCCAGAGGAAAAGGCATTAGTTGCATGTAGATAACCCTAATACATAACAGTATATAATAAGTGCTTAAGAAAGTTGCAGGCTCAGGTTCTTAAAATCTAGCCACTGCTCAGATTCCTTAAGAACCTAGCTAATAGCTCACAAATGTTCAGATTCCTTAAGAATCTGGCCAATATGGTGGATCTTTAATAAACCTTGTCTTTGGCTGAAAAAATAAAAGAAAGTTGGAAAACAAAGTATTATGTGAGTGGAAAGCCATGAGTACTAGGTCTGAAATCCCAGTGCCTATGTTAAAACCACACTTAGGACAACTCCTCTGTACTTTAAATTCATCATCTGTAAAAATGAGGTATTTGAACTAGATAGCTTCCTATTTCCCTTCTAGTTCTAAGTCTCTTATCCTAAGTCACTTAATTTTTTTTCACCGGGTCCCAGTTTTCTCATCTGTAAGACAAGGATGACTATACTGGCTCTGCTGATGTTGGGACTGTTGTCAGGACAGGGATTGGTAAACTGTAAAGTCCTACAAAACTGTGATCCTTCACATCAAATTACTAGGGTTTGGGCTAGAAGCCATAATGAGCCAGATTTTTTCATTCCTATTTTCAGGATCTAGGGATCCTTATTTATACTCTGATTTAGTAATTTACTCTAAGGTAAGTTGATGATTTACCAATGAGTACCCTATTCTAAATGATACTCACTAATTATCTATCTATCTATCTATCTATCTATCTATCTATCTATCTATCTATCTATCTGTCTATCTCCTGATTCCCATAGTGGTCCAAGACAGCGAGTGTGGTTTCCAGCAGTATCCAATTTATTTTCCAGTCATAGATGATATGCCAGACCATTTGCTTTAAAAAATGTACTTAATTCTGAAAGCTGCAGAATGATTTTATCTCATGTAGCATTTCAGTTCAGTTGTAATTAATGTTAGAGCTGAGAAACTGTCTCAGTTTTGACTTACAAAAACAATCAATACATAAACAAAAGCCTTTCAGTTATTATGGGGCTGAAACATCTGTGAGATACTCTGCCCAACCTTAAATGCTATTATATTCTGATAAATATATCAGCATGTAGTCATGAATTGTAGAAAATAGGGCCAGTCACCTTTGGTCAGAGGAGAAAAGCCCACTTACTAGTCTAGAACATTTCTTGTCCCTATCATTATTTTGCTGTAGCAGAAACATGTTGTGAATCAGCATCCTTTCTTTTTACTGAATTACGTTTGCTTTGATTTTAACATATGCAATACATACATACATATATACATATATATTTATGCACACATACATATATACATATATATTTATGTACACATAATAATAAAAACAAACTCCCAGACTCTTAAGATTCTAAAGAATTCTTCCTTTAAGGATGCCCATCAAGTGGGGAATGGCTGAGCAAGTTGTGGTATATGAATGCAATGGAATGCTATTGTGCTATAAGAAATGATGAACAGACTGACTTCAGAAAAACCTGGGAAGACTTATATGGTCTGATGCTGAGTGAAGTGAACAGAACCAAGAGGACTTTGTATACAATAACAGCCACAATATGCGATGACTAATATTGTTAAACTGAACCCTTCTCAGCATTACAAAGATCTAAGATATCTCCAGAGGCCTCAGGATGGAAAATGCTGTCCACATCCAAAGAAAGAACTATGGAAGTCGAATCGCTCTCACTTATTTTTACCTTCTGTTGAGTTTTGTTTCATCTTTCTGATGGTTCCTTCTATTGGTTTTAATTTTTACTTACAACTTCGCTAATGTGAAAATATGTTTAATGGGTATGTAAATGTAAAGCCTATGTCAGATTGTGCGCCGTCTTGGGGAGGGTGGGGGGGAGAAAAAGGGAGAAAAATTTTCAACTCAAAAGCATATGGAAAAAAAAATTAAAAAATAAAAATTAAAAAAAAAAAAGAATTCTTCCTTTAAGACTATATCATTTAGCCATTGCCTTGTTTTGGAGTCGCAACAATTCTGAATCCTTGATCATAGAATTATAGTATCTTAGATTTAGAGGTGAAAAGGACCTTAGAAGGTCATTGATTCCAAATCCTTTACTTTATAGATGAGCAAAAGGAGGCAGAGAAAGGTCAATTTTCTTGCTTAGAGGCACACAGTTACTAAACATGAAACAAGATTTCAACACAGGACTTTGGGGTTCCAAGTCCAGTACACTATCTACCATGCTGTTCTTCCTCTCAGACAGTTGTGATTATCCCTATTTATAGATGAAGAAACAGGTACTGAAAGGTTTTAGTGATTTGACCAGTTTTACAGTTACAAAGGTAGAACTAAAACCTTCCAATTCCATATTCAGGGCTCCTTTAAGACACCACTGTCATGTTAAGCGCTAGAGATACAAAGATAAAAGCAAAATTGTTCCTACCTTCTAAAACTTAGTGTTGCTGAGGCCAAAACAGACATTCTACTGGAAGAGGTGCAACATGTGCATAAACAAATATTCTCACAGGATCTGGAATGCTATTATGCGGACAAATGAACAGACAGAGAGTACTAACAATTGAAGGAATGAAGGAAGGCTATATGGAAGAGGTGGTACCTGAGTGGTTTTGAAGGAAGACAGATGCTTAAGGCAGAAAGGAAGGAAGATATCCACATTGACAAAAAAACAACAATTATTCATCTTTTCATACTAGGGCTATATCATGTTTGACTCTCTTCTCATCCCTAACACACTGTCTTGGAACAGTTTTCAATGACAACAGAAATAACATATTTACTGGGTGCCATGGAAAGACAAAAACCTTTCTTGGACCCTAACTCCCATCTGCAACGAGATGCTTTAATTCCCTAGATTTTTGTGGAGTTCTGAGAAAGAATAGGAAGGGGAAGAGGGGAAAGCCACTTTGAAGTGACCTTGGTCCAAACAAACAAATACGTTCAATGAAGGGAAAGCAAATGAGTTAGCTTTTTCTTTCTGGAAAACCTAGATCCATGGGCTCATTCCTGCCTAATGAGAAAGCCAGAGTTTATATGCTAGGGGGCTGAGATTCCCTTAGTGATGCCAAGAGTTAATGCCTTCAAATGAAATGATGAAACATGATTTTAAAGCCACCTTTCTCTCTCTCCCTCCTTCTCTCCCTCCATCCCTAACTCCCTCCCTCCTCCTTTCTCTCATTCACTAGAAGGTGAGAGGAGTGAGATGAGAGAAGAAAGGAGTGAGAATCTTGGGTGTGAAAATGAATTTACTGATTTTTCACATTCTGTAGGTAATATCCAAGGATTTTTGTTGTTAAATTAAAGTTTGATTTGCCCAGTGCTGTCTTTAACAGAGAATCAAATTTCTCTTGCTGCAGCTCCTTTGAATTCAATGTAAAGACTCTTCTCATCTGTCAGAGGAATATAAAATTCTGCAGTTTTTCTTTACCTACTTCTCTGGCCTTCCTGGTAGCGTTGCCGGGTTACAGAAATTCATGTGAGAGTCTTTTTTTTAAAGTAGTTTCGTTAACTGAACAGGAAAGGCAGCAGACAGATAGAACTGTTAAACTATCTGTGGTATTTCTTACCCTTGGAAAAGTAACATGTTCCTGTGAATTGAATGCCCAGGTTGTACTACATTATCTGATGCATCCATCTATGTATTTGAGCTGACAATCAGAAGAGAGAAAACTCATCTTAGCAACAGTAGCTTGGGATTTAGGAGAAAGCTCGCGTTTGAGAGTAGCTATATAGATTTAGCATAAACTCAGTGGGTTAAATTCATTTTTACACAGTTCATTTCATAGTTTGAAAGGTTGCTAGAGGCTAGTAAACTTTCTAAAGTGGCATGCCATGGTTCTGACCCTGTCCTTTCTATGTGCTTACTAGGGGTGTTAGTGACAGCATACTTTTTCTTTCAAATGAGGGAAGATAGTGGAGTGATTGCAATGAGCTTCTCCTGAGTGGGCCATCGTGATCACAAACCAAACCTTACTGAGAGTGGTGGGAACAGAAAATGTTGTTGAATATATATGCCAGTTCTCATGAATCAGGATCATACTATAAAAGACTGAGAACTGGAATGGACTTCAGAACTCATCTGTTTCAACCCCATCATTTTACAGTTAAGAAAACCTAGAACCTGACAGATTAAGTAACTTGCCCATAGTACCATAGGATGCATGTGTTAAAGCCAAGATTTATTATGGTGTCACAGGTTACTTGGGGCAGTGAGGTGGTGCAGTGGATAGAGCTCTGGGCCTGGAGTCAGGATGACTTCTCTTCATGAGTTCAAATCTGGCCTGAGACACTTACTAGCTGTGTGACACTGGGCAAATAACTTAATCTTGTTTGTCTCAGTTTCCTCTTCTGTAAAATGAACTGGAGAAGGAAATGACAAAACACTTTAGTATCTTTGTCAAGAAAACCCCAAAACACAACTGAAAATGACTGAACACAAGATAGGTTACCCCTGATAACAAATAAATCATATAGATACACTGAATAAATTACCATAAATGCAAATAACTGAATTTCCAGAAGTGACTCTCTTCTATTCTGCAAATTGAGGATTCTGAGATACGTTCAGATTAGAGCTGCATTTTCAAGTGAAAATACCCCAAAATGGTAGTTCAATTATGCATTTGACCTCCCTATCACAACAGGAACCATAAGGAGACAAGCTTCTCACAGCAATAGAGAAAATGAATCAACTTCTGCCAATTCAAATGCTTCTTTCAAAACTTGGCTGAAATCGCATTTTCTCCATAAATCCTCCTCTTCCTCAGGATGGCTCTTCTCAATAGCACTTCCTGTTCTTATGACACAATTGACCAACAAATTATGTATTTCAAGGTCTTTCATTTCCTGATGTTGGTACATCTTCCAGTGTCACAGATCACAACTTATCCATTCCTTCTCATCCTATGTGACCCCATATTCATGTATTAACCATAAATACGTCACAGGGAGCTCACCACACATGCTAGAGATTCCCTTGAGATCCTTCAAAGTAGATGCAGTGTTAGAAATATTTGCTAGCTGTATGATTTTGGCCAAGTCACTTAAACTCTGACTGCCTTAGTTTGTTCATCTGTAAAACAGATATAATAATAGCATCTACTTCCTTTCCTAGGGCTGCTGTAAAGATAAACATGAGAATATTTGTAAAGCACTTAGTAAATCTTTAGGCATGTTATGATGTTGCTACTACTAGTATTACTACTACTACTCTACTGCTACTACTACAGATGTACAATCTGCCCAACAATTACACCTTGATCTTCCTACATGAGTAGCCCAACTTTATTTCCCATCACAGAGTTCTTGATATCCTGTAGACCCACTCAGTTATCTGTTAGCAATATGGCTCAGTATATCATCATGTCATCTGCAAAGAGTGATAGCTTTGTTTCTTCTTGGCCTATTCTACTGCCTTCAATTTCTTTTTCTTCGCTTATTACTAAAGCTAACATTTCCAGTACATTATTGAGTAACAGTGGTGATAATGGACATCTTTGTTTCACCCCCGATCTTATTGGAAATGCTTCTAGCCTGTCCCCATTACATATAATGCTTGCTGAAGGTTTTAGGTGGATGCTATTTATTATTTTAAGGAAGACTCCATTTATAACTATGCTTTCTAGTGTTTTTAATAGGAACGGGTGTTGTATTTTATCAAAAGCCTTTTCTGCATCTATTGAGATGATCATGTGGTTTCTGTTGGTTTTGGTGTTGATAGGCTCAATAGTTTTCCTAATATTGAACCAACCCTGCATTCCTGGTATAAATCCTACCTGGTCATAGTGTATTATTCTTGTGATAAGTTGCTGCAATCTATTTGCTAGTATTTTGTTTAAAATTTTTGCATCTATATTCGTTAGAGAAATTGGTCTACAATTTTCTTTCTCTATTTTGACTCTTCCTGGTTTAGGTATCAACACCATATTTGTATCATAAAAAGAATTTGGTAAGACTCCTTCTTCACCTATTTTCCCAAATAGTCCATATAGTATTGGAATTAATTGTTCTTTAAATGTTTGATAGAATTGCATGTAAATCCATCTGGCCCTGGAGATTTTTTCCTAGGGAGTTCATCAATGGCTTGTTCAATTTCTTTTTCTGAGATGGGGTTATTTAAGTATTTTACTTCCTCTTCGGTTAATCTGGGCAATTTATATTTTTGTAAATATGTATCCATTTCACTAAGATTGTCAAATTTGTTGGCATATAGTTGGGCAAAATAATTCCTAATTATTGTTTTAATTTCCTCTTCCTTGGTGGTAGCTTTGCCCTTTTCATTCTTGATACTAGTAATTTGGTTTTCTTCTTTCTTTTTTTAATTAAATTAACCATAGGTTTATCTATTTTATTGGTTTTTCATAAAACCAGCTCTTAGTTTTATTTATTAGTTCAATAGTTTTCTTAATTTCAATTTTATTAATTTTTCCTTTGGTTTTCAATATTTCTAATTTAGTGTTTAGTTGAGGATTTTTAATTTGTTCTTTTTCTAGTTTTTTTAGTTGTATGCCCAATTCATTAATCTCCTCTTTTTCTATTTTATTTATGTAAGCATTTAGAGATATAAAACTTCCCCTAAGAACTGCTTTCACTGCATAAATTTTGGTATGTTGTCTCATTATTGTCATTGTTTTGAATGAAATTATTGATTGTTTCTATGATTTGTTGTTTGACCCAATCATTTTTTAGGATTAGATTATTTAGTTTCCAATTATTTTTTAGTCTATCTTTCCATGGCCCTTTATTACATATAATTTTTATTGTCATGATCTGAAAAGGATGCATTTAATATTTCTGCCTTTCTGCATTGGATTGTGAGGTTTTTATGCCCTAGTACATGGTCAATTTTGGTGTACGTGCCATGTACTGCCGAGAAAAAGTATATTCCTTTCTATCCCCATTCAGTTTTCTCCAGAGGTCTATCATACCTAACTTTTCTAATGTTCTATTCACCTCCTTAACTTCTTTCTTGTTTATTTTGTGGTTAGATTTATCTAGTGCAGAGAGGGGGAGGTTCAGGTCCCCACTAGTATAGTTTTGCTGTCTATTTCTTCCTGTAACTCCCTGAACTTCTCCTGTAAGAATTTGGATGCTATACCATTTGGTGCATATATGTTTAGTAATGATATTACTTCATTGTCTATGGTGCCTTTTAGCAGGATGTAGTTTCCTTCCTTATCTCTTTTGATTAGATCTATTTTTGCTTTTGCTTTGTCTGAGATCAGGATTGCTACCCCTGCTTTTTTTACTTCAGCTGATGCATAACATATTCTGCTCCAGCCTTTTACCTTTACCCTGTATGTGTCACTCTTTTTCAAATGTGTTTCCTGTAAACAACATATTGTAGGATTATGGTTTTTAATCCATTCTGCAATCCATTTCCTTTTATGGGAGAGTTCATCCCATTCACATTCACAGTTATGATTACTATCTGTGTCTTTTTCTCCATCCTTTTCCCCCTATTTATGCTTTTCTTTCTCCTTTTTCCTTTCCCCCTTCACTAGTGTTTTGCTTTTGACCACTGCCTCCTTCAGTCCCTCCTCCCTTTTATTATCCCTTTCCCTTTTCTTCCCCTTTACTCTTACTGCTTCTTCCTCCCTTCTTTCCCTCCCTTTTCTTTCCCCCTCCCTTTTCTTTCCCCTTTTCCCTCCTACTGCCTATAGGGCAAGTTAGATTTCTATACCTAACTGATTATGTTATGCCCTTCTTGAGCCAAATCTGATGAGAGTAAGGTTCAAACAATGCTCCCCCTCCCTTCTTTCCCTCTGCTGTAATAGGATTTTGTGTCTTTTCCTGTAATGTAATTTACCCTTGTCTGCCTCCTCCTTTCTCAGTACATTTTCTAAGATCAGATTGATCCACTTATTTGGATCCATTTAACCCACTTGATTAGATTTTTTTTTATCATTACATCAAAGTCAACTAATATCCACCCTCTTTATGTATACTCCTTTAACATGGTGTAATAACAATACAGTTCTCAAGGGTTGCAAGTGTCATATTCCCTTCTATGGTTTAAACAGCCCCCCCTTATTAACAACATATTGTATCTTTCTGTCCCATTTACCTTTTTATGTCCTTCTTGAGTCCTGTACTTGAAGATCAAATTTTTTGTTGAGCTCTGGTCTTTTTATCAGGAAAGTTTGGAAGTCTCCTATTTCATTGAATATCCATCCCTCCCTTGAAAAATGATGCTCATTTTTGCTGGGTAATTGATCCTTGGCTGCATTCCAAGCTCCTTTGCCTTATGGAATATCATGTTCCATGCCCTGGGGTCTTTTAATGTTGAAGCTGCAAAGTCCTGTGTAATCCTTACTGTGGTTCCATGATATTTAAATTGTTTCTTTCTGGCTGCTTGCAGCACCTTCTCTTTCATCTGGTAATTTTGGAATTTTGCTATTATATTCCTTGGTTGTCAATTTGGGATCTCTTTCAGGTGGTGATGGTGGATTCATTCTATGGGTATTTTCCCTTCTGGTTCTAGGACTTCCAGGCAGTTTTCCTTTATGATTTCCTGAAAGATACTGTCCAAGCTCTTTTTTTAATCATGATTTTCAGGTAGTCCAATAATTTTTAAATTGTCTCTCCTGAATGATTTTCCCATTGTTTTACTGATGAGGTATTTTATTTTCATCTATTTTTTCATTTTTTTGTTTGTTTGACTGATTCTTGCTCTCTCATAGAGACATTAGTTTCCATTTGTCCAATTCTAGTTTTTAACAGATTGTTTTCTTCTGTTAGTTTTTGTACTTCCTTCTTCAATTGGCCAATTGTGTTTTTTAGGGACTTGTTTTCTTCAGTTTTTTCCAATTGGCCAATTGTATTTTTGAAGGACTCTTCTACCTCTCTCATTTGACTATTAAAATCCTTCTTGAGCTCTTCTAAGAAGGCTTTTTGGGCTTCAGACCAGTTCATATTCCCTTTTGTTGTTGCAGATGTGGGTTTGTTGACAATGTTGTCCTCTTCAGAATTTCTGTCTTGATCTTCACTCTTCTCATAATATGAATCTATGGTACATTTCTTTTTACTCATGGTGTTTCTTTATTCCCTGGCCTTTAAAGAGATTGAGCTCTCCTGCTGGGGAACAGAGGGCACTGATCCAAGCTTCTTGTGTTGGGAGCCCAGGTCTTGGTCACTGGCTTTGTGTGCTGGGGCCTCTTATGTTGGCAATTGGAGGCTGTAGGTTTCTGGCAGCTTACCTCATGTTGGGCTGGAATCAGCAAGGCTGGAACTTTCAGGCAATTCTAGGTTGCCTGCTTTTCCTTTCCTTTAGCTTTCTTCAGCTCCTTTTAGATGGGTGCTGCAGGGTGTTTATCTGCCTGGGGCCCCTGCAGTGTTGTCTCCCTCTTTCTGCTAATGCACTGGGAGATTCCTTTGGTAGAGTGCCGAGACATCTGGTGGTTTTCTGAGCTGGTTTCTACCGGTTCCCCCACCCTCACTGAGGCACTAGGAGGTCCAGGTGTTGGTGTTTGCCTGTTCTACCACCTGGGCTTCAGGATTTCTTCAAAATTGGAGGCTGCAGGGCTCCAACAGCCCACCGCCAACAGCTGGAACCAACAAGGCTGTGGCTTTAGGAAGCTTTTAGGTTGTTTTCTTCACCTCCTTTCAGGTGAATGTTGCAGGGTACTTATCTGCTTGGGGCTCCTCATAGTTCTGCCTCCCTTGTTTTTGCTGAGGCACTGGGAGACCCGTTTGCTGGGCTACTGCACTGCTGCTGTCCATCTTTCTTCTAGTTCAACTGTTCCAGGGTTTTTTCTGGGGTGATATTTTCTGGGTTTTCAGAGGTTGATAGGGGGAGTGAGAATGACTACCTTTTTACTCCACCATCTTGGCTCCTGGAAGCAGAAGTCTTCTTTTTAAATTTTGAGTTCTAAATTTTCTCTCCCTTCCCACCCCTCTCACACCCACTGAGACAGCAAGCAATATACCAATTAACAAGTTAAATCATATAAAACATATTTCCATATCAGCCAGTTTTAAAAAGCAAGAAGGATAAAGAAACTGAGAAAAAATAAACTTCAATTTGTACTTAGAGTTCATCAGTTTTCTTTCTGGAAATGGATATCTTTTTTTTTTTTCATCATGAGTCCTTTGGAATTATCTTCTACCTATTCATTTTTAACACTTCCTTATTTCATTTATTTATTTATTTATTTATTCTTTCATTTATTTATTTATTTATTTATTGGTTAGGCAATGGGGTTAAGTGACTTGCCCAGGGTCACACAGCTAGTAAGTATTATGTATCTGAGGCTGGATTTGAACTGAGGTCCTCCTGAACCCAGGGCTGGTGCTCTATCCACTGTACCACCTAGCTGCCCCAACACTTCCTTTTAAAAAAAAAAATGAGTTACAAATTCTCTCCCTTCTTCCTTTCCCTTCCCCACCCATTGAAAAAGCAAGCATTATAACATCCATCATAAATATGAAATCATGCAAAAAGTATTTCTATATTATGCATTTTGCAAGAAAAATAAAAGGGAAAAAAAAGTATGCCTCAATCTATATTCAGAATCCATCAGTTCTCTGCAGGTGGATAGCATTTTTACCATGAGTCATTTGAAATCGTCTTGGATCCTTTTATTGATCAGAGTAGCTAAATCTTTAACAGTTGATCATTATTATAATATTGTTGGTGTGCACAATATTCTCCTAGTTCTGCTCACTTTACTTTGGATCATATAAGTCTTCCCAGATTTCCCTGAAACCATCATGCTTGTCATTTCTTATAGCACAATAGTATTCCATTACAATCATATAGCACAGGTTGTTCAGCCATTCCCCAATTGATGGGCATCCCCACAATTTCCAGTTCTTTGTCACAACAAAAAGAGCTGCTCTAAATATTTTTGTACATATAGGTACTTTTTCACTTTCTTTGATCTCTTTGGGGTGCAGACCTAGTAGTGGTATTACTGGGTAAAAGGGCATGCATGTTTTTGTAGCCCTTCAGGTATAATTCTAAACTGTTCTCCAGAATGGTTGAATTGGTTCATAACTCTAACAGTGCATTTATTTTTCTATGTTCCCACATTTCCACATTCCACATTTCCTTTTCTGTCACGTTAGCCTATCTGATGAGTGTGAGGTAGTACCTCACATGTTTTAACTGGCATTTTCCTAACTATTAGTGATTTAGAACATGTTTTATTTGACTATTGGTAGCTTTGATTTCTTTTTCTGAAAACTGCCTCTTCATATCCTTTGACCTTTTATTAATTAAGGATCTTCCATTCATCTTGATTGGTTCTCCATCCAACTGTATACCATAGTATGGCATTTTTCATTCATTTCTATTGTTTAGATAGTGAGACAAACACTTTTCAATGATTATGGCTCTCATTTAGGAGGTTTGGCAATGTTCTAGAACCTGATGAATTAGAAAAATATCATTTGTAATCAGGAACATATGGAAGATCTTGCCATGTATGGGAAATCTTTCTTCCATTTGGACTCTCTACTGTGAATTCTCCATGACAGTGGTAAACACCTTTAGAAATACATCTTCCTATTTTATGGCTTCCTATGTATAGCCTTCCTATTTTATAGCTTATCTGATACTACTATTAGAAGTTCTTGAGATACCGCTGTTACATTTTTCAAATAGTTTTCATAACGTGTGTGTGTGTATGTGTGTGTGTGTGTGTGTGTGTGTGTGTGTGTGTATGACATCTTGTTGGAGGAAAGCCTTTAAAGCACTGTTTTGCTCTATTATTAAGTCCTTTTAACAAGTTAGCAAATAATAACCATTTGAGGATTTTCTGTTATCTCCACCTTTCAGACAGTGGTGCGGTGTTAAAAAATGTAGTCTGCTATAGAATACTACTTACAAAAACCTATCTATTATGTCCTCTTATTCATTCATCATGATTACCCTCAATGCATATGTAGATTATTCTTGTAAAATTTTATAGATTTGGGAAGACAAGCAGATATGTTAGCAGTTATTGTTATTATGACCTTCAACATCTAAAAAAAAGTGACAGAGAATAAGTTCCCAGGATTTTTTCCTGAGGGTTTGGTATAATATCTTCTTTTGGATAGCTTAAAAATTAATACCTTCATTTCCTCAAAATCGTATCACTTCCAACATGGACCTTCTTTGCATATTTTAGTTGAGTTCAGCTGCTCTTCCATCTTTGTTTCCTGTGGTGCCATTTCTACTTCTTCACACTGAACAATATAGTCCAAATGGGGTGGCTTTACTATCCTTGGTAGAGAAATAGTTTGTTATATAAAATATTACTTATTTCCCAGTTTTAGTATGTTAATTTCTGTCTACTTTCATATTTTAATTCTCTTAAAATGCTTTGGCTTAATCTGTTCTCTTGCCCAGGTATATAAATGTGTTTCTCTCTTCACTATCTCTCACTATTTGAGGAGGTGATACTACTCACAATCTCCTACTGTTTTCTTCTCTAAGATTTCTAAAAAAAGTTTATATTTTAAATCAGTATTGTCATTGGTTGTGTTCTCAGCTTGAAAAGTATAAGTGTTTGCTGGCTGAGATGGTTTCTAGGCTCTTTTGTTGTCTTCATGGTGATAACTGATTTACATATGTTAAACTTCTTTTGGAAAAGATGACAGTCTGTATCATTGTCTGTTCTTTTGTCTGTCTCCCATATCTTGGAATTGGCTTTAAAAAAAAAAGATCAGGTTGAAGTTGCCTTTATTGTATGCCATATTGCCTTATTTTTTTTCTTTCTTATAATTTGGAATTGATATTGATCTTTGCTTTGACAGATTTCAGAAACCATTTCAATATCAGTTATGGGATATTTCTTATCTGTTGATATAATTAATTTCATTTTATGTGATTTGGTGATTGGCATGTCCAGTACCCTAGTAGAGAGCTGAGAGCTCGACTCTACTATTTACTACTCATAAGAGTATATACAAATCATATCATTTCTCTGGGTTTCATTTTTTTCTTCTGTAAAATAAGGTAATTGGACTAGATGATCTTCAGGATTCCTTCTAGCTCTATGATCCTATGAATATATTCATAATGCATAGAAATGAGGCTTCTATACATGTTCCAACGTATTGGCTTCTGAACCACCTTTTGCAATATATTTTTTTCTCTTGTCCCCATCAATACTTTTTCATTGAAGTCATTGGGTATTAAAAGATTTATTTTATTTTGGAGAGTATTATTAATTGTCTTGCAACATTTCTCTACTTCTTCATTCCCTAAAGCAAATGGTGTTGTACAAGCTACAATTATTTTCAGGAAAAAGAGTCTTCTTTAAAATGCTTGTCAAAAGCATTACAGCATCAGATAACTGGATGTCCCATGAAACAATTTTTCTGGTCTCCTTTGTATGCACAATAAAAATCATTCCATCAACCCCCTTTTCCTTTATCTTCTCTAAGGAGAACTTGAAAATCATCCCTCCAGTTAGCTGAAACTTCCTTTTCCCTCTGGTTTTGTTTGTAGGGATAATGTCAGTCTATATAGATTTAGTTCCAGGATTGTCTACTCATTCGGTAAAGGCCTCCCATTCAGAATACTAACAGGTAATTGAATGTTTATGGATGGTCTAAATATTGTGTTCATCTCTAGCATACTCTGCCTCCTTTTTTGCTGCTCTACCACTGCAATGCTGAAATAGAAAGAATTTAGGACCATTTTTTTTTTCTTTTAATGGTAAAAACATTCATTACCTAGTGGGCCTTAGCCAGGCCACTCTTAAGAAAATCCACAAAATCTGCTGATAGAATAATACTAAAAGTTTTTCCAACACCACAGAAATTTTCATAGGTTGTGTTCTATTGGCATCACCTTGAACAACCCAGAGTACACTCACATTACTATCACCTATCAGAAGAGGACTTTGTAGAGAAGGTGATTTTATACTGCTGGTATTTGTTTAACATGTATTTCTTCTGCATCTAGATTTATAAGCTGAGTGCAAAGACCATGTCTCATACTTCTATCTATCTCCTGTCAAACCTACCATAGTAGGTAGCCAATAAAGAGAAATTGACTTGACATGTATGACCTCATTATACTGTTCTGATTTATGAATTACATCATCTGGTGTCATACATCAGAATGAATACAGAGTAAACCTTTCTTTAAAAAAAATCCATAAACCATTCACAGCTCTCTGGGTGTATACATACATATACAGACATATGTAACCGACTGTCTACCTCCATGAAATGCCAAAATCGATACTTCATATCCTACTTTGTGCTTGTGAACAGGGAATTAATAGTCTCCCATTACTGTTCCATTTGGCTTTAGGCTTTGTTTTGGGGAAAGAAAGGGCATTAGCAAAGTAGAGTGGTGGTTTCTATTCTTTCTTTCTTTCTTTCTTTCTTTCTTTCTTTCTTTCTTTCTTTCTTTCTTTCTTTCTTTCTTTCTTTCTTTCTTTCTTTCCTTCTTTCTTTCTTTCTTCTTTCTTTCTTTCTTTCTTTCTTTCTTTCTTTCTTTCTTTCTTTCTTCTTTCTTTCTTCCTTCCTTCCTTCCTTCCTTCCTTCCTTCCTTCCTTTCTTTTCTTTCTTTTCGTTGTCAACCCATCAGTGATGTCTTAGATTTCACTGAAATACATTCAACAATCAGACGTGGAAAAACTCTGGGAAAGACATGCATTTTAATGCTTTTCTGGGGGATTGTTAAAGACAAGTTTCATTGTAAATGAATAAGGAACCTTTCAAGCCTGTATTTATCACTCACTCAGAGTGACACCATAGGTGATGTAGAAAAAAATCAGATGTGGCTAGAAGTGCAAGCAGAATGGCAGGTGGCTATGTACTTTGAAGAATTTATACAGTTCTGCAAGCTGCTTCAGATGATCAATATATCTGAGTCAGTACTTTAACATTTCAAAAGATCACTATCTTATCAGTGTAGATACTTCTCCAAAAGTACAGATCACAGCCCTTTTATGACTTCTTTTCCCACGTGATCCTTATTCATGTCCTTTTATATGGTTATATAGATGATTCCTTCAAAACAGAAGGAATTCCTGTTTTTTAATATTATATATGTTATTATATGTTATATTATATTTCTATATTATATACTTAATATATTATATACAAGTTATATATTTATATATTATATATATGTTATATATTATAATATATAAGTTAAATATACTGGTTGTCTATCAGTTACCTTTATCTTAGTTATATAAATGGTCCATTTCTTTTCTAGCCATATGTGTCCTTGATTATAACTTTGACACATACACACGGCATTTTTGACAATATGCTGCAGCAACCTTAAACCCATCATGTGTCTTTCCATTGTAGTCATCTGCTATCCTTACTTCTTCTGAGATCATAATTTCTTCTGATTTATAGCCATACAATGTCACTGAAAGAATTCTGGTATTGAAAACATGAATTTTTGTCTCAAAAAATTCAATTCAACCAGTAGTTATTAAGCACGTACTACATTCAAGGAACTGTGGACTGCTGACATTCAATGACCTAACAAGTACAAAGCATTTTGCAAAGTGTTATATGACTGTCATTTATTATTATTCTTGTTAGTATTATCATCATCATCATCATCATCATCCAGGCTGATTGTTTTAATAATAGCATTATTTCAGTGTTATTGCATGACTGTGAGACACACAGAACTACAGTCTCCAGAAAATTGAAAATGAGTATCACCCAGAGAAGGATGGAGAAACACAAACTCATAGAATAAAAATTTAGATCTGAAAGGGAACTTAGAGGGCATCTAGCCTGACTCCATCATCTTAGAAAAGAGTGAACTAACAATGAGAGGTCAATTGACTTGTTCAAGAACATTGATATTAAGTGTCAGAAGCAAGATTTGAACCCAGGTCTTCCTAACAATGGCCTTCTATCCACTATAGATAACATATTGGATTACAAATAGAAGCATGGAGTTCATATAGAATAAATGATATCATCAAAGAAAATTATAAGTAAAAATGAAAATTAGATGGTCACAAGATAAGTGTGAGGAATAAAAAGATGGGCAGCCTCTGTGTTCTATTGATACCTTCTTAATGTCAAGAAATATTGAAGAAAGCTCTTAGCACATTAGTTGGACCTCTTGTGCTAAATATATGGAGGGACATGGACAACAAGAAGGAACATTTTATTAAGCACCTGCTATGTACAAGATGTTATGATAGAAACTGGGAATATAAAGGCAAACAAGAAAATTGCTCTTGCCTTTAAGGAGCTTATGATATACGGGGAGAAAAAATATAATCAATAAAGAAGGAGCAGTGTATATCTTTAGACTGAATGCCCACAATTAGATCAGAGCTCCATTGTAATATTAAAGTATCTAGTGTATCTGCAATAGTCTGCCCTTTCACTGAGACTTAACAAATATCAAGTTTAGATCTTCCTTTATGTTAAAATGCTATTTGCTGAGAAATAAATAAGATTTTACCTCAGCCCTTTTGCCTACTGGCTAGCAGAAAAGCACAGTGAAGCAAGCAAGGGTCTGAGCCAGGAACACTTGGCTTAGAATCCTGCCTCAAGACACAATCTATATGATAATAGCCTAGTCAGAATCTTTTGCAGTCTTAGTTTTCTAATCTGTAAAATGGGATAATAATAGCACCTATTTCACAGGGTTATTGTGAAGCTCAAACTATACATATATACATACAAGTGTGTGTATGTGTGTGTGTATATATTATATATATATATATATATATATATATATAATATATATATATATATATATATATATATATTTCACTTTGGAAAACTTAAAGCACTACATAAAAGCTAGGCATTATTAGTATTGCTGTTATTGATGATAACACCATTATTATTAATAATATAAGGCATTTTGCAAATGTTAAAGCATATAGATCTATGTATTATTAATATTACTATTATAATGGTAATTATTAGGAATTACTGTCATTTGATTAATAATGACACCTATTTCACAGAGTTATGAGGATAAAATGCACTAATATTCACAGGATCTTTGCAAGCCTTTAATCACCACATACGTGTTAGGTATTATTAGTAGTATCAATTTTGTTGAGTTGCTTTGTGATCTTCTTGCTCTATAGTGATGATTGTTCTGATCTCTGTTTGACCTTTGCTAACCCCCACTAAAATTAGAATCTGCTGTGATAACTTCTGATTCTGAAGTGAGCAGTGAAAGAGTCACTCAGGGCTCCTATTTGTTTTAAATAGAGAAGTCATTAGACCACACTAGAGGAGGATAATGTTGCTTTAACTTTTATCCACTCTGTTCTTAAGTACAAATAGGCAACAGGAATCTTCCAGGTCAGTACAGCATCCCCTGTTCCATTAGCAGCACTGTGAGAAGAACAAGTTCTCTGTCCCATTGAAGAACATGGAAACATGGGAGATTCATAGAACTCTCAACCTCAGATACTGTAGAGATTGTTAAGTCCAACTGTCTGATTTTATGGATGAGGAAACTGAAATCGTGTGAGGTGATGCAATTTCTTTAAGGGCCTAGAATTAGTGTTAGAAACAAGACCCGGTTTTCTTCAGTCCCGATGTAGCACTCATTTGGAAGATACAGAAACAAACATTAGAAGACTTCATAAGCCATTCATAGGGGTATGTAAATATGCATACATGTATCTTCTGCAGGTATATAATAAGGAGCCAGGAAGGGCTGGGCTAATATCCACTCTCTGACACATACTGGGACAAATCACTTACCCGCTTAGTATCCTAAGTAACTCTCTTAGGCTGCAAGTTGCCGAGAACTTGCTGATTTGCATTGCTAAAGGAAGTTTATCCATCAGGAGTTCTCATCACTGATGAAATTACAGGTCTAAAAAACTGCAGAAAGGCAGCATTCCATAGGGACTAGAATGATAGGCTTGGAGTCAGAAAGGCATGGGTTTAAATCTTGCCTCTGGCATTTATCGGCTATGTAACCTTAGGTAAGTCACTTAATATCTGTGTGATGCCTTCATTTCCTAGACTTTCAATTTTCATCTCAATGCAAATGATTCCTAGATCTATATATCTAGCTCCAGTCTCTCTCCTGAGCTTGTCTCACAAATGACTTTTGGACATCTTAAACTGGATGACTCATGCACATCTTAAACTCGAAATGTCCAAAACAGAACGAAGTAGTTTTTCCCCAAAAAATCTCTTCCTCTTCTGAACTTCCTCATTATTGTCAAGAATAGCACTATTCTTCCAGCCACCCAGACTGGAAATCTCAGTGTCACAGTTGATTCTAAGCCCACAAAGAGAATCAGCTGCTGAATCTTGTCCTTTCTACCTTCACAGTGTCTTTCAAAAATGCCCCCTTCATTCTGTGCAGGGCCAACTCTAGTTCGTGCCCTTGACATCTCCTTCCTCGAAGATGACAGTAGCCTCCTTATTAGTCTCCTTCTTCCAACTCTCCTCACCTCGATCCATCCTTCATTTACCTGTCCAAGTCATTTCCCTGGAATGCAGATCTGATCAGGTCACTCTCTGATCCAACTCAGTAAACTTCAATATTCCCCTGTTACCTTTAGCATCAAACAGAAAGCACTTTGTGTGACATTAAAAGATCTTCACAATGTGGACCCTTTTTATCTTTCTCGTCTTCTCACACTATTCCTCTTCATGAACTCTGTAATCCAGTTACACTGGCTGATTTGCTGTTACTTGCACATGGTATTACATTCCTCATGTCTTTGCATTTATTCTGGTTGCCTGCAATGCCTGGAATGTTCTCCTCATTTTCTAGTTTCCTTGACTTCCTTCAAATCTCATTTCAAACCCTGCCTTTTGCAAGCATCCTTTCCCTGTCCCCACCTGCTTGTGCCTTCTCTGAAATTACTTTTAATTTATTCCGTATATAACTTGTGTGTACCTACTTATTTACACATTGTTGTACCTACTTATTTACATATGGAATGTGAACTCCTGGGTGGAAGGTATAGGTTTTGCCTTTTAATTTTTTTGCACCTCTTCTTTCTCCCCCCAAAGTTTAGCACAGTGCCTGGCACATAGCAAACACTTAATAAATGTTTCCTGACTGACTCTGTGTGCCTTAAGCTACTTTCTAGGATTTACCTACTAAATCTGTAGACTCCTTCAGTGAAGGGAGGTCCCACTGCTGTTATAATCACTAATCCTTCCCATATTTGCATATACATATATACACACACACAGCAGTGCTAAGGAGAGCTTGGGATGCCCAAACAGATGGGCTGTAACAAAAATAACTCAGATTTATATAATCCTTTAGTGTTTACAAAGCACTTTTCTTACAACAACCCTGTGAGATGGTGCAAGTATTGTTATCTACAATTCTAAAAATGAGGGAATGGAAGCTAGAAGATATGAAGGGATTTGTCCAGCATCATAAAGCTACTAACCTCAGATCTGGCACTTTCAACTCCATAAAAGCTGCTCTTACTAGCCTGGTCCGGGAGAAAAAGGGGTGGACAGGGGACCTGGGCTCCAATCCTGTGTGACCTTGGGCAAATAGCAAACATCTCTGAGTCTCAAGTTCCTCAGCTTTAAAATGGAGCCAGGAATGGAGTAGATGATGTCTAAAGTCCCTTTCAGCTTTGAATCCCTGACCTCTGATTCAGTACAAGTGTTCTAGTTTGACCTTTTCCTGTAAAATTTGCCAACATCAAATCTAGGAGTGCTTTTACTTTAGTGTTCTGTGTCTGTTATGAGGTAAATATGACTTTTGTCTCACGCTTTGGGCCTCGTATCCCTAGTGATGATTTGCGGCCTTCATTTTTGAGTATCTTTTATCTCCTTTGCCCAGTTTTAATGCTCATTATGATCTGTCTTTAGCCTCTGATAATCTCTCACTAAAATTAGAATCTGCTGTGATAACTTCCAAGTCTGAATACATTGTAGAGCCTTGTGTACAATCATACTTCACTGACAAGCTTCTTTATGAGAGCAGACAGGGAAACTATGAGGCCTTTTACACTCTGGAATTCTCCAAGGTCACCTGCTGTGTGAGAGTCACGTTTGGGAAGGGGACATACACAGAACTGATCACAGCACAACTGAGGCAGTTCAATTGTGTCTCTGTTCCCCATGCCCCCTCCCTGAGGGTGGAATGGCACAGCATTATGGGCTGTGTGCACAGGTGATTACTTGAAAATAAATTGTTTTTATGAAATTTGATATCAGACTTCTATTGACTAATATAAATGACATTTGAAAAAAATGTATTGGAGCATTCTGCTTCTACCATTTCACTTTTTATATTACTTCATTTTAAAAGAAGAGGCAGAGTAGAAAAAATGAATTCTGTGAGAAAAAAAAAGTAATTCCTATATGATCAAAAATAGAAAAGTAGTGTGGTGCCATTGAGAGGGGGCAGAAAGCACTCATTAAATGTCTACTATGTGCCAGGCAATATGCTAAGCATTTAAAATTATCTCATTTAATTCTCATAATAACCCTGGGACGTAGGTAAAATTATTATTTCTATTTTACATATGAGGAAGTTGAGGCAAGCAGAGTGACTGGTCCAAGATCATAAAGCTGGTAAGTGTCTGAGGCTGGATTTGAACTCGGGTCTTCCTGCCTCCAGTTTCAGCACACTAACCACTGCACCACTTTGCTGTCTCATGTGGTAGAAAGAATATGAGCTCTGGTTGCTTGAGTCGCTAGAGTTCTGGGTTCTAGTGCTAACTTTGCCACTGAGTTACTTTGTCAGGCACTTTACCTCTCTGAGACTTAGTTTCCTTCTCAGTAAATTGACGGGTATAGAATTGATGTTCTCTAACATCCCTTATTTCTAAATCTCTTTTCATATGATGTCACTAATGGAGAATCTTTTTCATTAAATACAAATATAAACCCCTGAATCTTAAAATTCTAAATAGTCGCGTGCACATCATATTCCCTAAAACTAGTTAACCAGATCAAAATCAAATGAAAGGCAATATATTTAGTGGATAGAGAACTGACCTTGGAGTCAGAAAGATCTCAGTTTAAAACCCATCTCTGGTACATAGTGCTACTCTGGGCAAGTCACTTAAATATTCACTGTTGCAAGCAATTCTCTAAGACTATAACTCACAGAAGAATTCTGATCTATATTTGTAGGATTTGTTCCCTGAGAGTTCCTATACCAGTGAAACCACAGATCCAAAAGAAAAAAAATGCTAAAATATTCTTCAAACCCAAACTGGAGCCAACACACCATTCCCTTCTGTTCAAGCCCCTATATAGCTTTCTGTTACAAAGCTATAGTTGCCTGATTTATTTTTAAAGTAGGCTATTAATTCTAGCCAATTTTTTTCATGTTTTGTAAGTATATCCACAAGAATCTTCTTTTCTAAGCCAATTCATTTCCATTCAACAAGCATTTATTAAGTAACTACGATGTGTGAGGCAGTGGCGATACAAAGTCAAACAAAATGTCAGTAAGTTCCTGCTATTCCCATTCTATCGGAGAGACACCACATGGATACAGGTAGGTGTATGTACTGGGACAGCTGGGCCTAGGGTCAAGAAGACCTGGGTTCAAATCTAACCCCACTGTGTGACCCTGGGCAAGTCACTTAACCCTGTTTGCCTCTGTTTCCTCATCTGTGTAATGAGCTGGAAAAGGAAATGACAAACCACTCCAGTATCTCTGCCAAGGAAACTCCAAGAGTTCACAAAGACTAGGAGATGACTGAAATGACTGAACAACAAAGGGTTATGAAACATGAGTTAGTCTGAAGAGAGGGAGAGCGGACGATAGGCAGACGACCTGTCAGGGTGTTCTACAGGGACTCCTGGATGGCATGAGAAGGTAGACTAGAAGACCTATAAGGCCTGTTCTTATTTTAGGATTCTAATTCAGGAGACCATTAAGTCACGGTAGAGGTGTGAGCAGAGAACACAGTGAGGATGTAAAGGCAAAACGGTACCGAAGGACTGAGAAGAGATTAAAAATAACACTGAGGGATGAGATAAAGAGACGCCCAGAGAGATGCCAGGGAATAACGAAGGAACATTAGATGCAGAAGTAGCCCTATTTTATTATGAATACGGCAGAAAGAATACCGACTCTGGACTATGGGAACCTCGCTTCAAATTCTGTGCCTGATGCTCACTACATACATGACTCTAGGGAAATCTCTAATTAGTTTCTTCTCCTGTAAAATGAAATATTTTGAGTACATGGCATCTGAAGTCTCTGAGATCTATGATCCCACAAATTCCTCTTTCCTAACAGGAACATTTTCCCTATTGACATGCTCCTTTTATCTGCGAATGGGAGTTTCCATAATTCCTGACCCTCTCTCCTACAAGTCCTTCCCCCTGACACTGAATTGTTTGTAATGATAGTTGGTATTCTAATACAGATTGGGTGAGTCCTGCTGAAATATGCATTTCCTATTTTCTTCCTGCAGATTCCATGCTGCAATTCATTCCCTTTCTAATCAAATCCTAGCTTTCCTCTCTTTTATAACCCCCCATTTTTTTCCCTTTTTAAATATTCAGAGAATAGTGATCATCAGTCCAGGCAGCCCTCAGCCACTTACACTGGTCTTCCAAGTCAAGTTGGTTGACACGTTATAAACATTAGAAATGCGAATGGATGGCTATCAACAGAACTACAAGCTGGGATAGAAAATCCTGTCTTCAGAAATCTGGGAAAATCTCTCCTTCAAACACTACCTGTCCTAGAAAGCTTCCCTGAAAGGAGCAATCTAATGATGCTTTGGTTCACTTACTCAGGTGCCAGGTTAATTGAGGAATTACAGATAGCAAAAGGAGAACCCATCAGCTGCAGCAAGAAGTTTGTGGCCCAATGGTGTTCACCCTCATCTCTGGAGAATAAATCTAGAAATATGACTAGGTAACAATTATTGGGCCTTAAATATTAACAATGTATCTTAGTACTAGCTACCTTAATAAATGCAAAGGTCTTTATTGTTTTGCTCCTCAAGGTTATATCCTGTGGCAGGCTTAAGTACAAAGAACATGCAGGTATTATTTACTTGCATTTCTTCCCATCCTCCTTTTTTTTTTCTTCCCTCTCCCTTTCCACATTGAAATTTACCTGTGATGTGTGACCTTCCCCAGGACTCTTTTCTGTTTACTGCTAGTCACAGCAATAACGAAGTCGATCCAATACACTTTTGTTAATCATCTATCTCACGTCCTCATGCTGTACAAGGTGTTTGGAGAACAACAAGATGAAAGAATAGTCCCTGACTTGATGGAGCTTACATTCGACTGAATCACAACTCCCAAAGTTTACAAAGTGCTCTCTTGACAACAACCCTATAAATTAGGCGACCTACTACACTAAACACATTGAAGCGATAATGACACATTTTGATATATTATATGTGAGCATCTCAGACAACCTCGGTTTTTGAATTCAATGACTGAAGCTGAAATTGCCCCATGGGAATTTCAAGCCGCACATCGGGACAACTGTGGGGAAAGTGGTCAGGCAGAAGCGGGGCTTCTTGGTGCTTTCAAACTGTACCATTAGGAAATAAATAGAGCGGGTCCTAGCTTACCTATAATCACTAAGAGAGCTTATTTTCCAGATGCTGTATCAAGTTCTTCAGATGGTCAGCTGTAAAGAGTATGCCAAAGGCATCGGATTTGGCTTCAGGACCTGGGTTAGAGTCCAGACTTTGTTATTGGCTACTTGTATTATCCTTGGTCAAGAGGCGACAGAGCACAATGGATATAGATTTAGCCACAACATTAGTAAGACCTGATTTTAAGGCTTTTCTCTGGCATACTTTCTGTGATCTTAGACAACTCCACTAGACTTAGTACCCTAAGGCAACTGCCCAACATTATGAGCCTCAGATTTGCTGCTCTACTCCATTGGTAGAGGGCGTTTCTTCTTTAGAAGCTCATCACACTAATGCAATAAAAGGCTGTGTCTGATAATCCCCAGTGAGCCAAATCACCGCCTCTCTTGCTTCCTCACCTTGTTCAGTTATAATCAGAGAGGGCCACATGGCCACTCATGTGCTTTTTGCTTTCAAGCTGATGATCACAATCTGGTGTGCATACACACACACACACACACATACACACACACACACACACATAAATACAGATACAGATACACACATACATACATATACACATATTATATATACATATATGTGTATATGTACACATAAATATATAAATGTATACACAGTATAAATGTGCACACATATAAATATATACATATGTACATGCATAACTATACAATGTATGTATGTGTATATATACATATGCATAAGAATATACATGTAAATTATAAATGTATGTGAGATAGATAACACACATATGTTACAAACAAATTCTTAGCAAAATAGGCTACTTCAACCAATCAGTATTTATTCATCTTTGTGCCAGACAGTGGGCTAAGTCTTTATAATACAAGCTCAAAATCCCTACTTTGGTTACATGTGTTCACAGATTTTAGTCCCTGGGCTGAATAAAGGTACAAAGATGCCAAAGATGCTCTTCAGAGAAATGCCCACTACTTTATTGGCATATCACAATCTTTCTCCATATAGAAATCAAAAGCAGTTTTATGTTGTCAAGTTTGAGGTGAATAATCAATATGAAACATTTCCAATTGAAGAAATGGAGTGTGAGTAAATTTTTTAAATGAGGAGGATAGACTGAATGATCTTTAAAATAATAGTTTCTACTTCAAAATTCCATGTTCTGAGATGTCACATAAGTCATTTTTAAAAATCTCATAAAAGGAAGCTGGAGCAGGTAGGAAAGAGGCGGGAAGGGCAAGGATGTAAGAGAGTTAAAGTCAGTGTGATTATCTGTGCACTGAAGAATCAGATTAGGGGTAATTAATAAACAAGACTCTACATTTGGTTCTGTGTGAAAAGAATGCAACAGCTACTATTAACGGGTTATAAAGAAGAAGTATTCAGATTCCTACCACTGTGCATTCCTTGACTGAAAAGCTGGTCCTCTCCTTTGAAGGTTTAGCTCCTACTACTCTCTTCCACAAGCTCTCTGCTTCAGACTAACTGCCTTCCCTTTTACATAACTTATCCTTCCTCCTCTGCCAGGCTCCTAGCTCATTCTGTTCCTTGATTTTAGAATATCTCCTCTCTCCTCCTATCTCTCTGCCTGTTAATATTCTACTCATCCTCAAGGCTAAGCTCTTCTGCTACCTCCTCCATGAAGTGTTCTATCACCTCCTAAGTTGGAAATTGTGATATTTTTCCTTTACAAACCTTTTTCTTTGTTACGTATATTTTATTTATTTGATTAAATATTTCCCAATTACATGTAAAACATTTTTAACATTCATTTTTTTCAAATTTTGAGTTCAAATTCTGTCCCTTTCTCCCACCCTTCCTCCTTCCTTTAAGAAGGCAAGCAATATATCAATTATGCATGTGAAGTCACAAAAAACATATTTCCATATTAGCCATGTCGCAAAAGAAAACACACACACAAGAAAAATACAGAAAATTAAAAGTATGCTTTGTTCCGTACTCAGACTTTATCAGTTCTCTCTCTGGAGATGGATAGCACTTTTCATCATGGGTCCTTTGGAATTGTCTTGGATCATTGCCTTAATCATAGTGGCTAAGTCCTTCACAGTTAATCATCATTACAATATTGCTGTTACTGTATACAATGTTCTCTTGGCTCTGCTCACTTTGCATCACTTCATTTAAGCCTTCCCAGGTTTTTCTTTCAGTCGTTTTTCAGTGAGATGCCACATTTCACTTACACTCTTATTAGTCTGTTGTGAGTTACAGGTGGATGCACAATTACATATGTGCTGGGCCATCACCCCAACATGTTACTCAGATTCTCAGATTAGGTTCCCAGAAAGCAGTTGGTACCCTGAGGTGCACTGCTCTCTAAACTTCTAAAACTACAGGTTACAAGCCCCTCTTAGTGAGTCCATCTGTAACAGTCTGCTAGTAGGCAAAATTAGCTCAAATCAAAGGCAGTTACCAATATAATATGGTAAGAACAGTAGGTAGAAAACACCTTTGCTCTCCATAAATTTGAGATGCACTGCCTACAAATACCCACAGTGTCTCTTGGAAGAGTAGGCAACAACTTGGGATACAACAGAAGTGAGGCACACAACCAGTTAAAAAGAATTTATTAAGCACTACTCTAAGGGATTAGGGATGCAAAGAAAGCTAAAATCAGCTTGTGCTTTTAAAGAGCTTACATGCCAGTGGAGGTGAATTCCCTATACGTGAGTAGAGAACAAATGTGGCTAAGATAACCCATCCTTCCCATACTGGGGGGCTTGGAGGACCTTTTTCTTCTCTTGGAGTCCTCATTCTACTCTTCCCTGGGTTCTCCTTTTCTTCTAAAGAAGCTGCTCAGATCCCTCCTGGGATCTGTTCCTCTCCAAAGCTTCATTCTCAGCTACCTTCTATCAATAGCTCCCCCCTCCATACATGATGTATATCTCTGCTGCCTGCTGGATGGAGCTCCCCCCTCCATACATGATGATATCTCTGCTGCCTGCTGGACGGAGCTCCCCCCTCCATACATGTTGTGTATCTCTGCTTCCTGCTGGATGGAGCTCCCCCCTCCATACATGTTGTGTATCTCTGCTGCCTGCTGGACGGAGCTCCCCCCTCCATACATGATGTATATCTCTGCTGCCTGCTGGACGGAGCTCCCCCCTCCATACGTGTTGTATATCTCTGCTGCCTGCTGGATGGAGCTCCCCCCTCCATACATGATGTATATCTCTGCTGCCTGCTAGACGGAGCTCCCCCCTCCATACATGTTGTGTATCTCTGCTTCCTGCTGGATGGAGCTCCCCCCTCCATACATGTTGTATATCTCTGCTGCCTGCTGGATGGAGCTCCCCCCTCCATACGTGTTGTGTATCTCTGCTGCCTGCTAGACGGAGCTCCCCCCTCCATACGTGTTGTATATCTCTGCTGCCTGCTGGATGGAGCTCCCCCCTCCATACATGATGTATATCTCTGCTGCCTGCTAGACGGAGCTCCCCCCTCCATACATGATGCATATCTCTGCTGCCTGCTGGACGGAGCTCCCCCCTCCATACATGATGTATATCTCTGCTGCCTGCTAGACGGAGCTCCCCCCTCCATACATGATGCATATCTCTGCTGCCTGCTAGACGGAACTCCCCCCTCCATACGTGTTGTATATCTCTGCTGCCTGCTGGATGGAGCTCCCCCCTCCATACATGTTGTATATCTCTGCTTCCTGCTGGATGGAGCTCCCCTCTCCATACATGATGTATATCTCTGCTGCCTGCTGGACGGAGCTCCCCCCTCCATACATGATGTATATCTCTGCTGCCTGCTGGATGGAGCTCCCCCCTCCATACATGTTGTATATCTCTGCTTCCTGCTGGACGGAGCTCCCCCCTCCATACATGTTGTATATCTCTGCTGCCTGCTGGACGGAGCTCCCCCCTCCATACATGTTGTATATCTCTGCTTCCTGCTGGATGGAGCTCCCCCCTCCATACATGTTGTATATCTCTGCTGCCTGCTGGACGGAGCTCCCCCCTCCATACATGATGCATATCTCTGCTTCCTGCTGGACGGAGCTCCCCCTCCATACATGATGTATATCTCTGCTGCCTGCTGGACGGAGCTCCCCCCTCCATACATGATGTATATCTCTGCTGCCTGCTGGACGGAGCTCCCCCCTCCATACATGTTGTATATCTCTGCTGCCTGCTGGATGGAGCTCCCCCCTCCATACATGATGTATATCTCTGCTGCCTGTCTCAATTGCCTCAGATTTTCTCAAACTGTTCTTTTGTTGGATTTGGTGTTTTCTACCAGTTGTATTGTTTAAAGCTTAAAGGGACCTTGGAAATCATCTAGTCCAAACTCTTTGCTTCAAAGCTATAGAAAATGAAATCCTACCTCCAACTTGCTGTGTTGAAAGATTTCATAAGGGGAATGAAGAGAAGAAAAATTTCTCCTAGACCCCAAGAAATTAAAAAAAAAAGATTACTTGTCAGAGCCTGGGTTCTTACTTGACTGCTGGGTTCTATCTCAATTGACTGCGTAATTGGCAAGGCAGTTTTTAGGGTGACCATGGGCATGATTGATCTTCAACAACGAATGACAAGTGTACTTTTCAATTTGTCCAGGGAACTTTTCCATATTTCTTAAAGGGATATAGCACATATACACGTTCTTACACTTAGCTTAACATTTTATTATCTGCCTCCAACTTTTGGTGATTACATCCTGGATTGGCTGGTTCATCAGACACTATTATCTGAATTATGTATCATCCTGCTACATTGTGAGATCCGAGCGAAAAGCAAACATGGCTTTATTATATTTGAATTTACTTCAGTGTATTGCACTTAACAGGCACTCAATAGGTGGTTGTTCATTACTGTTGATTAAGGTCATTGCCATTTCCAGGCCCTCCCACTGCCAGCATCACTTCCTTTTGGAGTTTGCTATCTCCATTTCTATTACTTGCTCTTGATCTTTGTTGATTCATTTTCTGACCTCCTATGTTATTTAGTCTTCCTCTCCACATCAATATGTACACTCGCCCTTGGTGATATCAATATTCATATTGGTGTAGGCTTGAAAACTGTGGCTTTCCAATGCATTAAATTCTTCAACTCTTACAGCTTCTATCTTCACTCTATCTCATTCACCCGCAGCAGCGGTCACACCTTCAGTAACTTCACTATCACCAAAAAATAACTCAGCTTCATGATCTTTCAACTACAAAATTCCTCTCTGAATAAAACCTGTCTTGATATCTCTTTCTCTGTGCCTCACTCCTCCAAAACCTTTCCTTTCTCATCTGTGCAAATGGAGGTTTCCATTACCCCTTCCTTCCTTCCAATCGCTCATGATAAGAACTCATAAGAAGACTTCCTAGGGGGTTTATAGCAATGATATCACATAGCAATACCACATTTTCATTATCTAAAGCCTGCCCATCTTTTCCACTTATCTAAATCCTATCCATTCTTAAAAGTTCAATTCAATTACCACCTCCTTTATGAAGCTTTTATTGAATGTCCCAGTATCTTACCATCCTCTAAATTCATTAAACTTATTAACTATGCCATTCAGTTGATACCTAGTCACACACTTCCTTGTAATATCTTTTATAATGAGGGATTTAGCATTTGTTTAACTTTTCACCTCTGCATGTCTTAACAACTAGATTAGAGTCTTCTCAAGGGAAGGGTCCATGCTTTATACTTCTTGATCACCCTCCATCATCCAGCACACTGTATGTGTATATTGGATACATAATGAACATTTACAGAGGCAGCACAAATCAGCAAAAGGAGGACTGGATCTGGAGCAGGGGCATGTGGGTTTGAATTTCTACTCTCCTTAACTGCCTGTGCGATCTTAGACAGTTTCATAAACTTTCTGGACTTAATTTTCTATATCTTTAAAACAAAAGGGTTGAACTAGATGATTTCCAAGACTCCTTTCAGCTCTAAATCAGTGAATCTGTGAATGAAAAAATAATTTGCTGCATAGTATTTTGAGCTCTTGTTGACAGAAATCTATGAAATGGGAGAGTGATTTCAAACTACAAGCATTTATTAAGCACCTACTATGTGCCAGGTCCTCTGTAGACACAGATATAAATAGAGATATAAATACCTAAATGAAATAATCCATAGCCTCAAGGAGCTTACATTCTACTGCTGGTTTCTAGATCAGTTGATTTCTAGTGGGTAAGCTGTTCTGACCACAGTGGAATTCACTTCTCTAGTTATTATTTTGAAAAGTCTTAGGAAGTTCCTTCAATTTTCTTCTAATAATATATCTGATACTAATGATGAGTAACATTAAGTTCAGTCAAGGAACAAACACTCAGATGCCTACCTATGTGAACAGCATAGCTCATCAGAACTCAAACCATACAAAAGCTCAAAGGGAAATCATTTTTTTTTTTCTGCCTATCAATTCAATTCTTCTATGACCCTCAAGTAAACCATTTGGTATTTCAAGTCATGAAGTAATGGACATTGTGCTAATTGCAATGCTCTCTGGAACCCTAATTGCAAAAGCTCTTCAATGAAATCCACAGCAATGTGAATGAGATTTATAATATTTGTACTGGAAAACAAAGTGGATTGTTTTAAAGGAATATTGACCAAAAAATGTTATGAGTGATTTAGTACATTGTATAGTGTGTATGTACACATACACACACACTTCTTTGTGTGCATGCATAGGAGGATGAGAATAGGCAGAAATGCCTTTGGAAATCTGTGTGATGATTTCAAAGATTCCAAGCTGCTCATTTCCATAATACCATGCATTTTAAGCGCAGCTTTCCTCATAGCATGGCTCTGAATACATGACTGAAAATGAGGGAATCACACTATCTTGGAAGAAGCAAAATCACAACAAACTCAAAGCACAATGGCATGACATATATGGAGTATAAATCTACTGAAACATATTACCAAAAATGACTTGCTACGTATAATGACATTAAAAAATCTTTGGGGGCACGCATGATAAGAAAAAGAAACAAGCCAGTGGTAGGTGGGTAAGAATGAGAGACAATGGAAAAGCTTGGGAATTCTATTGAATAAGGAATTAATATGACGAGTATATGTCACCAAAGAATGATATCTTGGGTGGTAGCCTGGTGTAGCCTATACAATGCTGGACTTGTAATCAGGAAGACCTGGCTTGAAATTCTGCCTCATTGATTTTCTAACTAGGACCTTTGAAAAGTCACTTAACATCTGAGCACTAGTTTTCTTAACTGTGAAATAGGAATAATCATAGCACACAGGGATATTGTGAAGAGTAAATATAATGGACTCAAAGTATAATGGAGGAAAAATGATGGCTTTGGAACTCCACTTCTATTTGGTGTGTTATTATGCTGATATGGTACAGTAGAAAGAGCATGGGAACTGTAAGCAAAAGTCCTGGGTTCAAAGCTAACCTCAGCTGCTTGTTACTTATATGACCAAGTCACTTTCTGATTCTGAACTTCAGTTCCCTCATCTGTGACATGAGGAGTTCAAACTATATGACTTCTAAGGAACTGTCCAGCACAAAGTCCAGTAAGGGTCACTGAGGGAGAGACAGAAGTCTTTATGTAACAGGCAGATCAAACCGACTTGACCATCACCTCCCTTCGGACTCTTGTGGAGACAACCCAGGTTACCTAAACCCAAGAATCCTGGTGATCAAAGTGTCCACTATAATGCTTCCAGCTTAGCCATTATTGATGGTACTAACCCTTAATAGAGAAGGAGCTTGTTATCACTGCCAGAACTAATACTAACCACCAACCACTATAGCCAACATACAGATAAGCCCAAGAGCCCTGGGAAGATCAGTATCCCCCAGATCAATGGATCTACTTCTAGCCCACCCCTTACATCCATTGGCCCAGAAGGCACTTCCTCAGCAGCCACAGTGACTGAAGACAAAGAAAAGAAGAGGGTTTTTGCCATCAAAATACTTGTCATTGTCAAATGTCTCAACATGAGAAACCAATATGGTTTTATCCATAGAAATGACATTAAAGAAGATGCATTGCCATCTACCTTATTGCTGTACACTAAGCACCTCAGAACCTTTCCATCTGACTTTTAACTGAAACCTCCTAGATGTATAGAATTCTTCTACTAGAGTGTGAGCTCCTTGAGAGAAGGGGCTGACTTACTTTTTTCTTTGCGTACAAACCACTAAATAAATGATTTTTCATTCATTCATTCATTCATTCATTCATTCATTCATTCATTCATATTTCTTCCTAATGGAAATCCTTTTCTAAGACTGTCATGCTCTTGTTATATTGGCTCCAGGGCCTTTGTTGTCCTTATGTGTTCTTTTATTAATTATCTTTTTTCTCCAATCCCTATCCTCCTTAAACTTCCTTTATACTGCCTAGGGCACCACCACAGTGGTAACACAGGCTCAAAATCTTAAGTGTCGTCTCTGGTTCCTCTTGTGAATTCATTCCACGTATCCCATCTGTTGTCATGTCGTTGTTTCTACTTTCACAGCATCTCTTGTGTACATTCAGCTCTCGTCACTTCATGCCTAGACTATTGAAAGAGCTCTTTGATTTGTATTCCTGCCTAATTCTCTCTCCACTCTAATCGATTCTGCACTCAGCTGCTAAAGTGATTTTTGTAAAGCACAGCTCTGACTATGTCACTGCTCCACAATCCACTCCAGCGGCTCCTTATTACTTCCAAATATAAAAACCTCTGTTCAGCACTTAATGCCCTTCACAATGGTGCCCTTCCTATCTTTCTATTCTTCTTACATTTTACTCCTGTCTACATAGTCTACAATCCAGCACAGGGGACTTCTTACTGTCCATCAACTGTGATACTCCCATCTCCTGACTTTATACCTTATCACTGACTGTCCCTCCTTCATCTCCCGCTTCTGGCTTCCCTGGCTCCATTAAGCTCCCATTTCTCCTTCTGCTGGAGTCCTTCCCGGTGCAGTGCCTTTTCTTTGAGGTTGCCTTCCATTTACACTGAGTTTATCTTGTATATATGGAGTTGTTCACATTCATGAAGACTAGCACCTCTGGTGTGAGGCCTTACTGAGCCCTTTTCAGGGCTCTCATCCACTTTTGGTGAGTATCTGGTGCTCGGCTCTTACCTGTGGCTCCAAAAAGCTGTTAACATGAGCAACAGCCTCACCCTGGTAAACCATCTTGGCAGAGGGAATAAATCAGGTTGAGGATAACCAGGAGGGCTCCAACCCATCAGTGAGTTAGGGGGATATTTACCCCAAAAATGTGAAGATTTACCCTAGAGAAATGGACAGATGACAATACTTTGCTCTAATGGCCATGAAGGAGGCTGAAACAGGCATTGTGGAGTGCTTAGAACTTGGTCGGATGTTGAAGACACCAAGGTCATCCTCTGCATCCCAGGCAGTGACTTTCATTTTGATTTTTGTCTTGCCGCTGGACTTTAGTGACTCAGAAAGAGAAAGACTGACATCTCTGTGCAATTCTGACTCACTTATATCCAATTCATGCACAAGTGATGCCTGTGATGTCATTGGTCCTCTTTGAAAACAAAGGACAGACAACAACAATAACAACAGTTGTCTTTCCCTTTTGGATGTGAATTTCTTGAGATTAGGGACATTAAAAAAAAATTTCAGGGGTATCTCAGCACTTATTACAGTGCCTTGTACATAGTAAACATTTAACAAATGCTTATTGACTTATTTCATGTCCAAGTGGGCACAAAGAAAAGCATCAGAAACATCATTTAGACTTGGCAGTTCTAGATAAAAGGAGCTAAAAAATGCAACAGAAGGAACGGGTTGTTTTCAGTGCTTCCTCCTTATCCCTACCACCTTTCTCCTGCTGCCCCCATGCCATCATTTCATATTTTCCAGTGTTTATCCACAGTCACTCTCATCTTAGATTCAAATAAACACATAAACACCTTTCCTACCTGTGTAACAACTTTGATTTTATGTTTCTCACTTGGCTAAGGAGGCCGAATGGTCAAGCCCTGGCTTTCTGGCTAAGTACAGCAATTTCAATAAGCATTTATAAAGAACCATTCCCTGAGACCTGAAAGGGGTCCCATGCAGGGAAACTCCTTACAGGAAAGAAGATTAGAAACAGAGCTATTCATTTTGCAACCTCCCTTGCAGGATGTGCGGGTCTTTCCCAAATCCTTCTGATATCTGAATATAAAGAGGCTTGAGTGGGGTAGCAAATCACGTGAATGCAGATGATGCACTATGTCATTAGAGTAACCCTTTAATATACAGCTGTTAAGTGGTAAGGAAAGCCTGTCATTCAGTGTTTTCCAGAGTCATATTTACAATCCACAGACACATTTAGTGGGCTATTATAAAGAACGTTAATCGAGAAATGTTCTCAATTACACAAAAATTAAGATAAAGCAGTAACCTAGTTACTGTAAAAGTGGTTTTATTTATAGCTACTAATTTAATCTTTAATATGCAGTCACCATCTGTAAAACTCTTTAGCCTGTCTATTTCATTTATGTCTTTATTATGCTCTTGTAAAAACACATGGAGCATTTCAGGTTATAGATACTGGGTGGCTTTTTTTTAAAGCTTAAAAATGTTGATGCAATTATAGTCAATGGAAACATTTTACTGCCTAATGTCCTTTATCCATTACCCATTATATTCTATAATGAAATTAAATAAGATCTACTGAAAGGAAGAGATATTTGGAGACCATTGTTAATTTTTTTCCGTCCTATAATAGCATTTAGTAGGGAGAGAAGGTGGGTACACATGCCAAGAGATGTTAATATCTTTGGCTAAATCATCTCTCAGAAGTAGCCTCCATGCACATCAAGCCAGCTGTGTTCCTTTGAATCTTATTGTTGGAGACTCTGCTTTGAAAGCACAGTCTGTCTCCTGCATCAGTGTACATCTGGAAGCTAAGCTGGCTTCTGAGCCCAGAGCTTCCAGACAGGATCCATGCCCATCCCAAAGGACTAAAATGCTATTTTAGGAGCGGGGCTTCTGAACTTTCAAGAAATGGCACAGATCCTGACTGCTTCAGCTACCCTTCTTCCTAATGATGTCTAGCTGACAGCCAGCAGAAGTGAGAAACAAAGGACTTGTGAGACAGAGTGAGAGTCTTCCAAAGAGGACTGCTTCTTTAGACTTTTTTCTCGGGCCTAATGGCTGTTAAGAACAAAACCTGGATTGCCTAGAACCCTGGGGAAGAGAGGTGGGCACTCCACTTTGACTAAAAGGCAGCAAAGAACTAAGTTGAAGTCAAGGGCTGACTAAACAAAAATAAAAATAGCTCACATGTCTATAGGGCTTTATATTGTTCCCTACCTACCCTTCAAGTAAGGTTGTATTTTCCCCATTTTATAGATGAACAAATTGAAACTTAGGCATAGAAAATGACTTGCCCAGACTCACATAGCTACTAGGAATTAGAACCAAGATTCAAACTCAAATGTTTCTTCCAGGGTTGGGGAATCTGCGACCTCAAGGTCACATGTGGCCCTCTAGTCCTCAAGTGCAGCCCTCTGACTGAATCCAAATTTCACAGGAAGGATAATATCCTTAATAAAAGGATCATGTAAGTCATGGTGCTGGGAACGTAGTAGGAACTCCAGATGTTTGAACTACACAAGTCACTTTATATCTTTATGCCTCAGTTTTCTCATTTGTGAATTGGGGATAAAACTTTAACTACCTTGCAGAACTGCTATGAGGTAAGTGCTTTGTAAACTTTAAATATGATTGAAATGGCAACAACAATAATGATACTGACAAAATGACAGTGATGATGATGATTTATGATGCTAATATGTATTTTTTTTTGATGAACCATGCCAGCATCACCATTCTGTGTTCAATCTATGTTTCTCTGGCAAGAGATTTGACTATACCCCATTAGTGTGGAGAGGAAAGAAAAAGAAACAATTTCTTAGAATAATAACTCACATTTATGTAGTTCTTTAAGATATCTAAGGTATTCTTTCAACATCATTTTATTTGATCCTCACAGAAGTTTTTATTTTTTTTTGAAATTGGTACTACAGATACCACTTTTTTAGTTAAAAGGAAACTGAGGCTCACAAAGTTTGAGTGATTTGCATATGGTCATATAATTGACTAGTGTCAGAGGTAGGATGGGATTTAATTCTCTCTTGGCTGTTAAGTATATTGATCTTTCCACTATATATTGCCTCCCATTAGCAAAAATGGCCTTTACTTAATCAAAAGCAAAGTATATTATTTTATTCTGATGGGCACTATTGGATTGTTGGTGTCTTAATCTTGTCAGATCAAGGAAGCAGTAGGTCAGAACCTATCTTACTAGGATAGGAAATTAAGATACCTTGAGAAAAAAAGCTATCGTGATGGTTCACAATATTGACGTCACTTTGATTCAACTCAAATCTATTTGACAGTCTCAACACATCATTGCCCTCCTTCCCTTATTGCCCAAAAAGCCCTCTCCCAAAATTCTATACTTCTGTTGTGTCACCACCATCCTCACAATTACCTAAAAACTCAAGTTCCATCTTCCACTCTTTCCTTTCCCTTATTCTTCACATCTAAACAGCTCTAAGTCCTTTTGATCATATTGCTGAAATATTTCAAGTTTTCACTTCCCTTTCCACTACAACTCTCTTTGTTCAGGGCCGCTTTCAGCCTTTTATGAATTATTGTAATAGTCTCCTCCTCTGGTCTACCTGAGACCAGTTTTTCCTTTATGTAATTTATCCTTCACACTGCTGCCCTTACAGAGTAGTTAATGCACCACTTTTATCAGAGCATTTTCTACTCAAACACATCCAGTGGCTCCCGACTACCTACAAATAAAAAATGGATTCCTTAATCTGGTAGTTAAAGTCATCCACAATATAACACAAATCTTTTTTTTTTTAACCTTTCTTCACACTATTCCTCTTCCTGTTCTCTGTGTTTTAACCAATGGTATCAAACTCAGAAACAGAAGCCACTAAATCCTTATATAAGGATCCCAGAAGGCAATATATTGAATTTAAAAAAATTAATATTATCTACATTGTTTTGTATTTTTATTTACTTTGTTAAACATTTGCCAATTACATTTTATTCTGGACTGCACTAGGGAGTTTAGCTGGCATGAGTTCGAAACCTCAGTAGACAACTGAAGGTCTTTCCATTCCCTGCTCTTATCCTGCTGTCTCCTACCTTTGATCATACTATTTTCCATGCCTAGATTGGCACTCCTCTGAACTTAGCCTATTAAAGTATTTTCCTTCTTCAAGACTCAACTCAAATACCACATCCTCTATGAAGGTTTTCCTGATCTTCCTAATAACCTCTCTGGCAAAAATGAAAACAAATGAAACTCCTTTCCTCTTTACATGTCTCATCTATGTTACCCCGGTCTTGTCTTTTATACTGACATTTCTCCATCTTTCTATCATCATTATATGTGGACATGTCTTCTCACATCTTTCCTGATTACAACGGAAGCTCCTTGAGAGTAGGGATTGTGCCATTTTTAATCTCAGTGTCCTACACAAATAAATCCTATCACAATGCCTTCCTCATAGTAGCCATTAAATCAATATTTGCTAAATGAAAATGAAATGGCTGGTAACATATAATTTCCCTAAATGTTATACTCAGTCACTGATTGGAATTGACCCACAACAGTTTAATGGGACCTTGTTAACTGATCATATGCATGTGGAAGGAGGAAATTGTTTCTCTCTTTTAGGATACCCCACTTATCAAAGAGATACTTTGAAGTACCAGGAATGATACACAGGACTCATAGGGACAGACAAGGCACAGTTATACAGAAACATTAAGGTCTTGTGGGATATATATGAAGCACATTCATATAGTTAATTTATGAATGACTGAATAAATTAAAAAATGATTTGTTAAGTGCCTACTGTGTTCCAGGCATTATGCTGGGCACTGGGGATACAAATAAATGTGAGATTGTATCTGACCTCAAGGAGCTTACATGCAAATGGGGAAGACAATATGCAAGAAGAGTGGGGTCCAGTGAAGGAAGTTATGACCTGGGAGAACTGGCTTAGTGGTAAAGGAGGAACAAAAATTCACTGAATAAAAGAACTCCTTTAAAAGCAAAACGGGCTAAATGGAAAAAGAGGTACAAAAGCTCACTGAAGAAAATAATGCCTTAAAAATTAGAATTGGTTAAGTGGAAGTTGATGATTCCATGACACTTCAAGAAACAACAAAACGAAGTCAAAAGAATGAAAAAAAAACAGAAGAAAATATGAAATATCTCATTAGAAAAAAAAAAAACAACTGGCCTGGAAAATATATCAAGAAAAGGTAACTAAAAATTGTTGGACTGCCTGAAAGCCATGATAAAAAAAACCAAAAAGATCCTAGCCTTCATATTTCAAGAAATTATAAAGGAAATTATAAAGAATTATAAAGACAAAAGATAAAATGGAGATTGAAAGAACCCACCAATCACCTCCTGAAAGAGATGTAAAATGAAAACTCCCAGGAATATTATAGCCAAATCCCAAAGCTCCCAGTTCAAGGAGAAAATATTGAAAACAACCAAAAAGAAACAATTCAAATATCATGAAATCACAGTCAGAATCAAGAAAAATATAGTAACTTCTACATTAAAAGAGTGGAAGGCTTAGAATATGATATTCCAGAAGGCAAAGGAGCCAGAATTAAAATCAAGAATAATCTACCCAGTAAAACTGAATATAATCTTTCAAACATGAATGTTTAATGAAATAGGGGATGTCCAAGCATTCCTGATGAAAAGACAAGAGCTGAATAGAAAACTTGATATTCAAACAAATGACTCAAGAGAAGCATAGAAAGGGAAACATGAAGAATAATCATAAAAGACTATTGTGCTTTAGATGAAGTAAAAAAGACAAAGTTAGCAATCATGAACTCAGATAAAGCAAAAGCAAAAATAGAAGTAATTAAAAGAGTTAATCAGAGAAACTACATTTTGCTAAAAGAAACCATAGTCAATGAAGTAATATAAAAAATTTACCCAAGTTTCTCTGATGAAGGCTTCATTTCTCAGATACATAGGGAACTAAATCCAATGTATAAAAATAAGAACAATTCTCAAATTGAGAAATGGTCAAGTAATATGAACAGGCAGTTTTCCAAAGAAGAAATCAAATATATCTATACTCATATTAAAAAATGCTGTAAATCACTATTGATTAGAGAAAGGTAAATTAAAATAACTCTGAGGTATCACCTCACACCTATTAGAAATGACAAATGCTGGAGGGGATGAGGGAAAATAGGTACATTAATGAATTACTGGTGGAGTAGAGAACTGGTCCAACCATTCTGGAGAACAATCTGGACCTAGGCCTGAAGAGCTATAAAACTATGTATACCTTTTGATCTAGAAATACCACTACTAGGTCTTTAATGAGATAAAAGAAAACGGGAAAGAACCTGTATGTAGAAAAATACTCTAGCAGTTTGTGTGTGTGTGTGTGTGTGTGTGTGTGTGTGTGTGTATGCATGTATGATAGTAATGAATTGGAAATTAAGGGGATATTCATCAATTGGGGAATGGATGAACAACTTGTGCCATATGATTGTGATGGAGTACTATTGTACTATGAACAATGATGAAGGGGATGGTTTCAAAAAAACATAGCAAGACCTATATGAACTGATGCAAAGTGAAGTGAGAAGAACTGGGAGATCATTGTGCACAGTAATAGCAATGTTGTTATGATGATCAACCATGAAAGATTTGGCTACTTTGATCAATATAATGATCCAAGAAAATTGAAAGGACTAATGATAAAAAAAAATACTATTCACCTCCAAAGAGAGAACTGCTGAACTCTGAATGCAAACTAAAATAAAATTTTCTCACTTTGTTTTCTTTTTCTTTTTTTTTGCAAGCCAATATGGAAATATGCTATGCATGATTTCGCATGCATAATTCATATCATATTGTTTGCCTTTTCAGTGAGCATGGGAGGTGTGAGAGGAAGGAGAGAATCTGGAACTCAAAATTTAAAAAATAAAGGAAAAAATAGAGGAAAAAAGAAAAAAAATTTAGGAAAAAAAGTTGTACCCTAAGGTACCTTTATAGGTCTTAGAAAAAAAATCGATTGTATTGTACTCGTCCATTTTACAGTATCATGGGGATAAATCTTTGAGTAGTGATTAAAGATTTCATGCACAAACATCCAGACTCAATATGAAAATGTTCTCTCTAACCCTCCAAATCAATGGCATCATGAATCTTAGACTCAGAAAGGATGCTTGCAGAAAATCAGTCTAATATCTCACCAAAAGGAGAAATTTCTACTACTGTGTTTCTGAAAGACAGTTATCAAACCAATCTCCACTTGAACACTTTCAGTGACAGGGAGCTCACAACTGCACAAAGCAGTCAGTGCCAATTTTGAACAGTTCTAGTTATTAGGTAATTGATGTTTTTCTCCTAGTTGCTATAGTTGTCACATAGATATTGGAGAGAAGTCCTTTCTTTACCATAGCTTTTACTTTGTACTACTGAGCCCCAGTAGAGCAGGTACAAGATTGTAACATTTTTGGCTTTATTTTCAAGATTGTGAGCTGAAATCTCAGTCACCAGATGATCCTGACGCTTTGTCATTTTGTTAAATTATCTAGTATTTCATAGACTCCATGAAACTCAGAGTTGGAAGAAAGCCTCACAGCCAACTTATCCTGAATCAGAAATGGACTCTACAACATCTCTAACAATACGGTTGCCTGCTGTTTTTCAAATACAATACTCCATTTCCTGACTTTAAGCATTTGCACTGGCTGTCCCTCATGCCTGAAATGCTGTCCTTCCTCATTATTGCCTACTCGCTTCACTGGTGGCCTTCAAGTCTCAGCTGAAATCTCAGCCTTTCCATTCCCCCCACTGCTGATGCCTTCCTTCTGAGGTTACCTCCAGTTTTATCTTAATGTATATCTCATGTACACATAGTTGTTCTCATGATGTCTCCCCTATTAGAGAGAAAGACATAATCTCTCCTTGAGAGATTAAGTTTTTGCCCTTGTATCCCTAGTGCTTAGAGTAGTACCTCAGACACAATAAGTACTTAATAAATGCTAGACTAACTGACTGATTAGTTATCCAATTAATACTTGAAGATTTTCAGAGATAGGGAACTCAGAATCTCTTAATTCCTCTTTGGACAATTTTAATTGTTGGAGAGGTTTTTCTCTCACTGCACCAAAGTGTACCCCTCTATAAGGGGGTATCCTCTCATCCCAATGGGTCCTCAGATCTTCCCTCTGGGGCCAATCAGAACCATTCTAAGCCCTTTTTCCAAATGATACCCTTAGGTATGCTACCTGGAATAAGAATCGTGACTGCTGGATTGTCAGAATTGAAATGGCATACAGCACTTGATCTGGCGTTGAAATGTCTCCATGAGGGCTTTAAATTAAGAAAACATATTTTAAGATTTAGGGACATCAGGAAATGGAGCATTTTCAGAGAACCATAGATGAGCTAATGTAGTGTTCAGGACAAGCTGTGAATTGGCCCTCAAAGGAGGTTTATAATGATAACCTACTACAAAAATTGCCACCACTTTTTCAGGCAGTTTTTCCCCATATTCTTATCCTTGGGAATCTGGGATTTCCTGGCAGTCACCACAGCTAAGAAGCCTGTTATTCCACGAGGTGGACTTGGGCTAGGGCCACATGACCTGTCAGGTTCATGATTTGCAGCAAAGAAAGGAGATCACTGAAGCTCAGTTTGAATTCAGGCTCTGCCACTCACTGACTATATGACCTTGACAAGTCATTCATTTCTCTAGGCCTTGATTTCCTTATTTGTAAAATGAGCAGAATATGTCATGGATTTCTCTTTTAGCACTGAGAATTGTGATCATATAATTTTTCTTACCTCCCTGACCCTCAAATGTATCTAAGAAAAAAAGCTCAAGGCTGAACAAGGTTGCATGGTTTATGGAGAGTCCTTATTTTCCTCTAAACCAATTGTTTGGCAGTAGGAATGGCTTCTAGATGAAAAAGAAGAAAGAACATCCTTGTAGTTTCAAGTAAGATTATGCCCTTTTCTTTCTGTGCAGTAAAATGTAATTTAATTCAGTTAAATTCATCAAATATTTAAAAGTGATACCACCTGTGCAAAGTGACAAAGGTGAAAAGTGACTCATTCTCTACTCCGGGAACTCATTCCCAGCCCTTCACTCCATTTCAACCCCTACCTTGGGCTCTTATATTCCACTACTCATGTCGATGTTACCCTTGATCTCATTATCACACAAAAGTTTTCTACCTCTGTCATTCAAGACCCTGAAATTCTCCTTTCTGACCATGGCCTGCTCTCCTTCTGGTCCACATGTATCTCATTCTTCGTAAGCCTAATTTCCATTCTACCTTCATCTTCTAGTTCTTCCATTCCTCCCTTTTTTACTATCACCCTCCTCTACCTTCACTTTTCAATCTTCCAAATCTTTTATTTTTTTGGGGGGGGCAATTGGGTGTTAAGTGACTTTCCCAGGGTCACACACCTCTTAAGTGTTCTAATCTGAGGTCAGATTTGAACTCAGCTCCTCCTGACTCCAAGGCCAGTGCTCTATCCACTGTGCCACCTAGCTGCCCCTCAATCTTCCAGATCTTAACCTTAGAGTAAACATATAGTTCAACACTATGCTGATTCTGTCCTTGTATCCCTTCTTCCTCCTGTTTTATTTTTTTTTCCACCACAAGTATGGATCATTCTCACCATCTGCTTTCTCGCTTACTACTCTGGTACTTCTGAAGTCCATTGGAGGAAGTCATATAACAGTGCAGCACACATATAACAGTCCATCACACATTTAAGTCACCTAGTTTTAACTTGGCCCCCTAACTGCTGAATAACAATATTGTTTACTCTTCATTGGTTAATCTTTTATTGAACACTCCATAGTCTTTTCCAAGCCCTACTCTTATAATATA
Organism: Phascolarctos cinereus; assembly: GCF_003287225.1. Taxonomy (NCBI): domain Eukaryota; kingdom Metazoa; phylum Chordata; class Mammalia; order Diprotodontia; family Phascolarctidae; genus Phascolarctos; species Phascolarctos cinereus. The sequence continues at coordinate 389,759,446 of NW_027555625.1, read as the reverse complement.
TTATAATCAAATAAAATACATGTAAACTAGCTAATGCTTATAAAAAGGAGGTTTACTTAGCCATAGCATAGAAAGGATGCTTAGGAGGAATGTAGTACTGGTTCAGATAGATGTAGTCCTCCTCATTTCCATAACAAAAGTAGCAGTCGCATAAGACTTTAATGTTTGCAAGAGCTTTATAAATGTCATCTCACTTAATTCTCCCGACAACTCTGTAGGGTAGGTGCTATTATTAACCCTATTTTGTAAATGAGGAAACTGAGGTTTAGAGATTAAGCGATTTGCCTAAGGACACACAGCTAGCAAGTATGAGAGGCGAGATATGCACTCAGGTCTTCTGGACTCTGATTCTAGCACTCCCTCCACTGCCCCATTTAGTGTCTGATCAGAAATCAATCAGTGAGAAGGCCAGGCTGTCATGATTTGTATAACCATAGGGCATCTGACAAATCTTTTTTTTTAACTTAATTTTTTTCCTATTACATGTAAAACAATTTTTAACATTCATTTTTAAAAAAAATTTTGAGTTCCAAATTATCTCCCTCTATCCTTCCCTCCAACTGGAGAAGGTAAGTAATTTTATGTAGGTTATAAAGAAAACACAGACCCAAAAAACCAAAAAAAACAAAAAAACAAAGAAGCTAAAAATAGTATGCTTTTATCTACATTCAGACTCTGACAGTTCTTTTTCTGGAGGTGGATAGCACTTTTAATCATAAGTCCTTTAGAATTGTCTTGGATCATTGTATTGCTGAGAATAGCTAAGTCATTCACAGCTGATCATTGTACAATATTGCTGTTACTGTCTACAACATTCTCCTCATTCTGTTCATTTTACATCAGCACCTGCCAAATCTGAAGGGGATTGACACTCCATGAGCTTCTTTATTCCTTAGATGAATTGTGATGTGCATTAGTATCTTGATTCTTAGCTCCCTGGCCCAATTAAGTCTCAGGATAAGCTTCTTTTCATTTTTTTTTGGGGGGGTGGAATGAACATAGCTTAGCCTACTTGGCAGGGGACCTTGATATGTATTTAACCATCACCCCTCCTCCTTCCCTCTTAGCAAAAGATCTTGCTTCATACTTTGGCACTCATACTTCACAAAAAATAAATAAATAAATAAGGCCAGCCATTGAGTACTACTCCTTAATTCTGAAGCTCACATCCCAATTACTCATTCTTTCCTTTGTTCTATTCTTATAGGAAGAGGTTGACAGCCCTTCTCCTTCTCAAGGCTCTATCTTTGTCTTGGTTTACTTGAACCCATTAAGTAACTGATCAAACAATCTATAAGCATTTATTAAGCTCCTGCTCTGTACAAAGACAAAAATGAAGTATATCCTGCCCTATTCTATAGAGTTAGGGATTGTTGCTTATTTATATTTGTATACCTAGAACTTAGAACTTAAAACAGTGCTTGCCATATAGTGAATACTTAATTATCTATATCTATCTATCTATCTATATATCTATCTATCTATCTATCTATCTATCTATCTATCTATCTATCCATCTCCCAGAACAGTGCTAGCTCATAATAGATGCTAAATAAATACAGAAAAGGATAAGTATAGAAACACCTATGCAAAGTGTTAGGAAAAAAATCTGAGGAGGGAGATAATTTACAAGGGCTTAGGAGAGTTCATGGAGGAGAAGGAACTTAGGATCATAGATTTAGAACTAGGAGGGACCTTAATGGTCGTTTAGTCTAATATGCTCATTTTGCACACAAAGAAACTGATAACCAAAGAGGTTATATGACTTGTCTAAGGTCATACTTGTTATAAATGATTTGATGCCAAATCTGGCAAGTTTACCATATATATCCCTACTATCATTCAAGGGAGTGACATCAATAGGTAGAGACAGGTGAAAGGATAATTTATTTCAGTTACTAAAGATGAAAGGAGTAGAGTAATAGAGATAGATGAAGTCAGGATGAGGAAAGGAAATGGAGAATATTTCAATTTAGCCAGGATCTAAAATAATTGATTGGGATTGCTATGATTTCAGGCCATAAAGGTGGTTTAAACCCACATTGGGGGAGATCTTGAATATTAGGATCAATACTTTATTAGATAGAAAATTGGTACAGAATACAAAATAGACAGCTGTTAACACAAAAAAATTGAAAAGTTTTAGCACAAACAAAACCAACGAAGTAAAAGTTACATGGGAAACCCATGGGGAAAAAAGCAAAATTTGCAGCAAATTTTTCTAATAAAGGTCTCATTTCCATGATATAAAAGGAATTGATTCAAATTTATAAAGAATAAGAGCCACTTCTCAATTGCTAAATGGTCAAAGAATGTTGTTCTTAAAGGAAGACAATCAAGCTATCACCAGCAAAAGGGTAAAAAAGTTCCAATTTCTACTAATTTTAAAAAAATTCAAATTAAAGCAACTTAGAGACTTCAATCACATCAGATTGGCAAAGGTGAACAAAAAAGAAGATGAATACTTTTTTTTAGTAGTGGAGAGATATGAACAAGGCCATGTGGTAGGGAGATTACCTAGGCACAGACAGTAAAATTGGATTAGACAGAGGAGATAATGGAGGCCAGGAGAGATTAGCAGGGTATTCTAATAGCCTAAGCAGGAAGACATTAGGGGTCCAAGCCAGAGAGTAGTGGGAGGAAGGGTTCAAGGGCAATGGCATTGCAGAGACAGAATTAACAAGGGTTTGAATGATTGGATATGTGGGCCAAGGAAGAGGCAAGAGTGGTTCAAAGGTTAGAAGTCAGGTTGACCAGTGCTGGCAACAGAAACAAGGAAGATAGTGGGAGAGGCAAGTTTGAGGAAGTAAGATGATTAGTTCACTCTTCTATGTATTGAGTTTGAGGTGCTCACAAAGCATCTAGGTCAGAGATTCTTAACTTTTTTTTGTGTCAGAGACCTTTTGGACAGGCTGAAAAGCATATGATCCTTTCTCATTCAATCAATCAAACAATAAATGAATCAATTTGCATTTATTTATGAGAATTTGTTTTTCATAATATTGTTAAATTCATAAAAATACATAGTTTATAATAAAAATCAAGTATATTTAAGTACATATATCAAAATTTGAAAACACAGGTCCTGGGTTAGAACTCTTGATCTAGGTAGAGATCTTCAATTCACTAATGAAAACTGCAGCTGTTGGCTTTAAAATGGTAGTGGGGTGGGGAGGAACAGGTTTATGACTAACATTTTCATATGTTTAAATGGCAGTTTAAAGAGGTAGTGAAGGCTTTCCTGAGGGCTCCTTGAGTTTTTCATCACTTACCATACCAAATGAGTCCTGGGTTGCTGGTCACTGAGCATATTATTCAAACAAAGGGAAGAAGAGAAGAAAAAGCAGATGAATGTCTCCCTACCATGTTGCAAACTGCAAACCTGGTAATTGTATAGGCACGTGCCAAAGTCCAGCTCATGGAATAATAATCGATCATGAAAACTGCCAATAGATGCCAGCTTCCCAAAGAAAAGCATATGGTTAAAAAAAGAAAGAAAAAAGCTTGAAATGTGGTGGTAATTTTTCCAGCAGGTTATCATTACAAACCTCCTTTGAGGGTCAATTCACAGCTCATCCCAAACACTACACTCAGTCATTTATGATTCTCCACAAATGCTCTTTCCTGATGTCCCAAACCTGAAAAAAAAATACACTTTCCTAATTCAAAACCCTCGTGGAGATATTTGAACAGCCAATTGCATGGCAGACAATTTTGGTGGTACAAGAACTGGCCTTCATGATTCATACTCCAGGTAACTGGCTCAGAATGACAAATTCAGCACCCCCAGTTCATGGACTGGACAGCAAACTTGAGCATCTGCCATCCTTCCTCATAAATGGAATCTCCCTCTGGCTGCCAGGTTTTTCTCAGCTTCTCCATTTCAATTCTAGGAAACTACTGGCTTAATTGTCCTCAAATACTCATTTAAACATTTTCTTATTGTAACTTGTCCAGTAAGGAGTTTGCAGATTCCAACAAGGAAATTAGTTTCTAAAAGTTTCAAAACTCATCCTTATCCTCCTCTTACTTTTCCCCATCCCCCACCCCTCTCTCAAGAGAGATGCAAACTGCCTCCTCTTCTCTCTATTTTTCTCCGGTGAAATCACCATCACCCCTTCTAATGACTGGATGCTGATTCTGAGCCCTACTGTGATTCCCATTTGTTGCTAGATGAATAGCAATCATTTACATCTGTTACCAGAACTGTTTTCTTGAAAATGACATTAAATTTAGATGCTGATGGCAAACTGTTTATATTGTTTGCTCACAGCAATGAAGCAGCCTTTACAAATGATAAAAAGCCTGAGATACCAAAGAAACCTCAATGTCTACCTTTGCTGTCTTTATGCCATCTGTCAACCCTTAAGATATAACCAGGGAGTTCTGGGTGGAAAGTAAAAACCTGTCGCATGGAGAGGCAGCGCAAGATCAGAGTCATAGCTGCTAAAGTAAGCTCTGCAGCTTATGAAACAGCATCCTTCCAACAAACCTGAGAGGTTGGTAGTTGAAGCGATAGGCTCCCCATTTAACAGAAGAGAAGGCCCAGCAAGGCTAAGTGACTTTGCCCAGGATCAAGCTGCTGTTTTAGTTGCAAGATCAGGACTCCAGCTCAGGTTTTCTAGCTGTAGAACCAATGCTATTCCTACTATACGTTGTAGCTTAGAAGGCATATTCATTCCTTAATTTCCAGTGGATTGATTAAATAGACCCTAAACACATTTTTTTTTGCTAGCTTTTGTCCTTAGCCTTTCATGGAATATGGAAAGAGACTAAGAGTGGGACCTAGGAGTTTCACATCCAGTCACTGGATTTTGGTATTAAGGAGCAGGGTTTTTCCAAGAATGGTGAATTCCCTCTTATTAGAAGTCTTTAAGCTAAGCCTGGATGACCACACATCAGGTTTGTTAGGGTAGGGATTAGCATTCATGGACTAACTGACTGTGGATGTCCCTTCCAACTCTCCAATTCTTTGGTTCAGATATCGGATATTCTACTTAAGACCTCTGGGACCTCGGACAAGTCACTTCAGCTCTTTCAGGCCTCAGTTACCTATAAAAGAAGGGTGTTAGGGTAAATTATCTGAGACCTAGCCTTTGGGAAGCTATTTAATTCTTTACCTGCCTTGCTAGCACTTTGCTGAATGGGAGACAGCTTATTTTCTACCTTGTCAGATGTAAAGCCAGGAATGTTTTCTGTTTTGTGTGTGTGTCTGGTCCTGTGAATGCTATTGAAGATTCAGAGAGGGGGAAAGGAAGAAAAGAGGGGAAGAAAGATGGACAGAATACAAAGAGGGAAGGACTGACAAAAGGAAGGAAAGAGAGATAGAGAGTCAGGAAAAAGACAGAGAGAAAAGGGGAAGGAAGGAAGGAAAGAGGGGAAGAAAGATGGACGGAATGCAAAGAAAGAAGAAACGACTGATGAAAGGAAGGAAAGAGAGATAGAGAGTCTGGAAAGAGAGAGAAATGGGAAGGAAGGAAAGAGGAAAGGAAGAAAGGAAGGAAAGAAGGAGGGGAAGGAAGACTGCCCAAAGAATAAAATTAAGCAATGTTTTCCAGCATGTCAACTATTCCATGCTATTAAAATGTCCTGTTATGCATGGTCACATCTGGACCACATACAGGAATAGCTGCATTCATGAGCCACTTTCCTGGGAGATGGATATGTGACATTAAACTAAGAAAGTAATCCTCAGCCCATAATACAGTAATAGCTGGCATCTAAATAGCATTATTACTCCCAGAACTTTCATATATATGTTATCCCATACTGAGGTAATAAAATGTCAAATTATATTTGTCCATGGTATAGATTTTTCGTTTTCTACAAAATTACAAGTGTAGAGAGATCCTAATCTTTTGAGACAAACTTTTCCCTGTTTGTAAAATTGTCTGAGTATGTCCTTAGCACAGCAGTGTGAGGGAGGGAGGAAGGATTTGTGATACAGAGCAGGCAAGTTATACTTTGCAGACTATGTAAGAAACAGACTTATGGAGCAGCTAGGTGGTGTGGTGGATAGAGCACCAGCCCTGGATTCAGGAGGACCTGAGTTCAAATCGAGCCTCAGATACATAACACTTACTAGCTGTGTGACCCTGGGCAAGTCACTTAACCCCATTGCCTAGCTTAAATATATATATATATATATATATATATATATATATATATATAATATATATATATATATATATATATATATATATATATATATATATATATATATATATATATATATATATATAAAAGACAGACTTAATAGGGGGAAAGAAAATAACATCATTTATATGGTCTTGGGGAAGCTATGTGATGTAGTGGAAAGAATGCTAGGCTTACTCTAAGTTAGAAAAGCTGGTGTCAAGTTATAACATTGTTAATTCTTAGCTTTGTAATCTTAAGTATGTTATATAATCAAAGTTTCCTTAAAGGTAAGTTAGGGAGAATACTTGCCCTATCAAACTCACATGGTGATTTAGATAGATAGATAGACAGACAGATAGATACAAATTATATATATATATATATATATATATATATTTACACACTCACATACACACACACACACATATATATATATATATATATATATTATATATATAATTTCATTAAATTATTCTTAATTACATGTAAAAAATTAACATTCAATTTTTAAAGAATTTTGAGTTCCAAATTATCTCCTTCTTCCTCAACCCTGGAAGGTTGAAGTCGATTATACATTACATGGTGGTTTAAAATAAAACCTTTAAGATCTACTGTTCCATAATTAATATGAGGACTTTTCAGCATCTCAAACTGAAGGCTTGTTAGCCTTGACTCTCATATGGACAGAAGTCAGCCCCAAAACATCTGCATGGTCCACTGGAACCAGTAATAGCAGCTCTGAACATATTCCATTGAATGGTCCCTACAGAACAAACCAGTCTTGCTACATAAAAATCTGATGTGATGGTGTAACAGGAAGAAAGATTTAGGGAAAAGAGTGTTGGTCTTGGAGTTGGATGGCCTAGGTTTTAATTCTAGTTATATTGCTCATAAGACATATGACCATGGATAAGATGTTAACCTACTTGAGGTAATTTTATATGTTTTCTTAACATATAAAATAGGAAGAATATTTATATAGCCTACTTCATGGAATGTCTTATGAGGAAATCACTTTGTAAGTCATAAAATACTCTGAAAGATAGCAGTTCCTACACTCAAAGGAGCTTCTAGTTTCATGTGGATAAAAACATATATATATATATATATATATATATATATATATATATACACATATATATATGTATATATATGTATGTATGTGTATATATATGTATTTGTGTGTGTGTATATATACACACACACACACACACATATACATATATATGGAGAGAGAGAGAGAGAGAAATATAAGTGAAATAAGTATAAAGATGAAATTTCAGAAGGAATGCTTATGGGAATTTGAGGAGAGAGAGCTTACTTCCAGCTGGGAAAACAAGGAAATTTCATAGAGGAGCTGAAACTTTGAAGGAAAGGGGGAAAAAGCAACTCTTAGGTAGAATGAGTCTATGTCAGACCTCAGGAATATTCATGAGCTTAGAGATGAGAGACAGCATCTTGAATTTGGGGGAGGAAGAGCAGTACAGTTTGGCCTGAATAGAGTACATGAATGAGAGTGACATGAGAAAAATTTGAAATAAGTTAGGAACCAATAATGGTAGGCCTTGTGATAAGACTAATATTTACTTTGATATAGCTTCTTCCTCTCACCCCCTGTCTCCCTACCATATGGGTTGGACCAGGCTTCTCCTCCTTTGTTACTTGGATAGGTATTAGCTTTCCCTGGAAGAAGACAAGGCTGTCCCCAGGACCTGAATGGCCCCTGCTTCCCCAACATAGCTTCCTGGTCATGTAAAGGCAGTGGGTACCTTTGGAGATGTTGGGTTTCTGAAGATCATATGATTTCCATGAGGCAACATGTCCTTCATTACATCTGGCGCTGATGACTAGATGGGGAAAAAGGGAGCACATGCAGGAAAGACAAGTGGTTCTGGCTGTGTTAGGGTAAAGCAAACCTAATGTAAAAAGTAAAACCACATGATTCCAAAGGTTATAAGAGCATATTGTAAAAAAAAAAAAAAGCATATAGATTTAGGAGCTGGATGAGAGCTTAGATTATCATATGGCCATAAGATCATAGATTTGTAAGTAGAAGGTACCTTCAAGGCTAGTCCAAATCTCTCATTTTACAGTTGAGGAAACTGAGGCCCAAGGAGTTTGAGTGATTTGCCCAAGCAACATACAGCTAGATAAATAGCAGAACTAGGCTATGAATTCAGGTCTTCTGGTTCCAAATCCAATGATCTTTCATTTATATCATTCTGCCTCTCAATATAAAACATTCTATGCTGTATTAAGTAGTGAGGGAAATACCCAACCCTCTGGAAAACCAGGATAAGCACTGAGTTTATTACATTGGGTTCCACTGTCAATGCCTCTCTTGCAGCATTCAAATCTCCAGCGGACCCATCTAGGCACGATTCCCGGCAACGGAAGCTGCTCTCTCAAAGATGCTGCAAACGGAGGCATGATTGCTGGAAGTCAGAACGGCTTAGTTGGCAGCTATAATTGTACCTCTCCAATGACGGTGCTAATTTTCTCCTCCAGCTCTCTTACACACCTTCTTTAATGAATACATGTTCCTTTGATTAAATTAACATTTTCGTCTACCTAATTAGCCTGAAAAACCTATGCTGAGCTGATCTGGAAGCAACTTCATTACTGCTCATTGGTGCATGTTTGCTACCAATCACTGTCAACTCGATAGGCGAATGATTAGGAGAACATTAAGTTTAGCTAATTTGACTTTCCATGACAATCATCAGGCTCTCAGTGATCAGCCAATCCAAATTCAGAATCGACCTTATAAGACAGTGACAGATGTTTTAATCACACAGTTTCATTCATTAGTGCCCATCAGCCTGGTTGGTCAGGTTCACTACCGAATAGCCTGATTTGAAACAAAAACTAATTAAATATCGTCTCCCTAATTACCTTCTACATTTACCCTTCCACTGAGCAGGAGGGCTGGGGTAATGACAAATGAAAAATGCAGCCCCAAATGGGTAGGGCTGTTGGACGGATGCATTAACCATCAGCTCAGAGACAATCTTTCCATGTAAGGTTAGTAAATGAGAGCTGTTAAGCTGGCAGGTGATGATTTCTAAGGCATGGCATATTTTAGAAAGCAAATCTAATTCTTAAATGCTTGCATCATGTTAATGTACATAATACCCAGAGCTCATTTCAATAACATTTTAGTAAAGATACATATTTATAGAATACTTTTAACTCTGAAAAGAAACTTAATATTCATTTTTAAGGGATGCTATCCCTGTTTTACAGAGGAAGAGAGTGAGGTCCAGCGAAAGGAAGTGACTTGCTTCAGGTTAGGGAACTAGGGGATATCAGAGCTAGGACTAAAATTCTGACTCTGGGTCATTGTATTCTACCATATGATCCCTTTCTTACTTGCTGTAATTTAGATCTAAAACTGAGGTAAATAAATTGGTCAATCTCTGGGAGGCCAGTGTCTACTTTTTGCTACATTCCACACTTCCCTTCCCCTTCCCTCCCCTCTTCTCCTTTCCACTCTCTTCCCTTCCATTACCATCCTCTCCATTCCATTCCCCTTCTTTCCCCTCTTCTCCCTTCCCCTTCCACTCCTCTCTCATCTACTCCCCTCTCCTCCACTCCCCCTCCACTCTCTTCCCTCCTTTCCCTTCTTCTTCCTCCCCCTTCCTTTCCTTTCCTCTTCCATCCCCTCCTTTCCCCTCTTATCCTTTCCTCTTCTTCATTCCCTTCCCTTCTCTCTCCTTCCCCCAACTCCTCTCCTTTCTTGTTTCAGTCTAAAGAAACTCCAGATTAGGGGTATATTTTTTCTTCAACTTAATTTTCATCACCGTAATTCTGTCACCAGATTTCTGAGAACATGGAATAATAGAATATTTTTATTTTTTATTTTTGAAAATCACTGTGATACATCATCTCATTTTCACAATAGCATGATGATGATGATGATTTATATTGAATTTTAAGGTTTGTAGAATGCATTACTCATGTTATCTCAGTTATTGTGTTCTTTTTACAGATGAGTAAACAGAATCTCAAAGAGGATAAGTGACTTATCCGGGGTCCCACAACCTGTAACTATCTGGAGTAGGATTTGAACCCTATTCTTCTTAGTTTCAAGTCTAGTGCTTAATCTTCTGTATCTATTGCCCAATTGGTCATTAGTATTAAGAACATAAAAACTACCACAGTTTTGTGGATATTACTGTAAAGTTGTGTCTGTTCAAGATATCGATCTATAACCTTTTCTATCTATCTACACATATATATACAATCCACATGTATATCTATGAACAGATATACATAAATTTATCCATATATAAATACAAATATATAGACACTTATACATGTGTGTATACATGTATATAGATGTATATATTGCATATATGTTTGTATATACACTGATGTCTATGCCATTTCACAGGATTAATTGCCTAGCTGCTATTTTTAGTCACTGCCTCTAAGAGAAGAAAATGGCAGGATCAAGCCACTGGAAGAACAGAGCGAAAACACAGGCAAACCTCACTAATTTCAACAAATTGAGGCCAAGCTGAATGAGTGGCGGAGATGATTGTTGACAAGCTCTGAAGGCAATTTGAGGAGAGATTGCTATGTGAGATGTGCATGTTATGGGCATGAATATGTATACCATCAGTCAATACTAAAGCCAGTGTGGCAAGACATAACTTTAAGACTCTAAGAGTTTACTATAGTGTCCACTTCAAATTCTCTTTGATGTATATACCTGGACGGAATAGATACCCTATCCCCTCACTCATAATGCACTTAATGCCCTAAATGCCCTCTTCACCTTGGGTCATGGTGCTAGAAATCTTCATATTATTAATTCCTTTAGGTTAAGATATTAAGACTACCAAGAAAAATGCAAAAGTTGACCGGGAGCTATAAGGCATTTATCTGTTATGACCCCTTGATATTTTATTTCAAACTGGTTTTTCAGATAAGCCCTTGAAAAGAGCAAGGCCTAAGGGAATGGGATAGGTATGCTTTGATGGGTGAAAGCAAAAGGAATTAGAAAAAAATATGAGGCAAGGGAATATTGCCTAAGAAAATTGCTGCTCTAAGCAGAGATTCTTGAGGGTCCTAAAAGCAGGTAGGAGGTAGGATGAAAATTCCGGTGGTAGAAGAGGAAAAATGCTTAAGGGGAGACTAAGGGAGGGAAAGCCTCAAGCTGGCCCTTAAGTATCATGATACAATATATATGACATGATATGATATGATAGAATCTATCACATAGACATATGTACATATTCATAGGCATATACATCTATAATTTATATGTATACAGATATATAATGTGTGTGTCTATGTACATGATGGCCCCAACTTTTTACCCTGAAAAGGCCAGAAAGCATGAGACATAACTACGTATTCCAGTAGGAGCATATCCAACAACCTGCGTGGCTGCATATATTATACATATGTTGTATATGTAGGTGGTGTCTCTTCTTTTAGAATGTAGAGAATTCCTTGAGGGGAGGAATAGTTACATTTTTGTCTTTTTAATTTCAGTGCTTATTGGAGCTACTAACACAGAGTTGGTTTGGTTTACTTTATTTTGTCTCAGTTGACATGTCTTTTAATACTTTTCTGTGTTCTTCACATTCACCATTTCTTGTTGTATATTAAGTTCATATGCATGTACTACAGTCTATTTAGTCATTCCCCAGTCTATGAACAACTATTTTATTTTCAATTCTTTCCTATTACAAAAAGTATTACTGTGTTCACATTGGAGTTCTTTTTATCCTTGACCATCTTGTGGTTTGTGCATAGCAGAGAGATGTCTGGGTAAAAAGATCTGGATGTTTTAGTCACTTAGCATAATTCAGATTACTTTCCAGAATGCTTGGAACGATTAATAATTCCACCAGCGTTCTATCAGTCTGGCTGGAAGTGCAGGGCTACTCATAGATTTGATCCCACTGCTGATCAGCAGGGAAACTTTGATCGGCTTTTCCTTAGGCATCCTGGTTGCTTACCACTTTGGGAACTCCCCATATTGAGGCTGAAATCAGTGTGGAAATCTGATCAAAATAACTCATTGAAGCTCACTATTCCCAAACTCAAGATATCTACCAGTTCCAGCCTTCCCAATAAATTGGATTACAGGCGTATGCCACGAAGGCTGGCTCAGCAACATTCAGTAAGAGCATAGTATACATAAAGCACCATGCTATAGGATGGGAAAGACAAAGCGATTAACGAAGACTTGGTCCCTGCTCTCATGGAGCTCTACTACATAGAAACATGTCATATGTCATAGCAACACCTCATAGGCATATAAACATAGATAACTTACATAGAAAAATGTCATAGAAATGAAAGTAACTGAGAAGATCCATTTATCAATTTAAATCTTGGGGCTCTCAGAGCCTCACCACAATCCACCTTTTTGTGGTCACCTGTTCTTTCTTTTTAAATTTATTTCCATTTTGAGCAAAACCAGGAAAACAATTTATAGCATAATAAAAATATTGTAAAGATGAATAATTCTAAAAGTTTTAAGAAGTATGAGCAACATAATGATTGAACAAAATTATACAGGACCAAAGATAATGAATTACATCAAACTCTAGAAATAGAAATGATGGTCTAATATGCAGAATTATAAACACATTTTTAAACATGACCAATATTGGAATTTGTCCTGTTTGGATGTTCTTGTTATAGGGTTCCCTTGCTCTCCCCTTCTCCTTTCCTCTATCCCTCCTCTCCCCCTTCCTTTCTCTTTGTCTTCCTTTACTTTCACTGCCTGCCCTCCCCTCCCCCCTCCTGCTCTCACCTTCTTTTATAGCATATATGATGAGAAAAGACCAATAATGAAATTCATCATGGTTGTTATTATTATTATGGATGATAATAGCTAGTATTTATACCAAATTTTAAAGTTCGCAAAATGTTTTAATACTGTCCTATTCTCTTTGTTCTTCACCATAATCCTGTGAGGTAGGTGCTAGTATTATTTCCATTTTATGGCTAAGGAAACTGAGGCTCAAAGAAGCTAACTCACATTTCCAAGGTTGCTTAGCTAGCAAATGCTTGAATCAGGATTAGAACCCAAAACTTCATGACCTTAAGTCTAGCATTTTTTTTTCTTTTTTTTTTTGGGGGGGTGGAGAGGTAGAAGAAAGAAAAAAAATACACAATTGATCAAATTTTTAAAATAGGAACCTGTTTCTTGGACAATAAATAACTTCCATCTCCATTTAGTGTCCCATCCTACATACATGATAATTCTGTTGGTATATGTGGAAAGACCTCCGTATTGAGAGTCTGAGAACCTGGCTTCACCTCTAAGCTTTGTCCCCACTATGGTTGTGACTACCCTCTAACATAAGTTTGTAAATTTTAAAGCTAGCAAAGACCAAAGAAATCATCTAGTCAAGATTGGGGAGATGAAGTCATACAGAAAAGATAGGAGTTGACCCTCCAACCACAGATGAAATCAATGTCTGACCTAAAGTTCATATCCAGATCTCCTAACTCCAAATTCAACACTCTTCCCATTATATCATGTTGCCTTTTCATAACTGTCTTCTGTAAAATATCCCACTGAGCCCATTTGGAGTTTGTCTTTATTTTCAGGCTCTACTGAACTAAACATTTGATTTAGGGGAAATAACAGGTTGGAAAGAAAGACACTGGGAAACTTCAACATAACAGATGCTTGTTTGCAGACATCTGATTGAGCTGAATTGAAAGCCCCAGCCTGTATCCTGAAAGCCATAAATGTCAGTTGGCTAGAACAGAATTGTAACCATCTTTAAGCATAGATCACCAATAGAAAAACATTGCCGAATCATAACAAGGAAAATGGTTCTTCATTTTGTCATCACTCCTGGGGTCTAACTCTGTTCTTACAGGGGAAAGCCAATTTTATTTCTCAGAGCTACTTACTCTAGCTTGCAGCTAATTGTCTTACCAATTACATGGCAAAGACTCCTTTAAAAATGTCATACTGGCAATAATGCATTGATTTCTTACTGCTGGAAAAAAATAAACTAAACTAAACATTGGTGACACAGTGCTGTCCTAGCATTCAGAGATAAAGGCAGAGCAATGTATGTGTATGTGTGTGTGTGTGTGTGTGTGTGTGTGTGTGTATTTGTAAGACTATTGGAAAGGGAATTAAGATTCAGACAAAAAGGATTTTAATGTAAATAATACATAGATATTAGGCAAATACATCCATTGCCTTTTGTTATGTATGGAAAATTAGTACCTTGTGCTGCTGGCTATATTATTAGATAATCAATATTTCTTTATCAATTAATCAACTTTTAGGTGAATACAAGGTACCAGTCACTGTATTAGGGCCTGGAGAAACAAATACAATAAATGAAAAAGTCACTATACACATAGTTTACATTCTACCAAGGGACATAGTAAGTATATATAGAATAATATTCAGTGAATAATTACAAACAGTTACAAAGTAGCTTAAAAATAGATAGTTTGGGAGGGAAGGTACTAAGAATTGGGAGAATCAGGAAGTGAGGAATAAGGTTCTGAGTTTTCATGATGCAGTTATTACTTTTACGCTCCACAGCCTGACATAGTGAATAGAATGCTGGACTTAAGGTTCTGAAGTCCTGGGTTCTAATCTTACTTTAGGCACTTGCTGGCTGAATTACTCTGGAAGAATTTGCCTCTTTGAGCCTTGTTATCATCAACTATAAAATGGGAATAATACCAGCATCTACCACATAGGATTTTAGTGAAATCAAAGAGAATAGGACAGTACAGTAAAATGTTTTTCAAACTTTTAAAACTCTATACAAATGCCAGCTATTTTATTGTTATTAATGATGATGATGATTGTGGTTATAGGCTTTTTTCTCATTACATATGCCAGTAGTTTACAGGGAAATGGTCCTGGAACACTTGGTCTTCTACTATTATTCTTCTGTATTTAATGTTCAATGGATTGTTTGCACAGTTGGCTAAGATTACTGCTTTTTTTGTAATTGAATAAAAGCATTGGGATATAAATTCATCTTTTGTAGTCTTACTGAAAGAATCTTTGAGATAATTGCTACTGCAGTGGCATTGTACGACAGAGTGATATATACTTCATCCTGTTCCCACGTGGTTTAGATTTCCGCTGCTAGGTCTATATTTTGAGACCTTTTCACCCCATGTCAATTAGGATTTATGAGTATTCTGAGGACTTGTACAAATGGGTAAAATAACTGCTTTTTTAGAAGACTAAAATAATTAGGATCAAGATCATCCTTGGTAGACTTGCTGAAAGCCTCCTCCTCCTCCTGGCTGCTTATATAGCACTTCAAGGTTTGTAAAATGCTTTACAGAGATTTCATTTTATCATCACAATAACCCTGAAAAGTAGTAGTATCCCTATTTTATGGTTAAGGAAACTGAGGCATACAGAGATTAGATAACT
Organism: Phascolarctos cinereus; assembly: GCF_003287225.1. Taxonomy (NCBI): domain Eukaryota; kingdom Metazoa; phylum Chordata; class Mammalia; order Diprotodontia; family Phascolarctidae; genus Phascolarctos; species Phascolarctos cinereus. The sequence goes on along the minus strand of NW_027555625.1, from coordinate 389,743,908 downwards.
GGCCCAGAGTCACAGTCAGGAAGTGTCCAAGGCAAGGTTTGAAATTAGTTCTTCCTAACTCTAGGTCCAGTATTCTGTCTACTGCACCACCTAGCTACTACCACCACAACCAACCACCATGACTAGTTAGATTACTAGTAATTACAAGCTTGAATTAACTGTCTTTCTAACAATTTTTCTATGGCCAAAATAATTGTAGTAGATGTAGTAGATAGGATTCCACCCTCTCTGCTTAAAGTAGATTAGGCCCCTGTTGGCCATTCTTATGAGTTTCTAGTTTGGAAGGACTGCTAAAAGACTGTTTCACTGATATAATCTTCAATGAGAAGAAATGTTGAGGTGTAGGAAAAAAAACAAAGGAACAAAAAAACTTGTATCTGAAAGCAGAGGACTTGCTTCAGATTCTTATTTCTTCAGTTTATAAGTTATGAAACAGACAAGTAATTTTACTGTTTAGCATATGTATGTATGTGAAGTCGGACTATAAATATACAGACATGTGCACGTGTGTGTGTGTGTGTGTGTGTGTGTGTGTGTGTATGTGTGTGTAGAGAGAGAAGTTGGACTAGACTGTTTCACAGGTCCCTTTCAACCACAAATCCTATGAGAAACCAAGCTCTCCTTTCCATCCTGGTAAAATATCAGGGGAAGATTTGAGTGGTGCCATAAACAATACTGGCTAAGGAAAAAAAGACTTAACATATTTTAGTTGTTGGTTCCCTGACAGTTGGCATTTCACAAGATCATATTGTCATAGATTTAGAACTGAAAGGGACTTCAGAAACTGTCCAGTCCAAATCCCACATTCTACAGATAAGAAGATGTGGCCCAGAGGTACTGACTTGCTCAAGAAGCCTTAAGATGTTAATGGACACAGGATTCAGATCCAGTTCCCCTGTAATTTAATTTTAGCTCTCATTCCAATGCTTTTCTTTGATGGTGACTTGAATCTACATTTGACACCATTTTCGTGTTATTTTAGTTTACATTATTGTCACCATTGTGTATACCATACCCCTGTTATACTTTCTTTGATCTACACCACTTTATCTGTCTTTCCATATCTCTCTGAATTCTTCATATTCTTCATTTCACTCATCACCTTTGAAATCTCTTTCTTTAAATGGCTACCCTACCAAGAAATGCAGATAAAACTACATGGTAGGATAATCAGTCAACACTGTTGACTGGCTCCCCACAAACCATTGTTTTGTCAGGGTACAATTGTGCCATGTTCAGCCATTGGAGGGGCAAGGTTCAACAGCTGACATTTTGTACCTCCTTTATACCAAAAATAACTAACACAGTGAGACGGTGCCAAATGTGCACAGACAGTCCTAGAACAGTGCTCTGAGAAACCCTTAAAGACTCTAAGTCACTCACTTAGGAAAATGACCACATATTAACATAGACCTGAAGGAATTTGGGGGGAAAGTTCCCTGTGGGTTCTGCTTTCATGTCTCCTTTGAAGGTTGGATCTTAAAATAATGAAAGCAATAAAGTTAAACATTTTGGATGCTTAAATGGATCTGATATGAGCTGACTCTTGCGGACACACTTCCTAATGGGTAGAATAATCCTAATAAAAGCTGATCATTATACAGTACCTTACAATTTGGAAAACACTTTACATACATTATCTTATTTGTACCTTACAACAATTCAGTGAGGGAGGTACTCTATGGCTATGCCTATTTTATGTAAGAAAAAATTGAAATATCAGAGAAGCATAGAAGCCACTTAAAAGTGAATAAACTTGAATAAATTTGAACCCAGGAATATCTGGGTTCAGATCCTCACTTAGACCATTGAGGGACTATCTGAATGTGTTATCCTGGGCAAAGTCACTTAACTAGTGCTTCAGGTTCCTCATAAAGAATGTGAACTAACTGGCCCCTTCCAGCTGTAAAGGAGAAATGATCCCAAGTTAAATAATTTTTCATTGGCCCTAGGATTCAAAACTAGATCTTCTGACTTCAGCTTGCACTGTTTCTAATATACCATGCTATTTTGATAAATTGTAATCCTTTTTGATTTTTTTTTCTGTCTAATTCTCTTTGAAGTTTTTGGAGTCAGCTAGGTGACATAGTGAAAGAACAGCTTAAAGTGATATCCTACCTCAGACACTTAACTTGCTGTGTGACCTTGGGCAAGTCATTTAACCTCTGTCTGCCTTGGTTTCTCATCTCAAAAATGAGGCTAATAATAGCATATGCCTCCCAGTGTTGTGGTGAGATTAGAAGGTGATAATATTTGTAAAGTACTTGGAAAACCTTAATGTGCTATATAAATACTGGCTATAATTGTCTCATTAGATTGTGAGCTTCTCAAAGGTAAGGACTGTTTTTTACCTTTCTTTGTATCCCCAGTGCTTAGCACAGCGCTTGATATTTGGTAACTGCTTGATAAATATTTATTGATTGACTGACTAATAGAAAGGATCTATCCATGAGGTAGAAGGTTTTCTTATTCTTTTACTATGTTGTAGTAGCAATATGGTACTCAGGCCATTCATTGGGTTTATCTCATTCTCTCCTTCACACCTCAATGGTCAATCTCATTTTCTATTTGTATATGCCCAAAATAATATATTTTACCCCACTTTTTACACATAAGACATTACTGTTATTATGTTACTGCATATTTATAAATAGCATCTATATTTCCATTGTCCTTTGAGTTTTTTTTTAATTATCAAGCATTTCTCTCTCTCTCTCTCTCTCTCTCTCTCTCTCTCTCTCTCTCTCTCTCTCCTCTCTCTCTCTTTACCCACTGAAAATGATAGAAAAAGAAAAGGAAGAAAAAAATACAAACCCTTGTATTACATAAGCATAGTCATGAAAAACAAGATAGAGGACCTGGGTTCAAATCTCATTTCTGACTCTTGCTACTTGTCTGACTGTGGGCTATTTTCTCATCTTCCCGGACCTCAGTTTCTTCCACTGTAAATTAAAGGGCTTTGGTTATGTGGGCTGCAGAGAACGCTAAAGCAACTCCATTTTGTTTGCATTTTCTCTCTCTTACCTTGACCGTATTTGTATTGCAATCCCCACCCTGTCTGTGACCTACCTTATGACTGAAAGAGCTACAATAGTTCCATCTATCAGGGCAGGGTTACAAGAGATAGCCAACCTGAAGAAGAGGCTTTTCTGCTATTATTCTAGCAATAGCCCTGTCCAATCCTGAGGTACCCCATACCCAGTTCACCCCCTGCCTTAAATTGATAGCTACAGAAATTTGTCCTTTTGTTCCTTCCCAGAGTCTCTGCCAATGAGAGTGGGCCTCCTTTGCTGGTGAACTCAATAAGTCTTCTTTAGTTCCTAAATTTATAGTATTGCTGTGGCACTGACAATTTTACCCACAGTGATATGCCCTTTGGGCCTGCTGGGCCTCAAGTCAGGAAGCCTCATCTTGAGTTCAAATGGCATCAGACACTTCCTAGTTGTGTGATCCATGGGCAAGCCACTTAACTCTGCCTCAGTTTCCTTATCTGTAAAATGAGCTGGAGATGGAAAGGGAAAACCACTCTAGTATCTTTTCCAGGAAAACCACACATGGGGTCATGAAGAGTTGAACATGGCTGAAAAGACTGAACAAGAGCAGCATGGCCTTTGAGGGCCTTTGAAGCCCTATATCTAGGATCTTAATATGTAGGATATTAGTGTGGCATGATGTATGCCATATGGCACCACCTGGAGAATTAGGAATAGGGCCTGGATCTCAGCTGTCATCACTATGGGGAACTCCTTGATAGGAAATACCCCCTAACAATTTAGGTTGGCCCTGTCTCCACAATTTATAGTCTTAGAGTGTTGCCCAGGGCCCTTAGAGGGTAACTGAGTTGCTTTTGGGTTACATGGCCAGTATTTATCTTAAATGAGACTTGAACCCAGGTCTTTCTGATAGCAAGGCCAAATCTCTTTCTCCTATGCTATACCATCTCCTGGAAAATAATGGGCTTAACAATAACCTCCTATGTTTGTATAGTGCTTTGTACTTTTCAAAACACCCTAAAATATATCACTTCATTTTATGGAGATCCGTAGCTCGTTAGAAGTGGAAGGGATATTGCAGTGAAAGAAACTGAAAATACGTGAGAGGAAGAGCTTTGATCAGGGTCGCCCAGAGAACAAAGGAAAGAGCTGGGCATCCAACCCAAGAATCAAATGCTTTTCATGATACCACACCAACTCTCAATATTGGCAGCATTCTGTTTTCCCGAGTAGTATCTAACCCATATATTAACTAGATTGTATGGTGCTTAATTTCAAAGATAAGGCACATTCAGCACATTATTGCCATCAACCCATTCAGCCTCACAAACCTTACTTTATTAAGTTGTTAAGATAAATGGAATTAGTTCTACTTCTCCAAATGAGAAACCTAGGGCTAAAATGAGGCTTCATGGCCTTTCCCATACCACAAAATTAGTCTATCATGGTGGTCTTCTGCCTCTTAATCTGGTACCTTCCCGCTGTTCCAAAAGGAAAAAAAAGCCTTGGGTACTGCCATGATGATTGAAGCTGCTGGGTGACACCAAATGGAGTCATGGATAGAGGGTTGGATCTAGAGTTGTGGAAGACCGAGTTCAAATATGGTCTCAGGTACTTATGGGCAAGTCTCTTAATTTCTGTCTGCCTCAGTATCTTCATCTTTAAAAATTGGAAAACTAATAGCACTTATCTCCCAGGGTTTTTGTGAGGATAAAATAATATTTGTAAAGCACATTGCAAATCTTAAAACACAGTGCCTGACACGTAGTAGGAACTTACTACATTCTTGCTTATTATTATTTATTTTGTGGGGCAACTGTTCCAAAGCCAAGAACACTTACTATGAATTTCACAATGAGCTTCAACCAAGAAATTTTTACATATTTTTGTTTTCATCAACTCCCCTGCCTCCCCACCTCTCTTCTGGAGCTGGTGGTAGTTCTAAGCAAACTTTAAATAATTCATTGCCTTTCACAGTTTCTCTGTGAGGTATTATTGTCATCATTATCTCGAAAGTACTTATATAGAAGTTTGTATTTTGCAAAGTATCTTCCAATAATTGTTTAATTACTAGGGGGAAGGGATACAACACTGCCTTGTCATTGTGAATACTTTCCCTGAAAGTAACTGCGAAGCAAGTAAACACAGAATTTTTGGAACTAGGAAACTACAGAGAAATGGAAGATTTCCCTCTGGGAATGAGCTAAAGTATTTCCATGCAACATTTCAAGTGCCACTGTATAATCAGTGTACAGTATGAAATAGTACCAATACTTTTCAAGTACTTTGAAATTCTGGATGAAAATGAGCTTCTAAAAGAAAATTGTTATGTCTCGTCCTTTTTTTCCTACCCCAAGATTTCAGAAGGAAAAAGGAGATTAAAAATCCCCAAAGTCTGCTCATAATATTCGAAGTTGGGGAGAATTGTCCTTCAACTGAGGATAATAGACATCTCACTTCTGACTTGCTGAAGTGTTTCCCCAGATCTATCAAACATAGGCTTTCACTAAGAAAGAAACAATACTAGAGGGGGAAAAGTGTGACTAATAAGAATAAAGTTGGCTCTGCATTCTGGTCATAGCTCTGAGATACTGTTTACAATTCAAGTCCAAGGGTTTATTTTTCATTCAAAGAGTATACTGAGTTTTTCTTGCATTTTCTTGGTCCAGCGACTCATCATCTCGAATCTTCTGTTGATTCAGAATGTCCATCCATTTCCATAGATTCTATTCCTGACTGCTAACCAAAATTTTGTGCTTACACAGAACAAATTTCTCACACCTCTATTCAGGGTTTTCTCTGGGAGCATCAGGATTTTGCCCTTTAAGTTCTCTTCAGAAAGAATAAAGGGTACTCAACTCCCAGTTAAACATCTAGGCTAACAATACTTTGAATATAGAACAGGTTTTATTTAACCAAAGAGAAAATACAAAATAATTGTATCCAAGCTTACAAATAGTTAAATCATTCTTCTCTTTATAGTAAGTCCCACTCATTCCCACTGCCTGACATCTATTTCTTCAAGGCTTAGAGTACTGCCCTAGAGCTGAGGACCCCCAAGAGGAGAAAAAGAAAACATTCACAGTCCCTAAAAAGTCAACCTCTTTCTCTCAGGATCTGTTCTTTCTAAATAATTCTTAGAATCAGTGAAAGATAATATGCAGGGTTTTGCTCCCTATTATGAGTTCATTCCTTGCTATTCCTCAGCTCAACCTTCACCTTGGAATAGAAAATCCTTCATGGAGTCGAGTAGGCTGCCTAGTAACTTACTCATCACTCTGCCATTGGTGGCTTGCATTTCTACAGTTCCAGCCATGGAATAGGATATTCTTTCCTGCTCCATTACTTCTTCTATTTCTGATAAGCTCTAAGAGTGAATAATTCCTTAATTCCCATGAGTTCCTCAAAGGGAGAGGGGAAAATATAACTGCACAGTCTTCCTTACCAAGGTAGAAGAATCTGCGTGTATCACCCAGAATTTGTCTTTGTCCAATTCAGTTTGGGTTCTTCTCCACCTGTCCTTTTACAACCTTCCCCTTTAGTGGGCAAGTCCAAGATCATATCTTAGAGGTTGTGTGGTACCAATGGTCAGGGCACTGGATCTGGAGTCAGAGGACCCAAGTTACATTTCACGCTCTTCTGCTTACTCTCTCTATGGCCTTGAGAGAAAAATATCAAAAACAAACAAACAAAAAAAAAACTTCCTTGGCTTATTTCCCCATCTAAAAAAAATAAGGAGGGTTAGACTAGAAAAGCTTTAAGGTCCCTTCTAGCTTTAGATCTATAACTTTATACATGTCCAGCCATGACTCAATCATCCTTAATATGGTTTTATCAAAGCAAGAGAGGTATATAACTTCTTAAGGAGACATTACTGACACTAGAACAAAGTTCTTATCCGTGTTGACCTTGTAAAAAAATCTGCTAATCTTGACTAGGAGTTGACCTTATTAAGGGATCAATACCTCCTTGAAGAGGCAAAAAAAAAAAAATCAGGAGTTCCTTACTAGGCTTCTACTAAGCAAGCTCTTAAACATCCTTCCATGATTCTGAAATTCAAAGTTTTTAATTGTTTAAGTGTTAATGAAAAATAGGAAGTGATGGTCTTTGTTTCAAAAAGAGAATGGCAATTGTCATCAGGTGAAACTGTCTAGTACAAAGTATTAACTTTTAGACCAACTAATTTCTTTTTCCTGTAGTGGGCTATTTCTATATTACACTAGTCTATCACTAACAAATGCCTCCCACTGTCAAGGGACAATACTGGCTTCCAAAATAGCCAAAGGAAAGCTATATAGTCATGCTTTTATGATGTGTCAAAAGCTCAGGCTACATAGAAAGCACAGACCAGAGACAAGGTTTTTTCTTCTTTTCATCACCAAGCTTTCTCTAAGCTGTAGGATTTGAGGAAAAAAAAGTTAATAAATCACAAATCATAAGATTAAGAGAAGGAAGAGATATTAAATATGGCTACCCCAACTCTCTCATTTTATATACAAAGAAACTGAGGTCCAACTTCCTTACTTTAGAATTTAGCAAACTGATGTTCAGGTTAGAAAGGTGGTAGAGCTGATATTAGAACCAGGTCTCTTACAGTTCTGAATACTGTGATTCTAGGAAGTACTTCAGAGATACACGATTACTAGGACCAACATATTAGTTTGTTCTAACCTATTCTCTCTGTGCTAAAGTTGTTTTTCTGAATATGGAACACAGATCTTCTCATCTTATGTCAGAACTAGCACTGGAAATTTCCTTGATTCAACCCTTTGTTTTACACTTGATAGAGCCCCAGAAAAGACAAATGATTTGTCCTAGGTCACATGGCAAATTAGTGGAAGACTTGAAACTAACTAAATGATAATCTAAATATACATTTGGTTTCAAGATTTACATAGCACTTTCCTCACAATGACCTGTGAAATATTTGTGCAATTATTATTCCAACTTTAGAGATGAGGAATCAGACTTTGAAAAATTTAGTGATTTGTTCACAGCCACAAAACTAGTGAGCATCTAAAGCAGAATTAAAATCCAAGTCTCCTGACTTTAAATCTAGTCACCTTTGCATAGAAACAAGTCCCTCTCAGTGATTGTAATCTTTAGCCAAACAGGGCAAAGCAGCTACACCCGTCTTTTTTTTTTTTCCCACGAGTCTCATTACTTCATGAGATTGCTAGCCACTGTCTCCAAGATAAGAAAATTATATGATCAAGCCACTCTGAGAGGGAAATGAACACAGGCAAATCTCACTCGAGTGGACCATCTTGGGTCAGCCTGAATTAGTGTAAAATGCATTATTTTAAGAATGTGATTTTTTACTTGCAATTATGTACAGATATCAACCTAGTTTTAAAAAAAATTGGACTAGTAGAGGTCCTCAGGGCCCTCTCTCCATTGGTGAATTCAATTCAATAAACCTTTATTTAGCCTCCATCATGCGACAAGCAGTGTCTGTATGAAGTAGAATGGTTTAAAAGAAGCACATACAGTGTTATTAGAGCTGTAAGTGCCTGAGCCTTTTTTTTGGGGGAGGTGAGCAAAACACTAGCAGGAAAGGATATTGATTGGAGAATAACTGAAAAAATTTTGATACATGAAAGTAAAAGATTATTGCATTACGTGAAATTACAAACATTAGGCATTAAACAAAATGTGGGATGACGTATGAACTGGTACAAGATGAACCAAGCTGAACCAGAAGAATATACAGACTGACTGCAATAGTATAGATGAAACTAACACAGTCAAGATAAGCACAAAATAATTGTAATGAATTAATCATGGCTTGGAAAACCAATGAAGACACAACTCCTTCCTTTTGATAAAGAAGTAGGAGGGGCAGCTAGGTGGTGCAGTGGATAGAGCACTGGCCCTGGATTCAGGAGGACCTGAGTTCAAATCCAGCCTCAGACACATAGCACTTACTAGCTGTGTGACCCTGGGCAAGTCACTTAACCCCATTGCCTAGCCAAAAAAAAAAAAAAAGAAGTAGGGGGGAAATAAGACTGCAGAATATTACATATACAAGGAGATGCCATCCCTTTGTGGGTTTATTTAGTTGGTTTTCTTTGTTATTCTGTTGGATTAATTGGACTTATCTAGGTGGCCCAGTGGATAAAATGCTAACTTGGAGTTAGGAAGGCCTGAGTTCAAATCTTATCCCTACTAGCTGTATGATCTTGGCCAGGTCCTTTGTCTTCTGTTTGACTCAGTTTCCTCATCTATAAAATGGGGATCACAACACCATCTACCTCCCAGGATTATTTGGAGGATAAAATGAGATAATATTTATAAAGTACTTTGCAAAACTTAAAGTGTTATATAAATGCTATTAATATTATTATTGTTGTTATTATTATTATTATTATTATTATTATTAATTAGGACAGATCTAGAACTAACCATGATAAAAATAAAATCCAACAATAAAACTTACTTGCAAAAAATAATTCATGCCTAATTACTTGTTAGGATCTTGTTAGGGATCTTGGATGCCTTCTGGTTGAGCACTCTAATTTTAGAGACCCAGTGAGGTTAAGAGATTGAAATCCAGGTCATCTGACTAAGTTTACTTCCCCACTTGTACCCCACTAGGATCTGGAAACAGTGCACTTCCTTTAAGTATTTTGTCCTTTCCACAACAGTTCTGTTCATAGTGTGAATTTGTATTGTCTCTGAGGAAACAGTTTGTTAAAAATGTAATCTATCCGAATGCTCACAAATTCTGAAGGAGCCTACATGCTTCTAATTCCCAAGACACAGGTACAGAGAGTCCTATTAGTCTATGTCATCATTCACTGGGTCCATATTCTTCATTGGAGTGCTTGCTTCTATTAAAAGGACTTCCTTTATCCAATTCTTTAGCCTCAATCCCATGAGAACAGCCTATTAGGAATTCATTGTAAATGTGTGAGTATTGAAACACCAAGTTTGTTTTAGGTGCCAAGGAGAGGTGGGGGGGGGGATTCGAGAGTAGAGTGAATGCTGGTGATGTGACTTTTGGGTTGCTAGAACAGGCCAAAGGATTCTGAAGGATTTCATTTCAACTCAGAGAAAGAAAACTCGTTGCTGTAATGCTTAGCTTGACCTTGTCAAGTGCAGTGACTAAATTGTCCTGTCCATATCAAGGGATTTGACAGATTCAGCTTTCTGATGCACCATGTCCCTGCTTGCACTCAAGTCAAATTGTTGATGGATTCTCTAATTTTGAACATGGATGTTTTCTCAGCAATCGCAGGTTAACAAATGCCAAGTCTGCCTCGGTCTCACTTTGTATATGCATACACATAGAAAGACCAGAGGCTACATAAATATTTTACCACTTTCTTCCTAGGACTAAAAAATGAATAAACCCCAAACTGGCTTATTGAGTTCTCTTTTCTAAGGAGCGGCCAAGAGGGAGATCCTGCCTGACCTACCCTTGTAACATGTAAACTAATATGTAGAGAAGATGCTTCAATGTTTTCTCTTAGGCTGTCAGGCAGAAACTAGTGAAAAAGACTTGCGGTCTATTGCACAACACACACATGCATACGTATGTATATCTGTATGCATGTATATCTAGATGTATACATATATCTGTATGTATGTGTATATGCATACATTATATACATATATACATACACTTTTTATCTGCTTTGCCTCTCATTAGGTAGAAAGATAAAACTATCAGCTATCCAAAATGATTTCAATGACTGAGCTATAATATATTTCTATAGTTGCTAATGGTATGTGGGCAAGAAGTTTCTTGCAAAGCTATGTTTATCAAATCACTTTATTGGTCTCACATTTGACAACTCAACTGGCATCTTTTGAACTAATGACAAAATACCCAGTTAATTTCTGATATCAAGAAAGAAGAAACAAACATACAAACAAAAATAAAAGAAAACAAAAGAGGGAGAGAGCAAATAATATGCTTTGTCTTCGGACTCCATGGATCTTTTTCTGGTTGTGGAAAGCATTTTCTATCATGAGTCCTTTTGAATTGTCTTCCATCCTTGCATTGCTAAGAAGAGATGAGTCTATCAAAGTCAGTCATCACACATTATGTCTGTTACTGTGTACAATGTTCTCCTGGTTCTGCTCACTTCATTCAGCATCAGTTCATTCAAGTCTTTCCAGGGTTTTCTGAAGTCTGCCTGCTCACCATTTCTCACAACACAAAAATATTCCATTACATTCATATACCACAACTTGTTCCATCATTCCCCAACTGATGAGTATCCCCTCAATTTCCAATTCTTTGCCACCATAAAAGGAGCTGCTATAAATATTTTTATACTTGTGTGTCCTTTTCCCATTTATACGATCTCTTTGGGATACAGATCTAGAAGTGGTATGCACATTTTTTATAGCCCTTTGGGGATAGTTCCAAATTGCTCTCCAGAATGGTTGGATCAGTTCACAACTCCACCAACAATGCATTAGTGTTCTAATTTTCCCACATCTTCTTCAGCCTTTATCATTTTCCTGTTTTGTCATGTTAGTCAATCTGATAGGTGTGATATCGTACCTAAGAGTTGTTTTGATTTCATTGCTCTAATCAACAGTGATTTGGAACATTGTTTTAATGCAACTGTAGATAGCTTTAATTTCTTCATCTGAAAACTGTCTGTTCATATCTTTTAACTATTTATGAATTGGGGAATGACTTGTATTCTTACAAATTTGACTCAGTTCTCTATGTATTTTAGAAATGAGTGCTTTAACAGAGACAATGGTGGTGAAAATTCTTTCCTAGTTTTCTGCTTCTTTCCTAATCTCGATTGCATTGGCTTTGTTTGTGTGAAAAAGTTTTCAGTGTAATGTAATCAAAATTATCCATTTTGCATTTCACAATGTTCTCTCTTATTTGGTCATAAATTCTTCTGTTCTCCATAAATCAGACAGGTAACTATTCTTCGCTCTCCCAGTTTGCTTGTACTATTAGACTTTATATCTAAATTGTGATGTTGGTCTATGCCGAGTTTCTGCCATACTCTTTTCCAGTTTTCCCAGAAGTTTTTGTAAAATAGTGAGTTCTTATCCCAAACACTGGAGTCTTTGGGCTTATGAAACAGTAGATTACTATAGTCATTGACTACTGTGTCTTGTGTACTTAACCTATTCCACTGATCCACCATTCTATTTCTTAGCCAGTACCAAGTAGATCTGGAATGGCTAGGCCACTTTCCCTAGCATTTTTTTCATTAATTCCCTCAATATTATGGACCTTTTGTTCTTCCAGATGAATTTTGTTATTATTTTTCTAGCTTTATAAAATATTTGGTACTTTGGCATGACACTGAATAAGTAAATTAATTTAGGTAGAATTGCCATTATTATTATATTAGCTCAGCCTACCCATGAGCGACAGATATTTTTCCAATTATTTAGATCTGACTTTATTTATGTGAAAAGTGTTTTGTAATTGTGTTCATATAGTTCCTGGGTTTGTTTTGGCAGGTAGACTCCCAAATATTTTATGATGTCTATAGTAACTTTACATCTTTATAACTTTACTATCTCTTGCTGTTGGGCTTTGTTAGTAATATATAGAAATGCCAATGATTTATGTGGGTCTATTTTATATCCTGAAACTTTGCTAAAGTTGCTTTTATTTCAAGTAATTTTTTACTTGATTCTCTGGGATTCTCTAAGTATATCATCATATCATCTGCAAGGAGTGATAGCTTTGTTTCTTCTTTGCCTATTCTAATTCCTTCAATTTATTTTTCTTCTCTTATTGCTAAAGCTAATGTTTCCATTACCACATTAAATAACAGTGATGTTAATGGACATCCTTGTTTCAACCCTGATCTTATCCTACATATTTTTCTGGACTTATTTTATATTGTTCCCCTTTATGTACTCAATGTTCCAACCAAATTGGCCTATTTGTTCTTCCCCAAACTTGATATTTCACCTCTCCCATGTCCATGGCTTGCAATAGGCTATTGAATGAACTCCTATCTCAATTAATCAACCAATTAATCATCTTTTAGGTGTCAGGCACTATGCTAGCTGCTGGTGATACAAAGACAAAAAAAAAAAGAAACAATCTTCTTTTTAAGAACCTTATAATCCAGTATGTAAGCCCATAAAGAATAAATATCAAGAGAATAAATGCAAATGAATACAGAGTCATCAAATCAAGGTAGTTAGGGAGGAAGAGCCCTACCCTCCAGGGAATCAGGAAAGCCTTTATGTGGAAAGTGCCTTAGCTGCTTCTTAAAGGAAGAGAGGGACTCTACGAGGTGGAGGTAAGGAAAGAGTACATTTGTGGCATGAAGGCCAGCCATTGGAAAGGTACAGAGATGCAAGATGGAACTCTTAACTTATTTAGATAAGCTTATGACAGTGGTTCTCAAAGGGTGTGTGTGCAGTGTTGTGATGCTTCTCCATATCTCTCAAGACTTTTATATTCCCTGATCCCTTCTCTCATCTTTGTTTTTTGGCCTACTATTTCTGGCTTGGCATCCTTACATTCCCATTGACATCTCTCTCCCTGGGGTCACAAAGCTGCCTCATCCACTGAGATTAATGGAGAAGTAAAGAAAAAGAAGGAAGGGGATGGAAAGGGAAAGGAGGGAGAGGTATAGGCATCCCAAGGCTCAGGCAATGGGTCAGAAGACTCCTATTACCCAGGAAACTTTCTTTGTTGCCAACTTAAATGTTCAATGTGAACCAATTCCTCATGTCAAGAAATACTATAACAGAAGCAAAAAAAAAAAAAAGTCAACATAGTCTTTTAGTAAACTTTTCCTTGTCCTTCCAGTCATTAGGCTTTTCTCTTTCTCAAAATACCATGTACTTCCCTATCTGTTTACATTTTGTATTCCTGTTGCCCACCCCAATAGAATATAACCTCCTTTAGAGCAAGGACAGTTTTGCTATCATCTTTGTAGGTAAATTTTAATGGCTGAAACATATCTACTTATCTTGGGGTTTTATGGCTAGATTTCTTTCTGAAAGACCATTATCTTAAATCCAACTCACTCTGACTCTCATAGATTGGACAACAGTTCTCTGTCCCAGCATCACCTAATGGTTATTTTTGGGGCCCTCGTGGCTCAGAGTGAATATAAATAGTAATTGTTTCTCTTTTGGCCAGCGACCCAGAGGGTGTTCCTCTCCTCATTTGATTTTTTAATTAAAGGGGCCATCCCTTGACTCAGTCCTTAACCAGACCTATTCACTGAATGGTCACTGTCTCACTCAAAGCGAGAACTCAGACCTCAGCTTAAAAAGGCCAAAGTCTCCCACTGCATCCTGGCCCATCTCCAGTCATCCTGATCTATATCTGGCTACTGGACTCAGATGGCTCCAGAGGAGAGACTGAAGCTGGTAACTTTGCACAGCCCTCCCTCACTCAAATCCAACTCAACTGCAAGACATGTCATCATCTTCCTGATGTCATTTAGAGAATGAAGGACAAACCACATCAATACTGAACTGTATTGAGTTGAATTGGAAAGGAGTCAATTCCTTCTCCCTCTGAGACAGAAGGGAAAGAAAGGATAGCCAATAAACAGAGAAATTTGAGGCAGTACGTTGTGGTATGACAGACTTGATAGACTTGATCCAGTAAGAAATAAGAAGCCAGCAAAAATTCTTCAATAGGAAACTGACATGATGGAAGCACGCTTTTGTAGCAACGGCCTTAGATTTTCTATGTATTTGTAGTACCAGTTCAGAGAGAATGTACGGTGACTACATCCAATTTTCTTTTAAAAGATGTCTTCCTACTCTTCCTGAAATACTAAACTCATAGGATTTGGAGAGAGATATCCCTACTGATAAATGAAAGGGCAAGAGAGCCATAATCATGGCAATGAACTTTTAGTGGATTGTGGAGTTATTTTATTACATCAAATTACATATTCAAACTTAATGCTAGAATGGGCACCTTAAATATCGCTTTGACTGCATTGCTATTCCCTCCTTTCTTTATGCTTCTATCCCCACACTGGACATTTACATTCTCAAATCAGAGTATTAAATGTAATATCGCTTTGCTTCAGGGCAAATATTTTCTTTCTTCACTTGTGTAATATATGATATCAAAGGAGGGAAAGTTTGTGAAAATGAGCTTTGAGAGTGGAATGTACTAAAAATCATTCCCCTGAGTACTCCAATATAGCATAAAAGGAGGCTCACACCCAGTATTTATTAAACAAAAGGAATTAAATCTTTGAGATACAACAAAAAAGCATCTGCTTAGAATTTAACACTCAAACTTCCATTTCTCACTGAAACAAATGAGGGATTAGTGCTATGCCCTGAAAACCATAATTATTATGAGGCAGAGTGCTCTCAAAGCTATTGATACAAAAGGTCCTACCTGCCTTCCTTCCTTCCTTTCCTCTTTCCTTCCCTCTTCCTTCCCTCTGTTTCTCCCCTCCTTATTCCCTCCCTCTCTTGTTTTTTCTTTCCTCCCTCCCTTCCTCACTTCTTTCCTGCCTACTTTCCCTTCATCCCCTTTTCTTTCTTTCCTCCCTCCTTCTGTCTCTATTTCTGTCCTTGTCTCTTTCCATCTGTTTCTTATTCTTCCTTTTACCATTTATTAACGCCTGTGTGCAGAGAACTGATGTACTAAGAAAAGAAAAAAAAATTACTACTGAAGGTCTTCTGTTCTTCTCTTCAAATTCTTTAGCTGCTGAGAGAACTTGAGATCTTTTATTTCCAGCATTAAATAGAAGTCCAGACTACTCTACCACAGTTTGCTTACAAGTTCTTTGAGAAACAGCTGGTTCATTGATTTCCAATCCTTAATTCCAAATGACCAGCTGCTTTTTAATGATCTCTTTCTATTAAAAAAAAGTTTCCAATTCTGAAGTTTTCCCCCTTCTTATGAATAAATAGGCCCTCAACTTGTACCACTCTATGTTTTCAGACTTATTTCACCTCAATAAATACCTCCCCTCTAGCCAAAGAAGTTGCTGCTCACCCCACTCTCTCTCATTTCCATGTTTTTCTTCATCCCATTTCTTGAAGCTCAGATGTTTCTCTTTGCATCTTCATCTTTTGAAATCTAACCCATTTTTCATGGCCATTCAAACATTGCCTCCTTTTTAAACCTTGTCTACATTTTCAATTGACATGTTTGTCCTTCATTTTCAAAGATGACCACTTGACTACTTGACCTCCTTACTCTTTACCCTTCCCTTGGACCCTGATTTATTTATAGTGCTAGACTATAAATTCCAAGGTTATAAGATATTTATCTTTTTTTTAAATTCTCCAACACCCAAAGATCTGCATGTAATAGGAGCTTCACCAATACAAAGTCCCTTGTATAGAGTACTCAAGATTCCATGGGACATAATGGATAGAGAAACGGTGAAAGAGGAGGGGTTTAGGTGCCAGTGATACCTCTTGTCCACCTGCTGTCTCAGTGACCCTGGGGAAGTCACTTAACTTCTTAGCTCTCCATACAATTCTCTAAGACTATAAATTACAGAGTAATTGCTGGAATGCACTGATAGAAGGATTTTTCTAACCAGGAATCCCCTATTCCAATGAAATAACAGGTTTGACCTAAAAACAGGTACCTAAAATATCCTAAAGGATATTCTAATTTTCCCAAAGTGCACATGTTAAAACACATAGACACACACACGCACACACACACACACACACACACACACACACACACACATAAACACACACATACCCCAAAGAAAACAACTAAAAACACAAAATAAAGCAAAACACATGAGTGGGTCAAAGAATTTTAATGACTTGCTCACGATCATATAGATAGTAAATGGTTTAACCAGAACTCAAATTTAAGATAAATAAGAAATTTAGATAATAGTAGATAATGTAGAAAAATCATTAGATATGGAAAGAGAAGACCTGAGTTTGAGTTACATCTCTACCCCCTTATTAGCTCTGGAAAAATAACTTTCCCTCTGTGGACCTCAGTTTCCTAATTTGCAAAACGAGGCTGTTGCACTATCTACCCTTTTAACAACCCTTTTAGCTATAAATCAAGAATCTGAGCAATCCTGATTCAACCTGGGATCTTGGATGTCAGATCTGTGCTCAGAATACAAGTCCAATGTGCTTTCCACTCCACTACATGCTTCTGTCTTTTCTCTGGGAAGGTAAGATGGCCAACAGAATAAATATTCAAGTAGGACTATCAGGCAGAGATTAGAGGGAAAGTCCCGTATTAACCCAGAACTTGAAGACTCTTAGCTTCTTCATCTAGAAGTAAAACATGGTGCTTTTTCTCCTGACAAAGACAAACTGGCGAGAGAATAAATAAATTGACTCTGGGGAGAAGACATTCAGATCCCTGACTACAGTGTATTCCTAGCGAGGCAAAGCTATGGACCTGCTGAGGCAAAGACCATTAAATTCTAAAACAAAAACAAATAAAAAAACCCCAACAATACCTCTTGCTACTCTATAGGATCATAGGTCTAGAACTGGTAGAGAACTCAGAGGCCCTCTAGACTAGCCTGCTCATTTTTAGATGAAAAAAACTGAGGTCTAGAGAAGTTTTTTTTTAAATTACTCAAGATTACAAAGCTAGTAAGCATCATAAGTGGCATATAGTAGGTGCTTAATAAATGCATATTATTTAATTTTTTTTTTTGACGGATTAAACCCTCTGCTTGACTTCCTGGGGGCAGATCTAGGAACAATGGGTTTCAGAGGTAAACTTAGATTTGATGGAAGGAAAATTTTTCCTAAAGGAAGTGGACCAAGGTGAAATAGGCTACCATGTGAGTCCTGGTAAATCTGCCATCCACCAGAGAGCTTTACAAAAAGACTGCATTCCTTTTCCAGTTATGAAGTGGAAAGGAATTCTTTTTTTCAAGTCTAGAAAACCTGCAATTGGACTAGATGACTTCTTATATTCCCTCTAAGTCTGAGATCCTGTGATTATTTGATCATGGAATACGAGTTATTTTGGACTTCTTGTTAATAGCTTATATCACAAAGCTAACAACCTTATTACATATTACCTTGCATTGTTCTCTAGTTGTCCCATGTTTCATTATCTCAAATAGACAAAGAATTGGACAGAGCTAAAAAGTCCATCTTATCCAATCCCCCTCATCTTATAAATGGGGAAACTGAGGACCAAGGAGGTTAAGTCATTTGAGCAAGGTCACACTACAGAAGTGAGATTTGAACCTAGGTCCTTTACCTATCTAGCCAGGGCATTTTCACTGTGCCATGCTGGCTCAGACAGAGTGGAAGT
This sequence comes from Phascolarctos cinereus, assembly GCF_003287225.1. Classification (NCBI taxonomy): domain Eukaryota; kingdom Metazoa; phylum Chordata; class Mammalia; order Diprotodontia; family Phascolarctidae; genus Phascolarctos; species Phascolarctos cinereus. The sequence continues at coordinate 389,725,710 of NW_027555625.1, read as the reverse complement.
TTCTTATGGGTAGTAATTGAGGCTTCATCTTCTCTTCTGGCCCCCATCATGTTTAGGCGTTGAATAGTTAATTACTTGACCACAGCTTGTCCGGTTAGCTTAAAGGGGCTTTGCAATCTACTTAGAGCTTTAAAATTATAGGCTACTTTTACATAGGAGAAGTTTTAAACTAAAACAGGGTTTGAATATGGCCTTTACTTTCTGTGTGTAATTAACCACACAGGTTGCCCTTTGAAGCAATATCAGTGAGGGGTAATTATTCTTCTTGTTGCACATCTGCTTCTTCAAACATTTGGAATGCTGTAGACAGTTTATGAATAACACATCTTAAAGCATGAGGAAAAGGGAGGCAAAAAGCTGTGTGTTCTTGGGACCAGATATCGTGTATTTAAACTGAAACATCTGCTGATACTGTACAAAACACCCCAGTTGCTTCAACAACATTAATTTTGATTGGAAGCATAAACAAACTCCTCTAGGCAATGTGACATCATGATCTCTCCCTGATACAGATGCCTTATGCTTAATGGGAATAGAAGGTTACATAAGTGGTATGATGTCAGAGGTATTGGGAAGGTCATACCTTCCCCAAACTGTCTATTTGCCTGCCACACTGCCTGACATTTCAATGTTTTAGACTCATTCCTGGCCTGTCAGATATTACTGTGCCCAGATACTCAGTTTTTTAAAATGTAGACACATTAAGCCAGCTATCATTAATTCTCTAGTATGAAATAATTTCTTGTTTTCTTTCTGATGGATACCAAGAAAATGGAAGTTGCAATGGGAACAGATAAAGAAGGAGAAGAATTTGGGGACATGAGTCACTTCCTAGGGAAAATAGACTGGTTAGAATTAAGTACTTCCCCCTATACTGGAAGCTCAGTATAGCAAGGGCTAAGTATTGAGATACTTAGGGCTAGGGGTCAAGTACCATAAAAAAGTAAAGCAAGCAGGAAAGGGGAAGGAGAAGGTGCCAGAAACTATCTACCTACTTCACAACTTTGCCATTCATCACGGAATGCTTTTGTAAGGGACACTCCCCTTAATGGACCAAAAGGATGAGGGCACAGCATCTCTAATTTTTTTCCCCCAAAATACTAGCGATCAGGGTTTGGGATAGAATAAAATCCTCTCTTCAGCAAGTAAAGAAGTCAGGAACAATAAATCTATTTACAAACAAATATATCTAATATTCTACCTGTCTTTTTTCTCTTGAAAGGCCTCTTGCCATCATGGATTGAGAGCTAGATATGGGTTCAAGTTTGACCTTGAAAATGGCCTATGTGATTATGGGTAAATCAACTAACCCCTTAGTGCTATAGGCAACTCTGTCTGCAAGTTAAGAGATTCTTAAGCTGGGGTCTATGATCTTAGGAGACACAGAGAAAGAGAGAGAGAGAGAGAGAGAGAGAGAGAGAGAGGAGAGAGAGAGAGAGAGAGAGAGAGAGAGAGAGAGAGAGAGAGAGAGAGAGAGATGACTATTTCAATATATTCGTTTTCCTTCATAATCCTATGTATTTCATTTTATACATTTAAACGTTTTTGTCCTAAGAAGGAATCCACAGGCTAACAAAAGGGTGTATCTAGATCTAGATCTATATCTGCATCTGTATCTGTATCTATATCTATAGGTATCTATATTTATGTCTATAGCTCTCTCTCTCTCACTATCTCTCTCTCACTACTCTCTCTCTCTCTCTTTCTCTCTCTCTCTCTCTCTCTCTCTCTCTCTCTCTCTCTCTCTCTCTCTCTCTCTCTCTCTCTCTCTTTCTCTGTATCTATTAAGGACCCCTTCTCTAAGACTAAAAGTGGCAGAGAAAATTCCAACAAGCATTGGTATAGAGACTTTCTTCATCTGGGAGTCTTCCATGTAACAATGAAAACATTGCTCTCATCTCCATCCTTATTCTTTGCCACATAAACTTTGTCATGTTGATTATACTTGTCAGAAGCTTTTCTATAACAATGCAATCCCCCAATAATTTCTTTTTTTAAAACTTAAAAAGTTTACTACTTATATTAAAGTAGGTAGAGGAGGGCAATGCAAAGAAGGCCAGATAGGGAATCAAGAGACCTGGGTTCTAATCAAGTCTTATTCTGATACCAACTTTGTAATCCTGGATAAGTCATTCAATATATCTGAGCTTCTGTTTCCTTATCTATAAATGGGGATAATGGCACTGGTATTTTTTGTCATCATAAAATCATTATTGGGCATTTTGTAAATGAGTTATCATTATAATTATTGTCCTCCACTAAATTTCTACTACACTGTCTCATGCTGGGATGGACGATGAGATCACCTACCACCTCTCAAATGCTTTCCAGGCAAGTTTAGGCCTTACCCACATTGCAAACAAAGCCTTTAAATAGAGGACCGACATAGACTTCCTTGAGACAACAACCAAACTGTGAGGCAATTCATCGATACAGAGTTTGCTGACAAGGTAGTAAGCACCTTTTGGCTGTAGTGACACCTTAAACCACCCATTTATGTGTAGAGAAGTTGTGAACTGCATTAATAGAGTAGGAGTCTAAATAGACAAAAACACAAAATTATGGATCCTTGAAGGAAGCATAACAATATAGGATAATGAATCATTATGATATCATGAGTTATAATATTATAGTTAGGCCCCTTGTTAATGGAGCCATACTTTGTCTTGGATCTTATCTTCCCAACTGTAACTTCTTGAAGGTAGGGCCTGTGTCTTTATTTCCCAAGGTACCTAGTACATAGGAAACTGGTTAGATCCATAGGGCACATAAAGCCTGTTGTAGAAAAAGTAGATCTAGGTTCTAGTCGTGACTTTAAAACTAAATAGTGGTATGCCTTTCGGCAAGCTTCCTTCACCCTTTGGGTCTCAGTGTCCTTTTCATCAAAATGATGGGCTTGGACTAGATCTATGATCCCATAGAATCAACACACACACACACACACACACACACACACACACACACACACACACACACACCCCTCTCCAAACTGCCATCTTCTAGAGGATAATGACTGGAATTCTTATGTTCTTAATGAAGTACTAGGAGTATTCAATGCATATAAAGCATTCAATGCTATTGGAAAAGGGCTTGGAGCCCCTCAGATGCAAGTATGAAAAAGAGGATGGAATATTTTACAGGTTTTTCTTTTGGATGCTCTGCTACCCAAGCCCACGACCCTCCCACTGTTCCTATCATGCTGCAATGATAAATAAATAAATAAAATCTTTTGCCACTAATGAGAGGCAACCCAGCAGTTTTCTCATCACTCCAGTGACAAGTTTATGTGCTCTATAATCGTAGTCGAAATATTTTTGCTATTTTTGTGATTTTCTTGGCTACCTTCCCATGGAATTAATCATTTCCCTGGCACTGGGGAGAAGTGGAAAAAATTGCAGCCATAAATGATTGACATAATAGCACATTCTCTTCGCCCACTCAAAACCTCTCTGTTTGCAGAATTAAATCATTCCAGAGGAAAAGGCCTGCATAGTTAGATGAAGGTAGCGTAATGTGTGGCTTCTCAAGTGGTACTACCTTACAAGGTATGCTGAATTTAACAAAGTAGATTAGCTTCATTTCATTTGACTTTCCTAAAATCTGGAGTGATCTGGAGCCAGGAAGATGTGGCTTCAGATCTCCACGGCCAATCAGTAGAACTCACCCTCCGTCAATACTGAGTTTCCTTATCTGTATGAGGAAGACAATAAATTCTCCTCTATCTAGATCATACAGGTGCCATAAGAGTTAAATTGTGAATGTGCATTGTGAACTGGTAAAGTACTCTACAAATGAGAAAGGTTATTATCATTCCCATTATATTGCTGAGTGCAGAAGTGACCCCAACTCAAATTCTAGCAGGTCCAACCAACTTGTTTGTATAAATCAAATGATGAATAGCATATCTGTTGTTAGACCACCAACTCAGCTGAACTTGGCGAGGCCTAGCACCAACCTGCGTACATGGTGATCACATTTTTGGTCAGGCCAGGTGTCAATAATTTTCCACTAAGCCTCAGAGGAACTATTATCTTTATCAATGAAGGGAGCACACACAGTGAAGTCACAGATCCTTAAAGGTGTGAAGTATGGAATACACTGATTATTTAACTCTAGAAGTAAACCTTAACCCCAACTGTGTAAAGGGTACAAATAAATACATTTATGAAACTGGGGTGAAGGGATTGGGGGATAAAAAAAAAAGAAAGAGCAAGAAACAGGAGTTAAATTGGAGGACTAGAGTCCTACTTGTACCCAAGTTAGCCCTAAGTTAGGTCATTCATGAAACAATGTTTATCTTGAGTATGCTTCTCATACACATACACAGACCACAGACACACACACACACACACACACACACACACACACACACACACACACACACACTTACCATGGTGCTCCCCTGAGTGTCCTGAACCTATTTACTTCCTGTCCATGCATTTATAGCTTGGTTTGGACAATTTATTCCACTATAACTGACTGTGCCTTGCCCTGTGCCTCCAGTTGTATCTAAATGAGCCAACTCTATGCCTTATTCTTATTAGGCCTTGCCTTTTATTAACTAATTTAATATAGTAATTCAAGCTAATATGTCATTGGCTAATGACCTCTTCATATGTATGACCTTTTCATATGTAAGATCTTTCTATAATGACCTCTTTAAAACTGGGGCCTAAAGGACCTTTTACTGGAGAAATACTTGTTTTTGAGCTAAGGAAATTTTCATATCCTTCAAATCTGACAATTACCACCTAGACTATTTCTTATACTTTCCCAAGTCGGGTCAGCACTGTCCTTAACTTGCATTCTCTCACCATGAATGCCTATGCAAATGCATAGCTCTCCAAATTACCTGAGTGAATCTATTGATCTCTTTCCATTGGTCATCAGGAATCTTTTTGCTATTTTCCAAATATAAGAAACTATATAGTAAAGCTCTATCCCTTAAAAGAAGTATGAGCTCCCCAAATCAAAAATCATACTGGAGTCTTAATATGTTTATTGTCCTTCTCCTTCCTGCTTATGTTGAATATATCAAAATATAATCTGACTCTGATAGTATAGGACATGTTAGCACTAACAGAGACCTTAGAAGTTATCTGGTATAGCTCATTATTTTAAAGAGGTGAAAATTGAGTCACAGAGGGGCTATGCTGCCTTGCTTAAAGTCACACTTATTGGGAGACAATATTATACAATGAAAAGAGCACTGGCTTCAGAATCAGGAGGCACAGACTCACACCTTACTTTACCTCTGTCACTTACTCTGTGTGACCTTGGCCAAATCATTGAATCTCTCTAGGCCTCAGTTTCTTCATCTGTAAGATGTGAGTGTTGAACTATCATGGCCTCTAAAGTCCCTTTTTGCTCTACATGTATGATGCTATGCTTTAGTGAGCTTGTGACTTCTTCACTGTTGGGCTATGAATAAATTAGTCCACATCCCTCAGCCTCAGTTTTACAATTTGTAAACTGGGGATAATATTTTATAATGTGAGTAAAGCACTTTGTAAAACTTAATGTGCTATAGAAATGCGAATTATTCTTATTAAAATATAAATGAATTTAAAAACAAAAATAAAATATAAATGAATTACTATAAAAAGGTTTGTGAAAAACTAGAAAAGTAAGATTTATGAAAATTTAAAGGGAAATAAAATGATTTTTAAAAATACTGAAACTCTTCTAAATGAGGTGCAAGAATAGGTCTGATGAGCTGATCCATGTTGCTGGTTATATCTTATTTCATGGATTCTGGCAGAACTCATCCTCCAGGTTGCCAAATCTGTAATCAATTTGTCATAGGAATGGTAATCAGTCACTGAATTATTTTTGATTTGATTCTGGCCCCAATCAAAGGATAACCTACAGGCTTTCTTGAGGGAAATAATGATCACTGATTGTGAATATTGGATAGCATTTTCACTGTAGTCTATGTCAAATCATTGGAACTACCAAATAGAGGGCAAGCCAGTCATTCAGTCTGTAGTACAATCCCCTGTCTCTCCGTGGTGTTTCATAGAATGTTCCCAGTGTGTTAGCGAAAACGCTCAAACACAAAACAGAGATGTGACATAGAAATATGATGAACTGAGAGTCATATAGTTCAAACTTCTTTTGTGAATAAGAACTGAGCCCTCTGTAGGTTAAATGAGTTGCCCAAGATCTCACACACACAGTAAACATAAACTAAATTCTAAAGGCAAGTACTGCATCTTAACTAAACATTTTATCTTCCTCATTATCTAGAACAAAGTTCTATGTACGGTAGATATTTAGAAATATCTGCTGAATTAGATGGTTGCAAGTAACAGGGAGATAGATTTCAATTCAGTATAAAGAAAAATTCCCATACATTTAAAGCTGTCCAAAAGCAGAATGAACTGCCTCAGGAGGGAGTGAATTCCCCACTATCAGAGGTCTTCATGCAAGAAATTACATTATCACTTGTCAGTAAAGTTAAAGGATCCGTGCTTCAAGGGAAGGTGGCTTTGGAGCTCACTTCCAAATGGAGATTCTAAGAATGTCATTTAGTAGCCCTGATGGCATCGATGCAATGAACAGATGAAAACACATTTACTAAGTGTTTACTGGGTGCCGATCATGGTGATAAGCGCCAGGTACACAAATACAAAAATACTCCTTGCCCCCAAGGAGCTTACATTGTAATGGGGCGGACACTCATAGGAGACAAGTACACAGGGGAACTGTAGTTCAAAAAGTTATGGAGAAAGTAAGAAGTGACATATAGGATTAGATTGCCACTCCTCATCAAGAAACAGTGGCAAATTTAATTTGATCTGGGATTCATGGTTCCAGAACTAGGGAAAAAGGAAACAGTGCAGGGCAGAACAAAGATTATGCAAGGTAGACTTGAAGGCTGTGAAGGAGATGGAAGTAATTGATTCATTCAAAAATGATGGAAATACTTTGCTTTCAATAATGTCTAAAATTTTGGAATTGACCCTGTGAACATATACAGCGGCTCAAACTAGGATACCAGTCAATATCTATTCAACTTGAAAAGAAGATAGGGTACCATTTGGTAAATACTGGAACTTAAAGGAGCCCATTTTCTCTCACTTTGAGACAGGGAGATGGAGGAGAAAGGGCACCATGTAAGAATTAAAGGTTAAGCAAGTGCCCCATTCAGGTAGATCATAACTGATGTTATTGTTAGGGCTATCATGGGAATGTAAGTGTCCAAGAATAATAGCCCCTAGGAACCTATAGACTCTAGATTGCACCAAAGACAAATGTTATTCTGTTGCCCAACTTAGACATCCTCCTAAATCAGGTAATTTTCCTTGACATTGTTTTTTTGGACACTTTTTGGAAAATGCTTTCCTCATTCAGACTATCAGAAAGTTATTTAGAGACCATAGTCAATGCCAAACAATAATTCAGCTTCATAAGGCAATGTCACGCTTCAACATCTAATTCTTCATCTGCTAAGACAGAGTTAGCAAAGAATATTTTATCTTCAGCTGGGCTCTGTCGGTCCTTCGACTCTGTTTACAAGCACAATATATCATGGCTGGAGGCCCTTCAGTATTATGTAACCTCCCATGTATAACTTGAATTAGTAAGGAAATGACATATTTATATTGCAATTAAAAATATGTTTAGCATTCCCTTAGGTGTCACCCCTCCCAATTATTTGAGCAAAAACCACATTAATCAGTGTACAGGGTGTAGTACAATAGAGGCAACAGTTGTTTCTCTATCCAAAGTTTAATACCACATGTAGAAACTAGAGTCAGAATTTCCATAACCTTGAAATGTCACACATTGATTATACTTACACTTAAACACAGCACGCTCTTTTGAACAAAATCATTCTAAGTCATCATAGGCTCAAATACATGGTTTCATGCTCTTTGGCACAACCCATCTTGTAATATAACCATGTATTAGTAGAAATAAGCGGGAGGGAAAGGGGGAGGCATAATCACTCAGTGAACAAAATATGTGATTCTTTGTTCCAAAAGGACAAGATGAGAGGGTGCATCTGTGTCTGGTTGACCTATGTCAAAGAGGATGTGACATTCAATTACTGATCCTCTCAAATGACAATGACTATTTCAGCAGTGGACTAACACAAAATGTATGGAGATGTGGGTACCTTACTTTGCTTGCTTGTTTGTTCCCTTGAGCACCTTTAAAACTTTGAAAACCAGTTTAACTTTATTGGCCATTCATAGGATACAACTTTGGAAGAGACATGATCTCCTGGGACAAGTTTTAGATTCCTCTCTGAATCTTCCAAAATGAGAATGCACTTCATCACTGAAAGATATGCTTATGAAACCTGATCCACCAGTCACCAGAAACTTCAGGGAAGACCAGATAACACACACTCTTACAATCTTAGCCCTGGAAGGACCCTAGAGGCCATATAAGCAAATCTATCTCATGCAGATTCCTGTCCTATGGCATCTCTGAGGGCATCTCCTATAGCATTTTGCTTCTATGTGAATATTTCCAAAAATAGGAAACTCTCATCTTGTTTCATTATTACCCAGCTTTAATTGTTGGGAAGTTTTTTCTTATGGTGAACCAAAATCTGTCTCGATGAAAGTTTCACCCATTAATCGTAGGATTGTCTTCAAGTTTTATCTACACGATACCAAAATAGCTGGTCACTTGGCCACCAGTTTAGTTAGCCTCAACATTTCACCTTCATGATTTCAACATTTTTTGTTACATATGACTCAACAGGCTAGGATTCTTTTTTCAACTCAATTCAGTAAATATTTATGAAGTGCCTACTGTGTGTACCAGTCACTGTGCTGAGCACTCAGGATACAAAAAGGGGCAAAAGAGAGTCCCAGCACTCAAGGAGCTTATAATTTAATGGGGTGGGGGACACAACATGCAAACAAATATGTACAAACCAAGCCATGTACAAGAGAAATAGGAAATAATTAACAGAAGGAAGGAACTGGAATTAAGACAGGTTGGGGAAGGATTCTTGTAGGAGGGAGGATTTTATCTGAAATTTAGAGGAAGCCAAGGGAGGTCAGTAATTGGAGTAGAGGAGGGAGAGCATTCCAGACATGAGGGAGAGAATATCTGGACCTGAGAGATGGAATGTCTTGTTCGTGGAATAGCCAGAAGGCCAATATCAGTGGATTGAAGAATACATACTGGGGTAGTAAAGTGTAAGAAGACTGGAAAGTTGGGAAAGGGGCTAGGTTATGAAGAGCTCTGAATGACAAAGTATTTTGTATTTGCTGCTGAAGGCAACAAGAAGCCATTGAACTGTATTGAGTGGAGGGGTGGGTGATATGATCTGAATTGTGTTTTGATATTATATAAATGGCCCAGGGGCCACCATTAATTTGAGGCAAATTAGGTCATTTTAGGAAGAGTTGTTCACAGTGAACCAAGGCTGACTTCTAGCCACCATTGCTTCTCTTTTTCAGCACTTAGGACTTAGAATTAAATAAGACCTTAAAGATCATGTAGTCTAACCCCTTCCTTTTTGAGAAAAAGGAACCTCTAGGATGAGGAAGGAAGTGACTTGATACTGGTAATGAGCCATGCTGGGACTAAAGCCCAGTTCCTTTGACTCTAAAGCAGTGGCCTCTCCATCAAAGTGTTTATGGCATATACTGTCTCACAGCATCCACTTTTGTGCCACACATGTTATAGTCTTGTGCCCCAAACTGAATTGTGGCATTTGTCATCACAAGAACTGTGGTCATACATGTTTCTTGTATTTCACACCATGTTTAGCAAAGGGCTAAGAGTAGACACTGAATAAGTATTTGCTAATAGATTGATTCACTGGGGCAGATTATTTCTAAAAGGGAAAGTTGCTTCCTAGAATGGTGTCATTTTCCTCACCAGGATTAATATACATTTTGGGTCACTTGAGAATAAGACAATAGACACATCTCATCTCAGTTTAGTGCAATGAGAATTTGTTAAACACTTACTGCATGGTCAACACTATTCCAGACCGTTGGGAGATAAAGACAGAAATGAAACAGCCCTTGTCCTAAAAAGCATCACATTCTATTGGGAAAAACTACATATTCACAGATAGGGATATGTTATATGTAATCTACATTCATATCCATGCCTATATATCTCTATCATCTTTCTTTCTCTCTCTCTCTCTCTCTCTCTATACAGACACGTACATATATATGCACATACATACAAACACACACACATATACAGGCACATATACACACATACACATATACATATACATACACATATACACACAAAACAGATCAGCAACTTTTCTTTAACTGATGATTTCAGAAAGCTGCCGGGACCCTGAGAGGTTTGGTGGTACAGAGGGTCATATTGTTCGTATGTAAGAAGCAGAAATTGGACGCAGGCTTCCCAGACTTCAAGATCATCTATCTCGTCACTATGTTGCCATTTATAGTAGTAGTAGCAAAAGTAGCGGTAGTAGTAGTGATGATGATAACAATGGTAATGATGTTGATGATGACTAGAATTAATTTAGACTCCTAGGGTTTGTAAAGCATTTTACGAATGTTAACATCTGTTCCTCAAAACAACCTAACAACCCTGTGAGGTATTTGATATTATTATCCTTATTTTACCAAGAAGAAAACTTACAGAGCGATTAGATGACTTGCCCAGAGTAATCAACTACTAAGTGTCTGAGGCAGGATTTGAAATCAGGTCTTCTTGACTCCAAGTTCTGTTTTGTAACCAACGTGCCACCTGGTTGCAAAGAATATACAAAGGAAATACAGAGACATAATAATTATAGGATATGGGGTGGTGGGGAAGGGAGAGTCTTTGGAAATGGAACTACATATGGGCAGGGCCAGCCAGAGACTGGGAGGTTGAATCCTTTAAGCAGTCTCACCCTTGATGTTCGCTTCTGAAGCTTGTACTCTGAATTCTTCCAATCTAGTGTCTTTTATTTCATTTACCAAACGCTTTGCTGATGTGCAACCAGGTGGCTTAGTGCCTAGAGTGTTAGCTTTGAGGTCAGGATGACTTGACTTCATATCCTGCCTTAGATACATACCAGCTTTGTGGTCCTGGACAAGTCCTCTAAACTCTCCCACCCTTAGTTTCCTCATCTTTAAAATGGGATGATAATAGCATCTATCTTATTATGAAGGTAAAATGAGAAAATAAATAAAAAGTTTTTGCAAACCTTAAAGCACCATATAAATATTAGCTACCACCACCACCACCACCACCACCACCACCACCACCACACTACTACTACTACTACTACTACTACTACTACTACTACTACTACTACCACCACCACTACTACTACTACTACCACCACCACTCTTAAGTTTTCTCCTTGAGTATACCTGAGAAATAGATTGTTGCCAGAAATTTCACTTTCCAGAAGTAGAGTAGGGCTCTGGAAGAAAGTTGCTTGTCCAAGGCTACACACAGTAGTTCAGGGACAGATTTTGCCCTCAAGTTCTACTTCTGCAGCCGCTGTCCCCATCTCCAAGCCTCTGAGCTTCCCCTAGAATCTGTGATGGATGTGCTGTGCTTTGTTCAATGAGCTCACGTGCCAGGCACTGAATGACGGATGCCTCTCTCAGCTCTAGGCTCATAGAGGAATCTTGGTTAACATTCTAGATGCTTGTTTGTTTTGTTTTTACTAGAAGATCAGTCATTTGAACTAGGTGGCATTTGTAAAAGCCCATCTTCTCCATAACAACACATAATAAAAAAAAGTGAGAAGGCTTGCTGTGAAAGCAGAAATTATCCTAGTGGCTACTGAGAACGCAATCAATTACATTAAATATAGCGATTTATGGAGATGAGCAGAGCGCCTTAGCTTTAAGTAGCTGTAATGCCCTTATCAATTAGATTAGCATCTAATAGATTTTCACCCCTAAAAAGTGCAATAATTTCTGACTGTCTATGAAATTTCTTATGCAAATCAGCTGTTCTTGTGATCACAAATTAGATGAAAGAAATATGCTGGGTTTACATATTTCAGTTTACAGAATTTGGAAAGTTAACAAACTAAAAGCCAGTGGTAATACATCCCAAATTAAATTTAGGAATTGATTTTACTTCTGCTCATTTTATACTATTAAACCAAATCCAACTGGGTGTTCTTTATTATTGTGTTCTCTCTCTCTCTGTCTCTCTCTCTCTCTCTCTCTCTCTCTCTCTCTCTCTCTCTCTCTCTCTCTCTTTAAATTCCCTGTATCCCACACAACACATTTTTCATGTTCAATCTATGAACAACAATAGTGTTTTGGGATATCAGAAAATATAAGAAACCGAAGTACAACAACTGTGGCCTTTGCCTTATCCAGAATTAGGACACGAGTACATGTGTAGTCTGCCTGCCATCTTTCAATATTTCCGAAAGGAACAAACAAACAAACAAACAGACTTGACATGACATTAAGTGAAATACTACAGAGGCCACTTATTTTCAGGAGAGCTAAGTGATGAATGGACAATAGCCTTGAAGGATGTTATTATAGGTCTCTACAGTATTAGAGGGGGGCTGTTTATATATATTCTCTTATTCATATTATTACAAATAACATTAGTCAGCATTCAGTAATATAGGCTTATGGCCTTTTAATTAAAACTAGTGTCCTGTCACCTGATTGACAGGGGAGATCTCCTCTGGGTCTTATTGTGTGGAAGTGTTTATATCAAATCTTGGAAATTATTAAATTGGAAGGGTTTGTGTTTATGCCTGTTCATTTTCATCTCCCTCTTTTCCTTCAGAACAGAGCTTAAACTTCTACATGAAGCCTTTCTTGATCTCCCTAAATGCTAGAGCTCTCTTTCTCCCTTTGCATACTAGTTGGTATTTATATAGCTTAGGGTTTGTAAAGTGCTTTAAAAATATCATCACATTGTACCCTCACAACAACCCTATGAAGTAAATATTATTTCCTATTTTACAGATGAGAAAAATGAGGCTGAGAAAAGTTAAGTGACTTGCCCAGGATCATACAGCTATGTAGCTGTCTGAGGCAAGGTCTTCCTGACTCCAAATCCAGCACTCTATCTACTGCATGAACAAGATATTTATATTCTTTATATTTTCTGTAAATACATACATACATACATACATACATATATCATATGTATATATACATACACGCACACATATAAAACCATACATGTGTGTATATATACATGTATGGATTATACATGCATACATATATACATACAGATAGATAGATAGATGCATGCACATATATACATATTATATACATATATCCATTTATTTAAGAAGCACTGGTTATACTGTCTAAGTGGTTGAAAATTGCATAGTAATAGCAACATTACAATCTCCCCTCATATGAACTTTGTAAAACTATGTATGGAATTGTTATCTACTCTTGATCTTTCTTAATAAAGGAATTAAAAAGAAAGAAAAAAGAGATAATTACTTCCTACCCATATTTAAGATATGTTCCTGAACTCTATCCTTTAACTCTGATTCAGAACTCAAACTCCCACTCTGTGTGTCTAATTGGTGAGCATTCACTATACTGAGCCTAGATTCAGACTCCATGCTACTTACTGGCTATCTTCAAGATGCCATGACGTCTTTACCTTGGGCCTGGAGCTCAAGCACCCATCCTGAGACTCTGGCCTTCTAAATACTTTTTCATTCATTCATTCTGTATGTGCTTTCTGACTCCCTGATATAACATAAGTTCCTTGAGAGTAGGCACCTTTGTGACCGGCATATACTGGGTACTTAAGAAATGTTTTGATTAACTCAGGATTGATTAATTTTGAGAGTATTTTTAATCTAAATCGTTCCCTGAGAAACTATTTTGACACCATTTTGGAGCAGAACATTATAGGTGGAGTAGGGGAATCCATAATAAATGTGACAACATTTAGCATGGATTAAATAATTATTGATTGACTGAATAAATGTCTTTTTTATAAGTGAATCCAACTTTAAGAAAAATGATCTAGCAAAGTCACTTATCAGGATTCCTGCATCCCACTTGAAAGTGCAGACATGATTAAATGGTGATTATATCTGGAACATATCACTTGGAATCAAGAGAAATTGTGTTTTATTCATCTAATCATTTGTTTTATAACTATAGAAATAGGGATAGTGCTAGATAGTTAATTGGGGGAAAACCCTTTGGAGATAACTGGTTAACATCCCTGTATTTTCCCCTAGTCTTTCAGAGAGACCCAGAAAGTAAATTCTGGATGAATTTGAAAGGAAGCTTAACTGTAGCATTGCATAGCTCCACTTACTTATATCTCCAGATCTAAAGATCACATATTTTCTTACTAATGAAAGAGAGAGAGAGAGAGAGAGAGAGAGAGAGAGAGAGAGAGAGAGAGAGAGAGAGAGAGAGAGGAGCAAGAGTAGTAAGAACAGAACAAGAAAGAGATTTCTGTGGTTAGAGAGGGCTTAGAATCAAGAGCATAGCCACCAAAATGAACAGCCTTCTTATCCAGCCTTTGACCAAAGCCATTATATCTCTTCTCATCCCCTCACTGCTATTTCTTTCTTTTTTATCCCCCAAATTAATTTTTACTTCTAATAATTCATGCATACTGGGCTACAAAAGTCATCGCACTATGATCACCAGCTTTAACGTCGCATTGGTTGACCATACACAGTTCCACCTCGATGACTCGTTAATTTAAAAAAAATTGATATGAACCTACTTAGTGCAAAACATTGTAGTGTATACAAAGATGAAGAATAAAATCTTCAAATCAGTGGCTAATCACTCCAGGACACAGTGATGTCTCCCTTCTCTAAACTCATAGGATAATTACTCTACTAACAATTCTTTCTGCACATAATAGTGAGACAGTATATGGTTGTGTGTGTGTGTGTGTGTGTGTGTGTGTGTGTGTGTGTGTGTGTGTGTGTTTAGGGGGAAAACACTGGATTATGGTAAGGAACGACTTGAGTGCTTCTAAGATTTATTCGTGATCACTCAGTTAGTAAACCACTTAGTCTTCTTAACCTTCAGTTTCCTCTTCTCTAAACTGGGGATGATAATGTCTATAGTACTGACCTCTCAGGACTGTTTTTATCTAATAAGATAATGGATGGAAAGCATTTTGAAAACGTTAATGCGATACATTAATACCTATCATCAGATGATTATACAATGAATCTTAGGACCCCTTAGGATGCATCTTCAATGACCTTATAGACACCTTCGACTGGATATCCAGTAGCTATCTCAAACTCAGTATGTCCAAAACAGCCCTCATTATCTTTCCTTCTAAAGGGGTAGGGGACTACTACCTTCCCTAATTACTGAAGAGAAGAGAGTAGCTCCATCCTCCTAGTACATCTGGCTCACAACTGAGGAGTCATCCTAGACTCCTCACTATAGCTCCCCCCCCGCCCTTATCTAACTGTTATGTAGAACTATTAATTTCACCTTTGCAACATTTCTCAAATATGCCTCCTTCTCCCCTTTGACACTGCTGCCACTCTGGTACAAGCTCTCATCACCTTACACTGGGATTATTGGAATAATCTGTTGATGGGTCTGCCTGCCTCAAGCCCTCCCTATGTCAATCCTTTCTCCATTCAGGGACTAAAGTGATTTTCCTGAAGTGCCAGTCAGATCATATCCCTCCACTACTCAACAAACTCCCGCTGCTTTCTATTGGCTCAAGGAGCAAATACAGAGTGCTCTGTCTGGCACTAAAACTCCTTTATAACCTCACCCCCTCCTACCTTTCCAGTCTTCTTACACTACTCCCTGATACCTACTCTTTAATCTAATGATTTTGGCCTGCTGGCATTTTCACAAACAAGACACTTCATCCTTCAGCTGCAGACATTTTCTCTGGCTGCCCTCCATTCCTGGCATACTCTCCCTCCTCCACTCTGACTACTGACATCTCTGGTTTCCTTTATGTCCCAATGAAAATCCCACATTTTACAGGAAGCCTTTCCCAAATCCTCTTAATTCCAGTGCCTTCTCTTTGTTAATTAGCTCTTTATCCCATATATAACTTGCTTTGTATACATTTACTTGATGTTGTCTCCCGCATCAGATTGTAATCTCTTGAGTGAAGGAAATATCTTTTGCCTCTTTTTGCATGCCTGGCACTTAGCACAGTGTCTGGGGCATAGATACTTAGTAAATATTGATTGACTGATTGATTGACTCTTGGAAGGCAATGACTCTGTCTTCCATTTCTCATGCCCACAATTGTGCCAAACACAGTAATGGACAGGTTTTATGGATTCAAATATGGGACTGAATTTCTGTCAAGGTCTTTTCCTCTGAACTATTCAACTGCTCCTTCCTAGGCTGCTTTGCTGGAATGTCACCTGATTTCTGTCACTAAATGTAGGGGCTCCCCAGGACTCTGTCTGGAATTTCTTTGATCTTCTCTACATTCTCTCTCTTGTAGATGTCATCAAGTATTGTCAGTTCAAATGTCATTTTCACAAAGGTGTCTACTAAATTACGAGTCCAGGCCTTTTCTGGGAACTCCAGTCAAAGGCTTGCTCTATTTTTTTCCAGGATATTTTGTAGTCATCATAAACTTTAAGTGACAGTTCTGCACTCAATCTCTTCTTCCCAATGGGTCATGCTTCCATATTTCCCTGTTTCCATTGAGGATCCCAGGTTCTTCCTCATTAACTTGGTTTGCAGCCTCAAAATCATCCTTGACTTTTCACTTTCTCTTACCCCATTGCATATCTAATCAAATTGCCATACCTTATCACTTCATCCTCCACAGCATTTCTTCAATCTCCTCTTCACTCAAACAACTACTATCCTATTTTAAGCCTTCATCATTTCTCACCAAGACTACTGTAATAGGTTCCTAACTGGTGTCCTTGCTTGCCATCTTTCTATATTCTAATCCAAAGGTGCTCAAAATTATTTGACCTACCACCCCCCTTTCAAACAAAATTAGTCAGCGCCACCTCCCCAAAATCTATTTTCTTTAACTCTTTAATGTTTTTTTTTAATTTGCATCATTTAAAAAATAAAACATTTTTTAAAATGATGCATTTTAAATTAATTTATTTAATTTATTGTAATTTAATTTAATTTATTGTAAATTTGTGGCTTTTTGCCTGTATCATTGAAGCAATATTCTTAAAATTCAAGTCTATGTATGCCATTCCTCTGCTCAGAAACCTTTGATGTATCCCCTTTGACTATAAGGAAAAATATAAACTTTTTCGCTTAGCCTTTAAAGTCCTCTACACTCTGGCTCTCATCTACATTTCCAGCCTCATTTTGTATCATTATTTCCCATAAAATCATCATTCTAGGCAAACTAGACACTCTATCTCCCACCTCCCTGAATTCACATAAGCCTTTCCCCCATACATAGAATGCAATGCTTCAGTTTATCTCTATTTTTTAGGCTCTTGTCTTCCTTCAGTGCCTTCTTGAGGTACCACCTCCTTTGTGAAACTTCCTCCTAATCTCTCACCAGAATTGTGAGGAGTTTCTTCTCCCTCCAATTTGCATGACCTTTACTTACCTGTGTAAATAGAGTATATCCCAGTAGAAAGTAAGCTGAGGGAAGGAACTTTCTTGTTTTTATCTTTGCATTCCCAGAGTGTACCATAGTATCCTTTATACCATATCCATTTAATAAATGCTTGGTGAGTTGAATTGAAAAATCTATCAACATAAAATATGTTTGTTCTTAATGTCTCTCTGCCTCAGTTTCCTCAAATGTAAAATAACATGGTTGGACTAGATAATTTATAAGGTCTATGTCTAGCTTTAATATGTGATTCTATTATTTTATTAATATATAGACAGATACATATATACACATAAATATTAATATCTAATTGATTCAAATATGCATATCTCTCTCAACATATTTCTATCTATCTATCTATGATGCAGAATAAAGGCCTTCTGCTCCAAAAAACCAAAAAGGTCTGATTCCATCTAAAAGCCAAAAGCTGATTTTCTTTGCCCAAGAAGTAAAAAAAAAAAATGCTGTATTCACTTGATTGTGATTCACCAGAGGTAGCCTCTCTCTGCACCGGTGAATTCAAGTGGTCTTTTATCTTTGTGATACCTTAGCTTAGATTACATAGTGACAAAGGGAATGTTCAAGTGAACTTTGCTTGTAAGACAGCAGCAGCATTTTGCTCACTTCCCAGCCCTCATTGCCTTTATCTGGAGGTCCTGAGATTGTTAGACAATTTACCAGTTTGCAGCTCCAGTCTTCTTCCTTGATTTGAATCTATAAGTTGTAATTTTTTTTTTCTTTACAAGGGGGTGAGGTTGGGAAAGAGAGAAAGAGTTTGGAAGATCTGAACATTTTTTCCTAATTTATCTAATAGCCTATACTACTAAGAAGAGAGGAAGGAAGGAAATAACTGTTTATCAAGTGCCTACTATGTGGCAGGAGGGCCATCTCCAGCCGTCCTGATCTGCATCTTACCACTGGACCCAGATGGCTCTGGAGGGAAAAGTGAGGCTGGCGACTTTGCATGGCCCTCCCTCACTTAAATCCAAATCACCTCCCTGATGTCTTGGTTCACTTCAAGAATGAAGGACAAGGGGCAGCGAGGTGGCACAGGGGATAGAGCACTGGCCCTAGAGTCAGGAGGACCTGAGTTCAAATCTAGTTTCAGACCAGACACTTGACACTTGCTAGCTGTGTGACTCTGGGCAAGTCACTTAACCCCAATAGCCTGAAAAAATTAAAAAAAAACACAAAACAATGAAAGACAAACAACAACAACTATGTGGCAGGAATTATGATAAACGCTTTACAAATATTTCATTTGATCCTCATGATAACCCTGGAACATAGATGCTATTATTATTTCCATTTTACATTTGAAGAAACTGAGGGAGACAGAGGTTAAGAGACTTGCCCAGGGTCATGTAACTAGTGAGTGTCTGAGGCTAGATTTGAATTCAGGTCTTCTCGAGTCCAAGCCCAACGATCTCTCCATTCTGCTACCTGGTTCTCTAAAGTATTGACTTGAATTCTATCTGTGCAAGAGAGAGAAAAAAAAACGGCTTTGGCCATAAAATGCTGTTTCCTACGTGGACCAAAGGGACAGCTAGGTGGCTTAGCGATAGCATGCCAGGCGTGAAGTCAGGAAGATTCATCTTAAGGCAAGTTCTTTAACCCTGTTTGCCTCAGTTTCCTCATCTGTAAAATGATCTGGAGAAGGAAATGGCAAACCACTCCAGTATCTTTGCCAAGAAAACCCTAAATGGGGTCACAAATAGTCCAATATGATTGGAACAACTAAACAGTAACCACCTGGACCAAAGAGGAAACTGTACCACAATATATATCAAACATTCAGTCATAATTTATTAAGTGCTTGCTATGTGCCAGAAACTGTTCCAAATACTAGGGATGTAGAGAAACAGTGAAAATATCAAAATACTTACATTATAATGCATACTTATGCAACGTAAGACAAAAATAGTAAGAATAGAAGTTCACAAAACACAATCTTCAATCACAAGGATAAACGTGAGGTATCACACTTGACCCTCTATGCCTAAACTCAGATCCTGCCAACCGATCCCAAGCTTCAGCATGGCCCTACAAGGCTGGAAACACTTCAAGATTGAACCTGATGTTGAATTATATGTTTTCTATCCAAGGACCAGTGTGACGAAGTTTGGATGGGCTGTTCACCAGAGTGGCCATAGATTGACGGCAGTCTCGGTCATGTTCACTCTCAAAAAGTTTTATTATACAACAGAGAAACCGTGACATGCACTGGTGGAGGGATCACCCACACCAAGAACATCATAGGACTCTGACAAAGAATGGAGAAGAGTTCCTAGGATGTCACATAAGAGAAACTTGAGATCATAATGAAAAGAAGTCAATATAGTTTCTTTTAAAGTAACCTAGTACTCTATCCCACTGCAGATGTAAAAAATATGTGTTTTTCTAGCATTTTGAAAACAGATTTTAAAGAAGTATCTGAAATTCATAAAGAAAACCACTCGTTGATCAGATGAGGTTATTCCAGGGCTGGCAATACTGGTATAGATTTTTTTTTTGGTATATATTTGGAAGTTGTTAGAATCTAGTGTGTGCACTACGTTAACTTCCTTATTACTGCAGTGTTTCCCTCTGACACCCAGAGGGAAAACAGATGAGCCCATGAACCATTTGTGGGATAATCCTGAGCAGATGTTGCCATGGTGATTTCCATCAAGAGCTGAAATTAAAGGGTAGGACTCAAGACAGCCTTGAATAGCTTTAAAAAAAACACCCTAAAACAATCAAGTAGGAACCCCAAATTCTGTCTTAGGTTGGTGAAAACTGAAACTTTGGGAAAGGCAAGGCATTTGATTTTGATAAAATATGTTAATATAATGGTTATTAATACAGATGATTAATTCAAAGACAAAGCAAGCTCCTAAAACAGGACCATTTGTCACGCAAACTACCCTTAGAATTCCTTTTAAACTTTGTCTTTACTGTGGCTCTTGTTTTCAATTGTGTCCTGTGACTCTGCAGGAATGATTGGATGCTCTTTGTGCTGAAATCTGCAGGAATCATCTCTACATGTGTTGGGCAGAGTTGAATCATCTAAGCCAATCTAGGAACAAAGTCTGAGCTGATTTGGAGGTTGGAAGGAATATATTCATTTCCATTCTTATGCTTACATAAAATAGTTTCAATATGAAACAGATTTAGACATTAACAAAATGCTTTTCTGCAGTCTTTTTACCCACCTTCAAAATGGAATCCCCCAAACCCACAACAAAGCAACATAGAAGTAGATACAATCTATTACAGCATTCATAAAGTATTATTAAGTACCTACTGCATGCAAGGCACTCTTCTAGGAGTTGAGGATGCAAAGACAAAAAAAACCCCAATAGTATTGGCCCTAAACAATCGTGGATTCATTTTATTTCTTTTTTTCTCTCTCTTTCTTTTCTCTTTCTCTCTTCCTTCCTTCTTTCTTTCCTTCCTTCCTTCCTTCCTTCCTTCCTTCCTTCCTTCCTTCCTTCCTTCCTTCCTTCCTTCCTTCCTTCCTTCCTTCCTTCCTTCCTTCCTTCCTTCCTTCCTTCTTTCCTTCCTTCCTTCTTTCCTTCTTTCCTTCTTTCCTCCTTCCTTCCTTGCTTTCTTTCTTATTTTTTCTGGCATTGGGGACAGCATATACACAAACAAGTATATGTGAAACATACATAGTGAGTAAAAAGTAATTTGGGAGTGGCAACGAGGCCACTAACAGCAGAGAATGCCTGATAAGTATTAAGGGAAAATACCAAGGTTTTGAGTAATGAGGACAAATGATTATATTCTCAATAATTTTTCTCCCATGCACCTCCTTCTATGTATTCCTCTTCAGTGAAATGTTACAGGTCTCATACTATCACTGAAAAGAAAGGCACCTGCTTATTCTTCAAGGAACTACTTGGCAAAGTATCTCAGGATGGCAATAAATTTAGTCTTGTAAATCAAAAAGAGAACAGATATACCAGTGGGCTGCCAAAAGTTTCCTGTTTGCTCTCTTCTTGCTGGAGGGATCAGGCTGAATATTTGAAATCAGGCTAGTTGGGTGTGGTATCCCTATTAGATTACTTATTTATTTTGAGGAAGTAAATAGCCCATTATGAGAATTAATTAAGTTATCCCTCAAGGTCTCAGAAAGGTCAGACAGGAAAGCTGGCTAGAATTTGCACTGGACATATTCAGGCACACATTAATTGGGCTAATAAAACCTAGCTAATTAATTTTGAAACTATTGTACTTTTTAAAAGTTAGGCATTCAGTTCAAAGAACAGAGTATTTGATTTTCTCTGTCACTCAAACTCTACTGCCACCTGATTGCAAATTATGTCTGGCCTCACACCAAAACCTACAATTTTTCAAATTGTTATAAAGATCTATCTTTATCTAATTAGAAAATTCACAACAGTGACAGTTGGATGTTAACTTTTTAAATTAAAAAATGCTTGCATTGTTACTTAAAGACAAAAGATTGGTTTGAACAAAGGCTGTTTATAAGGATCTAGTAGACCCTAATAATGATTGAACTTAAGAGCAAAAGTAAAATAATGGAACTCCTTGTTCCCAAAACATAACTCTAGGCAAAACCAGATAGAATTAGATAAATTTTTAGGTGACAGTCCTAATTTAATTTAATTCATTTGGCACCTAATGAGTTACTTCATGCTTTGAACTGGGGGTGGTGAAGAAAGGGGATATAAGTATAAATTAGATATTGCTCTGGTTTTCATCGTACCTACAGTCTAAAAGGATTATAAGACATGTGGATGCATAAGTAATAATGATAACAATAATAAGCTAATATTTACGTAGCACCTAGACACTGTGCTAATCACTTCACAATTATTTCATTTGATTCTCACAAAAACCCTTGAGGATAGGAGCTATTATTATCTCCATTTTATAGATGAGGAAATTGAGTCAAAATAAAAAGAGTTTAAGTGACAACAGTCTAGGGGTTGCACAACTAGTAAGTATCTTAGGCTGGATTTTAACTCAGGTATTTCTGACTCCAGCCTCAGTGCTCTATCTATTGAGCCACCTAGCTTTGATAAGCCCTCAAAGAGTCATAAAATAGTATTTTAGAAGAATAAAGGATAGGGAGAGTTCAAGTCTACTTTTAGAAGGGGAGGCAAAGACCAGAAAACAAAATTGAATGGAAGAGAAGATATTTGAATTATGTGTTGAAGGATGGGTATTATTTTGACAGGCAGAGATGGGAGCAGGTTATGAAAATGCTTGTTTTATTCCATAAATTTAAAATAAAATTAATACAAATTAATAAAAAGCTATGGAGAAGGACTAGTATGATCTAAGGCCCAGAAAAGAGAATGCCCAGGATTTATTTCTTTTATGGAGTGGATCATTAAAAGGGAAGTTAGGGGCATTCCAACTATAGACTTAATCTTTAGGGAATAAATGCTATGCTTTTGTTGAAGCCAGTTTTTGACATCTCTATCAGAGATAGCATATTGGGTCATAGGGGCCACTGGTGGTATTTCCAATCTTCCTAGGGGATAGGAATTCCTATCCAAGGGTGCTCCTTGTGTGACATTCATTTTCATTAGAGCACTTTGCAAGTACATTCTACATGTTTAATATACAGATTCCCCAAGACTACACTTTTCAAAGCTGAACAAGAGTCAGAAACAAGGCTGGCGAGATTGAAATTAAGATGGCGTTTCTGACATAGCCGAGCTATGTACTGTCATGCCTCGTTTGTTTCAAGATGACAGGTGCTTTATAATGTTTATGGGACATAAAGAACAAATGAAGTTGGAAGGCCAACTCCAGCTGAAACTTTAACTGGTAAACAAAACCTATTCAGTAGTAAGATCCGATTGGGGTGGCCACAAGAGTTGAGGGGTTGGGGGAGGGGAAGAAGGTAGATTTGAGCAGCTATTATGCTCCCTCTCTTTGATCTCACATGTTAATAAGTGGGTTTTTTAAAGTCTAAAGCAATTTGCTGGCTTTCTGTTGCTCTGGAGGAGAATGTATGAAAACTCTGTATAGGCTGATCAAGTGAGCCATTAATATTTTCCTGCCATGCCCTGCCTGAGTGGCAGTAATTACCTCCCAGATTACTTTTTCGTTTGGGGTGCGGCTGGTCATCCGTTACTTTTTCCATGGCTTTGAAGGTCCAGTAACTCCAATTATTGTTATCATCTAAGGATGGGTGAGCTAGCTACACAGAAAAATCTTTCTGTGGGCTCTAGGGTATGGAAACTAGAAGTCCCGTTAACTCAGAAGCCATTCTAAAGTTAAGTAACTGGTGTCTAACAATGATTCCTGCAGTAAAACCTAGAATAACCAGAAAGTAAAGGGGAATAGACAATTGTGGATAATGGAATTTTCTGCTTGACTCAGGGTCACTTGGAAATGCATTAACTGTAGGATTTTAATAGCTAGGGGGTACTTTTAAGATCAACTCTCATTTTACAGAGGAAGGAAGCAAGACCCAGGGAAAGGAAAAGATTTCCCCAAGGCTGTATACTATGTAGGTAGTAAGCAGAAAAATCAGAATTCTAACTCAGACCTCCTGACCTCAAATCTAATGCTGTTTCTGCTAGAATGCAGTGCCTTAGGAGGAAGACATATGAAATCAAATAATTTAATCTTGGATAAGAGTAGATCCCCTCATCCTTCCGGATCATTGTATAATCTGCCAAATATCAATAATCATTTATTAAGTACCTACTACATGCTAGGCACTGTGACAACCACTAGGGATACAAAAAGAGACAAAAGATAGTCTGCTCTCAAGGAGTTTGCAATTTAGTGGGAGAAGACAACAAGTAAACAAATGTGTACAAATGAGCTACCCAAAGGAAAAATGGGAAATGATTAAAAGAGGGAAGGCATTAGAATTGAGAGGGGTTGGGAAAGGCTTTCTGTAGAAAATGGATTTCAGCTGGAACTTAAAGGAAGCCAGGGAGGCCAGGAAATGGAAATGAAGAGGGAGAAAATTCCAGATGTGACGGATAGCCAGAAAAATTTCCCAGAGCTGAGAGATGGAGTATCTTTTTCAGTGGAAAAGCTAGAAGGCCAATGTCACTAGATCAAAGACTACCTGGTGGAGAATAAGGTACAACAATATTCGAAAGGTAGGGGAGGGCCAAGGTATGAAAGGTTCTGAATGGGAGAAGATTTTATATTTGATCCTGGAGGTACAGAGAACCACTGGAGTTTATTGAGTTGGAGGATTATACGGTCAGTCCTGTGATTTAGGAAAATCACTTTGGTAGCTGAATGGAGGATAGATTAAAGTGGGGAGAGATTTGATGTAGGCACATTCCCCAACTGGTCATTGCAAAAGTCCAGACATGAGGTAGTGAGGGCTAGTGCAAGGACAGTGACAGTATTAGAGGAGAGAAGGAGATGTATCTGAGAGATGGTACAAAGGTGAAATTAACAGGCCTTGGAGACAGCTTGGATCTGGCGGCAAGGGAGGTAAGACAGTATAGAGCTGAGGGATTGGGAGGATGGTATTGCCCTTAATAGTAACAGGGAAACAGAAGGGGAGAGGGTTGGAGGGAAAATAATGAATTCAATTTTAGACATGTTAAGTTTAAGATGTATACAGCTTGAGATGTTTGAAAAGTAGTTGGAAATGTAAGGCTAGAGGTCAGAAGAGAGGTTAGAGCAGAATAGGTAGATTTGAGAATGATCAGCATAGAGATGGTAATTAAATCCATGGCAGTTGATGAGATCACCAAATGAAGTCATACGTAGGGAGAAGAGGAGAGGGAAACGATTATCTAGACCTTATAACCTTAGAAATAATCTGTCACTAGGTGCAATAAGTAGGCCTTCTCTACAATAAGAGCTGGGACAAGTGATAATATCTGGTGTTTCTTTACTAATTTAAAAAGCATTTTACATTGCCTCATTCCTCACAACAGCCTTGTGAGGCAAGCTGTACAGGTATTGTTTTCTTCATCTTAAAGATGCAGAAAATGACTTGCCCCAAGATCATACAACAAGAAAGTAATAATCTGGGATTTGTATGCAGTATTCATTTCTCTTAAGCCAGTGTTATTTCCATTCTACAACATTTTGTTGTTGTCCATTTGTTTCAGCCATGTCCGACTCTTCATGATCCCATTTGTTGTTTTCTTGGCAAAGATACTGGAGTGGTTTGCCATTTCCTTCTCTGGCTCATTTTATAGATGAGGAAACTGAGGCAAACAGGGTTAAGTGACTTGCACAGGGTCGCACAGCTAGGAAGTGTCTGAGACTAGATTTGAACTGAGGTTCAATATTACCTCTATTACGACATCACTGACAGATCTCAGCTTCCATATATTTAGTGACACAGATGTAACTCCCTAATAAGACTATCCATTCCACTTTCAGATTTCTCTAGTTATTAGGAAGTTCATTCTTATAATGAGCTAAAATCTGCTTCTCTGTAACTTTTTCCTAATCTGAACACAAACAGCTCTGGGTGACAAAGTGTTCAAGTTACTATGTTCCTGTTTTTAATTATTTTATTGACTAAGCTTAATGATCCCAGGACCATGGATTGAGAGCTAGGAAGAACCTTAGAGCTCATCTAATCCAACCCCCACATTTTATAAATGTGGAAGTTAGGGCCCAGAGATTTAAGTGACTTGCTTAAGTCAAGATAACACAGTTAATGAGCAGGAGGGCTAGAATTTGAACCCAGGTTCTCTGACTTAACATCCACCATGAGAATGAAGAGGAAAAAAAAGAAATAGTTCTGGCTAATTGGAATTTTCCAGAGCATACTAGAAATCAGAGAATTCAAATACAATTATTTGAAAAATGGAAAGGGCCAAAGTGACCCTACTAGTATGGCTCCCTCATTCACTGGGTAAGGAAATTGAAACCCAAAGTGGATGAATAACTTCTTCCAGTCACAAAGAGAGCCAGAAACATTTGGAACTAAGATCAAGGTCTCCTAACCCTCAATTCAAGACTCTTCCCACTATGCCTTAATGCCCCTAATCCCTCATTCTGTTTCTCATTCAGAGGATGGATCACAGAAAGTCAGAGAGCCTGATAATTGCCGTGATGCATATTATATTGGGAAAACTAAGGCTCAGCACTTACTGACACATAACAACTCTGCTAACCTATTGTGTGTGGCACCATTGCTTAAGAAGGACAATCCAGATGATTTGAAATAATAGAGCCGGGGTGGCAGTCTTCCATCATTTTAGGGAACGTGATGTGACTTGAGCTTTTGGCAACTGTCCACTGACCAGAGGTTCTCAACTGAGTCAAGGGCAAAATATATGCTTTTTATAGATTCTGCACAGTGAATGAGTAACAGTAAGTATACAAAAGGAAGGTAATTCATTTTTTTTTGGCTTGTATCCTAGAAAAGAAAGAAAGTCCGTTGTGGGAGTATCATGTGTTTTCTGTGTTTTTGTATCTCTAACCACAAGAGAATGCTTAAAATTTTCTTGCAAATGTCATATATCAGGCAAGTTATGAATCTTTTGTCATTATTTTTCAGTCACGTGAATTTTGTCTGTATCCAGAACTTCTGGTGTGGAGATGCCCTTAAAAGATGTACCTCAGCAAATCTCATAGTCCTACTGAATTGCCTGTGTAATGAGAGGATAGATGACTCATGGTGGGTTCCAAGGTATGTGTAAGAGGAAGGATTTGAACCTGGGTCTTCCTGATATCAAGGCTAGTCTTGGCATGATTACTCTCTGACAGGAAACTTATGTCATTGATTTTAATGCCTGTATGTCTGCTGAGGAAATGTTCTGACTGATGTTAAGGGGGAAATTATTCACTGAAAATATTTCATAATAATAGACAAGACTATGACAAATCACTTGTCTGGTATATAGCCAACTTGACATTTTTTTCATTTAAAATATACACTGGAAAACAAATAAAATATACACTGGATTCATGGGATCACTGGATTTCAACCTAGGAGGGACCTTAAAATTACTTTATTGTGGTCCTCATTTTACAGATGAGAAAACTAAGCCTTAGTGAGATCAAGTGACTGGTTACTCGTCGCAAAGGTAAATAACAAAGCCCGGTCTCAAACCAAGGTTTCTGTCCTCTGAGCCCAGCCTCCTTTCCCCTATACCATAGTTTCCTCTGCAGTTCAAGCTTGCTCACCTCAGCCTGGGATTCTCTAAATTGGTTCTAATCTCTTCTGGGTATTATCATTCTGCTTTCATGGTGCTGGACAGAATGCTGGTAAATTTCCAGAGTGATCCTTGTTTTAATAGGCCCTTGTCAAGGGATTCTTGAAGGGAAATGATATTTCCAATATATACTGGCCGTGGGCAGTCTTAATGCATTACTTACATTTAAGTGATTAAAGGTAACTCCTACTAAATCAATAGCAGAAGAGGAGCTAAAGAGGAAACACTAAAACTAAAATTAACATCTACTGAGGAGATAAAAATAATGTTAGATATGATGGCAATGATTTTAAAATTCCAAAAGAAAATTTGAAGTATAAGAAGAAATAGAGGGATATCAAAAATATAGACAGGGACGTGTATCTCTCCCTTTTAGGGTGCTTTTCTTATGCTTCCTGGTGGCACGCAGGTGACCCTGATGTCTTAAAGGGTATGGTATGACAGTAGGATTCAGGTTCTGACA
This sequence comes from Phascolarctos cinereus, assembly GCF_003287225.1. NCBI lineage: Eukaryota > Metazoa > Chordata > Mammalia > Diprotodontia > Phascolarctidae > Phascolarctos > Phascolarctos cinereus. The sequence goes on along the minus strand of NW_027555625.1, from coordinate 389,697,645 downwards.
GGTTCTATCAAGATGGAAAGACTTAACGAATGGGCCCAGTAACGTACGCCTCTTGTTTGAGGAATACTCTAGCCAACCTCAGATAGGCTCATCACAAGTTAGGTTTTAGGGTGACACATTTTTTTTTTCAGATATTGCAACACCACTCATCTACTAACTAAAAAAAGCCTAATCAATGTGGTACAGGGTGGGAGTGTTGATGTACTTGGAGTCATAGAACTTAGGATTCAGTCCTGGTTTTGATAGTAATTAGATGTTTAACCTTGGGTAAAACTTCAAGATCAGCTAGGTGGCACAGTGGATAGAGCTCTGGGCTTAGAATCAGGAAGACACATCTTCATGAATTAAAATTCAGCCTCAGACACTTACTAGCTGTGTGACCCTGGGTAAATCACTTAACCTTGTTTGCCTCAGTTCCTCATCTATAAAAATGAACTGGAGAAAGTAACAGCAAACTGCTCTAATATCTTTGCCAATAGAACTCTGAATGGCATCACAAGGAGTTGCATGTGACTGAAAACTACTGAACAGCAGCATTTGTAAAATGGGGATGGAGGAAGGGGCAGATTAATATTCTCTCTCTCTCTCTCTCTCTCTCCTCTCTCTCACTCTCTCTTTCATATAATACCTACACATACCATTCATATCTCCATAACCAATTCTATTCTCTCTCCTGAGTTCCAGTTACAAACCTCCAATTGCCTATTAGATATCTCAAACTAGATGTACCATAGGCATCTCAAACTCAGTATATCTCAAATAAAATTCATTATCTCTACCTTTAGTCACCCCTCCCCCCTCGCAACTTACTTATTACTGTAAAGGGCACCACTATACCTCCAGTCACGAAGGTTTGCAATCTCAGGGTTATTTTCAATTACTTAATTTTCTTATCCCATGTATACAATGAGTTGCCAAATCTCGTTTTTATCTACCTGCATAACAGCTAGCATATCTATCCTCTTCTGTCGACTCACATGGCCATTAATCAAACTCAAGCTTTAATCCTATCTCACCTAGACTATTATAATAGCAGTCTAATTGTTTTCCTGTCTCAGGGCTCTCCCCTCTCCAATCTGTCCTCCACAGTGGGCAACGTGATATTCTGAAAGCACACTTCTGACCCTGAAGATCTTCTTGATCGATAAAATTATCAGCTTGTCCATTACCTCTAGACCCACGTTTAAGCTCTCCTCTAACATTTAAGGCCTTTCACAACCTGGATCTAAGGTTACCTTTTAATGCTATTTTAATATTACTCCCCTTTCACATACTCTTTGGTTCAGCCAAATGGCCTTTTTGCTTTTCCTAACATAGGACACACTCCGTCCTCACCTCTACTTCTTCGAATCTCCTGTTTTCTTCAGAACTTAGCTGAATCACCTACTCAATGAAGTGTGTCTTTCTCTTTCAGTTACTAATCATTGCCCTCCAAATTGCCTCGTTTATTTTTATATATTTTGCATAAACTTCAATGTGTATTTGTTGTGTCCCATAATAGACTGTAAGCGTCTTAAGAACGTGGATCGTTCCATGTCTGTCTTTGGATGCCCAAAGCCTAGCACAATGCATGGCACATTGTAGGTGCTTAATAAATGCTTATTGATGGATTATTAATTGATAGAGCAGTTTCAATTGGCTTAACTAGGAGGAATATCAATGCCAAAGAATTTGCAGCTACTTAACAAATCAAAGTATCTAAAAGATATGAATATTATATATATATACACACACACACACATACATACATATGTATATACATAAATAATGAAATAAGACTAAGTAGTTACCTGCATACATATATCTGCATATATATATATAGCTGTCTAATAAATTATGATTCTGTTTAATGCACATTAAAAATGAAACATTTCGGGGGCAGCTAGATAGCGCATTGGATAGAGCTATGTCTTTGGAGCCAGGAAAACCTGAGTTCAAATCCGTCCTTAGACACTAGATACTTACTAGTTTTGTGACCCCGGGCAAGTCACTTAACCCTGATTGCCTCACCAAGAAGCAAAAAAAAAAAATAAATCAAACATTTCTAATGGAAAAGAATCTATGAGGATGGTATAAAAGAAGATTTTAGTGTAGTTCTCAATGTTACCTAAGGAAGAGGGGAAGTGAGTAGCATTCTATGATGGGGGGCAGGGAGAGACAAGATATAGTTGAAACATATTTTATTTAGGGAATATAAAAGAATGATATAGAAAGTAGATGAAGAAATAATATCCATCAATTATTTTGACACCAGAAAGAAAAGTTAAGGATATATATGTTGCTATTTCATAGATCAATGGTTTTATAAATGTGAATAAATAATCCACCAACATGGTCTGGCAAGAGTTTCAGTGGCCAAAAACTTCATCACCTAGTAGCCATCAATTGGGTCATGAACCTTTCCATTCTTGGCTAAGCTGAGCTAACTCTCAGAAAACTGGCATAGTCCACTTCCCATTCCTATGCCTTTGCTCAGGCTATTCTGCATACTTAGGATGTATTTCTGCCTCACATCCACCTTACAAAATCTTCAGCTTTCTTCGTTGTCATCTGATATACTAGGCCTCTCCTGAGACCTCCCTGTTACTAATGGACACTCCTGCCCCATAACCCCCACCATTACTTTGAATTTGCTTAGTGTATTTAGTAATTTAGCTGAGCTTAGCTGCATGTATACATACATACATACATACATACATACACACATATATATATGCATATACACACACACACACATATACATATCGCTTATCTATCTATATTTTTCCCCATCAAAAGGACTAAGTTTCTCAAGGGCAGGCACTGTTTTGTTGTTGTCTTTGTATGTCTGGTGTCTACAAAGGTACCTGGCACACAGGAAGTACTTGATACATTTTTGTTTACTGCATGAATAGACAGTGCCCATAGTCTTTTTAATTTTTTTTTAAATTTTTTAATATGGGAGTAAAAAGGTAGTTGCTCTCACCCTTCCCTATCAACCTCTGAAAACCCAGAAAACATCACCCCAGGAAAAAAAAAAACCCTGGAACAGCTGAACTAGAAGAAAGATCGGGAACAGCAGTGCAGCAGCCCAGCAAACTGGTCTCCCAGTGCCTCAGCAAAAATAAGGGAAGCAGCACTACAAACGGCTCCGGATAGATTAGCACCCTGCAGCATTCATCTGAAAGGAGATGAAGAAAGCAACCTAGAGTCTTTCTAAACTCCCAGCCTTGCTGAATCAAACCCAACACCAGGTAAGCTGTCAGAACCCTACAGCCTCCAACTGTCAACCAGGAAGAGATCCAGAAGCCCAGGTGGTAGAGCAGGCAAACACCAACACCTGGACCTTTGAGTGCCTCAGTGAGGCCAGAGGAACTGGTGGAAACCAGCTCAAAGAACCACCGGGTGCCTCGGCACTCTACCACAAAGAAAGTGCATTAGCAGAAGTGAGGGAGGCAGCATTGCAAGGGGCCCCAGGCTGATAAACACCCTGCAGCACCCTTCTAAAAGGAGCTGAAGAAAGCTAATGGAAAGGAAAAGCAGGCAACCTAGAATTGCATGAAAGTTCCAGCCTTGCTGATTCCAGCCCAACACAGGTAAGCTGCCAAAACCTACAGCCTCCAATTGCCAACATAAGAGGCCCTAGCACACAAAGCCAGTGACCAAGACCTAGGCTCCCAACGCAAGAAGCTTGGGTCAGTGCTCTCTGCTCCCCAGCAGGAGAGCTCAATCTCTTTAAAGGCCAGGGAATAAAGAAACACCATGAGTAAAAAGAAATGTACCATAGATTCATATTATGAGACCAGTGAAGATCAAGACAGAAATTCTGAAGAGGACAACATTGCCAACAAACCCACATCTGCAACATCAAAAGGGACTATGAACTGGTCTGAAGCCCAAAAAGCCCTCTTAGAAGAGCTCAAGAAGGACTTTAAAAGTCTAATGAGAGAGATACAAGAGTACTTAAAAAATACAATTGGCCAATTGGAAAAATAGTACAATGAAGAAAACAAATCCCTCAAAAATACAATTGGCCAATTGAAGAAGGAAGTACAAAAACTAACAGAAAAAAACAATCTGTTAAAAACTAGAATTGGACAAATGGAAACTAATGACTCTATGAGAGAGCAAGAATCAGTCAAACAGAAACAAAAAAATGAAAAAATGGATGAAAACATAAAATACCTCATCGGTAAAACAACTGACCTGGAAAATGATCAGGAGAGACAATTTAAAAATCATTACCTGAACATCACGATGAAAAAAAGAGCCTGGACAGTATCTTTCAGGAAATTGCAAAGGAAAACTGCCCGGAAGTCCTAGAACCAGAAGGTAAAATAACCATAGAAAGAATCCACCTCTCACCACCTGAAAGAGATCCCAAATTGACAACGCCAAGGAATATAATAGCAAAATTCCAAAACTACCAGATGAAAGAGAAGGTGCTGCAAGCAGCCAGAAAAAAAAGCAATTTAAATATCATGGAACCACAGTCAGGATTACACAGGACCTTGCAGCTTCTACATTAAAAGACTGCAGGGCATGGAACATGATATTCCATAAGGCAAAGGAGCTTGGATTGCAGCCAAGGATCAACTACCCTGCAAAAATGAGCATGATTTTTCAAGGGAGGAGATGGATATTCAACAAATCGAGACTTCCAGACCTTCCTGATAAAAAGACCAGAGCTCAACAAAAAAACTGATCTTCAAGTACAAGATTCAAGAAAGACATAAAAAGGTAAATGGGACAGAAAGAACAAAATGTTTTAATAAGGGCGGCTGTTTACATCCCTACAAGGGAAGATGACACTTGCAACTCTTGAGAACTGTATTGTTATTACACCATGTTAAAGGAGTATACATAAAGGGGGTGGATATTAGTTGACTTTGATGTAATGATAAAAAAAAATCTAATCAAGTGGGTTAAATGGATCCAAGTAAGTGGATTAGTCTGATCTTAGAAAATGTATTTGAGAAAGGAGGAGGCAGGCAAGGGTAAATTACATTACAGGAAAAGACAGAAAATTCTATTACAGCAGAGGGAAAGAAGGGAGGGGGGTGAGCTTGTTTGAGCCTTACTCTCATCAGATTTGGCTCAAGAAGGGAATAACATAATCAGTTAGGTATAGAACTCTAACTTTCCCTATAGGCAATAGGAGGGAAGAGGGGAAAGAAAAGGGAAGGGGGATAGAAGGAAGGGAAGAAGCAGTAAGGGCAAAGGGGAAGAAAAGGGAAAGGGATTATAGAAGGGAGGAAAGACTGAAGGAGGCAGTGGTCAAAAGCAAAACACTAGTGGGGGGGTAAAGGAGAGAGGAGAAAGAAAAGCATAAACAAGGGGAAAAAGGATGGAGAAGAAGACACAGATAGTAATCATAACTGTGAAAATTAAATCGCTATCTTTTTTTTTTCTCTTCTGTTGAGTTTCGTTTCCTCTTTCTGATGGTTCCTCCTATTGGTTTTAATTTTTACTTACAACTTCACTGATGTGAAAATATGTTCAATAGGAATGTAAATGTACAGCCTATATGAGATTGTGCACTGTCTTGGGGAGGGTGGTGGGGAGGAAAGGGGAGAAAAATTTTAAACTCAAACGCATATGGAAATAATTGTTGATAAGTCAAAATAAATTAATAAAATAAATTTAAAAATAATTTTTTTAATATGAACTGAGATATTTCAATGTACAAATAATAACAAATAGGATTCTGTTATTCAATAAACTTCTGTTATAAACAGTTGGTTTTTAAAAAGTATATATTCAATTTAACAAGGTAGTAACAAAATTGCCGTTTCCATCTAAAAATGTGAAGTTTTCTTCCTGTGTATTCCTTCCTTCTTTCCTTCCTTCCTTCCTTCCTTCCTTCCTTCCTTCCTTCCTTCCTTCCTTCCTTTTTTTCTTCCTTCTTTCCTTCCTTCCTTCCTTCCTTCCTTCCTTCCTTCCTTTTTTTCTTCCTTCTTTCCTTCCTTCTTTCCTTCTTTCCTTCCTTCCTTCCTTCCTTCCTTCCTTCCTTCCTTCCTTCCTTCCTTCCTTCCTTCCTTCCTTCCTTCTTTCCTTCCTTCTTTCCTTCCTTCCTTCCTTCCTTCCTTTTTTCTTCCTTCTTTCCTTCCTTCTTTCCTTCCTTCCTTCCTTCCTCCTTCCTTCCCTCATTCCTCCCTCCCTCCCTCCCTCCCTCCTTCCCTTCTTCCTTCCTTCCTTCCTTCCCTCCTTCCTTCCTTCCTTCCTTCCTTCCTTCCTTCCTTCCTTCCTTCCTTTTTTTCTTCCTTCTTTCCTTCCTTCTTTCCTTCCTTCCTCTCTCTCTGTCTCTTGGCTGATTGACCTCTCACGTATAAGTGTTCTCTTCCTTGACAAATGAAATATATCCACCTGATAGTCCTGTCTGAAAAAGAAAATCTCATTCTGTACTTCTAGTCTATTGCCTAACTCCTAAGAGGAAGGAGGAAGGCTTCAATGTCATTTTTTTGAAGTGATGATTAGTCTCTATGTTTGTTGATTTGAGTTCTTAAATCTTTCAAGGTCATTTAACTTTACATTTGTATTGTCATCATGAAACTTACTCTGCTCATTTTACTCTCTATCAGTTCATACAGCTCTTCTCAAGTTTCTCTGAATTCTTTATATTTGTTATTTCTTAATGCCTAATAATATTCCATTATATTCATATACCACAACCTGTCTTGTCATTCTCTACTGGCCACTGTTTCCAGTTCTTCACTATAATTAATGGTATTTCTAGCAATATGTTTGTGCATGTGAATTTGTCTGAATGATCCCTTTGTGGGGCATGCTAGTATTGCTATATCAAAGTCTATGTATGATTTAATGACTTTTGGAGCATAATTCAATAATTTCCCCAAGAGTGGTTGGACTAAGATCTTTGACCATTCTTAACGTCTTTCTAGATTCATATCACCAGTCACAGCTTCTACTTCACCGTTAGAGTTTCTGAAAACCCAAGGTCAATTTCACGTCATAATGAGACATTAGAGTAAGACTTCAGTGGAGGTACTAGAATCATTAATCATTATTATTTAGTTTAAAACATTATTATTATTAATAGCTAACATTTGCATGGTACTTTATAGTAAATGAAATGACAAAGATACATGGACGAAAATACTAACCACAATGCATAGTAAATTTATAGGTCTCATTAGTCTAAGAAGTGGTGAAGTCAGAAAATTTCAACAGCTACAAAAATATTCATGAATGAAAGCTCTATCATTTAATAAGGGAAAGGAAAGTATTTGAGGGTATGCCTTTCCTTCACCTTTGAAATTATTATAGTGAGCAATTATGCCATTGTACACAAATCAACCACCCAGCCACCCAACCATATTCTATTATGTGCCTTCTGTGTAAATGATCTCTAGATATTGTGGGGTTATGCACAATTTTAATAAAAATTCCTTCAAAGAACTTATAAGCCAGTTAGTGAGATGAATGAAAAAAATCAATAAAGAGGAGTACATAATTAAGTTTTACATTCTGCAGTGTAGACTAGGTTCAATATCATTTCAGTGGAAAAGGAGAACAATGAGATATAGAATAGTCAGTGAAGGTTCATAGAGAAAATAAGACAGATATAGGTAGGCGCAATTCTATGCATGGCGGATTGGAATATGGTCTGGGTAGATAGAGTAGAGAGCGGAAAACATTCTGGGTGAGAAAATCAACATGAATCAGGCCAAGGAGGTAGGACTGACAATAACCAAAATGTGAAGTCCTTGGTTTACTAAGCATGAAGTTTCCACATTAGGGTAGAGAGTATGAGGAAACAAAGTTGGATTGGGAAGGAGAAAGTAAATTATGAAGGGCTTTAAAAGTCAGATAAAGGAGTTTAAACTGAGGCAGTTTAGCAGCTTGGCATAGCATAGTATATAGAAGATTGATCTTGGAGGCAAAAAGATCTGGGTTCTAATTCTGCCTCTGACATACAACAGCTGTGAGACTATAAACAAATTAAATGAATGCATCAGTCAAAGTAGTTTCCAGACTGAAAGCTCCCTATATAGAGAGATTAAATTATAAGTTTGGACCAAAACCTTCAAAAAAAGTGCCAGACATGAAGAGTTTTTGATCAGATAACTTATGGGATGAAAGGGATGTTTAAGGAAGATGACTCTGATTGGATGAATTGAAAGGGGAAGGCAAGAAGGTCAACTAGGAGAATGGTGTAGTAATTTAAGTAAGATACTCTATGTTATGAAAAGAAAAAAAGATAAGAGAGGAAAAAAACAACTAGACAAATAAATAACAATGAAAACAGACAATGAGACATCTTGAGGAGTTTCAAGGAAGGAAAATGCACCCATCTACTATTGGACCAAGGCTCTGACACAATATATCAATTCTGGATTTCCTACAGCAAATTATTTGAGATTCACAAAGAGAATGCAATTTCTATGTCAGATTTCTTTTTTCCTATTCCACTATGGCACCAGATTGAAGTCTCTAGACCTCCCATCCATTTCCCTGTTACGCTGCAAAAACTTTTCTATCCTGGAGCTCCCATTGGAATTGCTTCTTCAGGAAATCTCCAAGAGTGTTTCACTTCCCTGCTAAATCTCTACCTATTATCTCCTCACAAATCACCTTGTAATATTGGAGAACTCTTGACACCTAGGCTCTACCATCCTGATGAGTGACTGCCTTTCCAGATCAATATTTCAGGAATGCCCTAGCCATACTTCACTTTATTCCCTACTCCTCACTCCTCTCCTCCTTAATTTGCTGTCTTGTGTGAAATCTTTGGGGAAACCTCGCTGCCTCCCTCCCATCTATAGTTCTGGAAATATGAACCATGATCAAACCAACTTTGGCATTATTTCTTTTTTTCAATAGTATTTTACTTTTTTCTAATATATGTAAAGATAATTTCTAACATTCATTTTTCATAAGATTTTGAGTTCCAAAATTTTCTCCTTCCCTCCTCCCTAAGACAATAAGCAATCTGACACAGATTATGTATGTTCTGCCTTTATTTCTTGATGGGGTGTGTCAACCTACTTCCCTATGGTCTCACCATTCTTATAACGTTCTGGACCAATGCACTCATTTCTGGCTACAGCTTTTCTTTATATATTTTCTCCTCCATTAGAATATAAGCTCTTCAAAGTCAGGGACTATATTTACTTATGTATTTGTGTCCTGAGGGCTTAGTCCTATGATTGACACATACATCTTTCTCTTTTTTTATTCATTCATATATTTTCCGATTCAAATAAAAACATTTGCTTCATTATAAAAATTACCTCAAGGAAAGATTATTTCATAAACTCAATTTGCAACATGGGAAATTCAGCAAACCACAAAGATAAACACCTTCAAATGGAGATATTTTATCCACACTTACCCTAGCCAAATGATACTTTAGATTTCTCTCAATCTTTCACCAAATGACCGCTATACAGAAATCTAAGATTTGTTCTTTATATTTTGCTAAAAGCTAAAGAAAAAACATCATCACAACTGTCAATATGTTTCCAAAATAAAGGATAAAAAAACCAAACACATTCATGAACTGAGTTAGGTTAAAAATAGAATACTAAGTTGGTAACTGTGTCATAAAAGAAAGGGAAATAAATCACTGTTTTTTCTCAAATACATGAATCATTTACTTGCTTGTTGGTAAATTGAAAAAAAAATGCAAAAAACCCTCTATCCCTTTCAAGAACGATCCTAGGAATTTGAGCCCATTTATTTTCAAATGCACTGCTTTGGGCCTGAATTCATACTTTACTTTGCCTTCCCTCTTCAAAGTCAGTTTGTGTAACAAAAGCCACTAAACATATATATATATGCATATATGTATGTATGTATATATGTATGTATGTATGTATATATATGTATATATGTATATATAATATGTGTATTATATATATATATATATTTTCTTTTCTTCTCTGAGGACTTGAAATGATAGGTATTGAGCATTCTTACAAAAATTGCCATATGTACACTAAGGTTCACCCTTTTTAATAGGCTCTTCTGTGTCAGCCTGTTAGACTTAAAGTCACTCCTACAGCATGGTAAGCACAAAGACTTTGTTTTTTAACATTTGCCAACCTTTGTCCTCAGACATTCTAGGGGAGGATTGTAATCATAGTCAATATCCTGCATTAAGCATTTATTAGAAAACAGTGTGCTAAGGATGTACAACTACCTCTCATTATATATGTATATATATATATACATACATATATATATATACATATGTAATATATACATACATATATGCAAACATATGTGTATGAATATAATTATGTATATGTAAGTGTATATATATACACACATGCATATCTACATATATAATCTACATATACACACATATAGATATATGTATGCACATATATCTATATATGTATGTATGTTTGTATGTGTATGGTATACAAAGAGAGAGAGAGTGAGAGATTAAGAAACGGGTTTGTCTTATTTTTTGCCAGACCTGTGATTTCATCGGAATAAGAAGCTGTACAATGAGGAAAACTCTCTCTACCTTCCGCCAATACAGATTGGCGAATACACTGAAACTTATGGTCTTAATGAGTTGTCTAGGAGAACAGGAGATTAAGTGACTTTCCTATGGATCACAGAGCTATCAACTGTCAAAGCAGGACTTAAGTTCAGGTATTGATTCCGAGGGCAGCACTCCATGTCATGCTGCCTCTTTGTATATGGCAGGTCTTTAAGTAGCAGGCCCACCTTGCCCTTTTGACCCATTGTCTTATTCTATTTTTATCTGAATCAAAGCTTCCCCTCAAAGTTGTAAACTCTTATAAAATTTGTGTACTGCTGAAAATATCAGTTACTTCATTTTCCAACTAACAGAAATCCTTGACTCAACTCTTTCAACCTCGGATCACTGATGTGCCCAAGGATACTGTGAAGATTTTGAATTCTGAATCTTAGGTATGCTTTGGTAGAGAAAGCCCAATCCCTAAGGAAAGCGCCCTCTGAAAGATCTGATTTGAGCCAATGCCCAATCATTATCAATTTAAGGCAGAAAGGAATTTAACCACATTAGACATCCTGTAATAGCTCTTTTGACTACAGCCATTAGAAGCATTTTGGTGCGGTTCAGAATAGACTAATGACTGAAAGCAGAATTCACTTGAAAACAAGCTGGCTTATTCTGTACTCCCACTCCCATTTAAAAACCCATTTGGAATTTGTCTTTTTTGACATTTTTTTACATCAATGTATTCAAATTAGTGAATTATAGGTGTTAAAAAAAAGAGTTGAACTCCCTCCCCCTAACTTCCTAGGTCTATTTAAGAATTTTTCTGCTTTTCTGTGGGAGCAGGATCACTTGATTCAGAACTCCCAGTATTACCTGAATCTCTGAACTATGTCTAGAAGCCCTAACCTTGTCCTAACAGTCACTCAACCAGTCTGTCTCCTTTGAATGCTTACTACCCAATCAATAGCCATTTATTTAGTACCTTATTTGAACAAAGTTCAATTTGAACAAACTGGGAGCTAAGGAGCATATAAAATAATTAAGCTGTAGTTCCTGCTTTCATACAGCATCCAATTTAACCGAGGAGATGGTAGCATACATAAATATGACATATTATACATTAGGGGGATAGGGTTTGCATTGCTGCCTTGAAATTTCATTGGTATAACCAATTCCCACTGAGGGAAATCCTTCCAGATGTACAAATGAACAATTGACTTAGAACTTAATCTAAGAAAGTTGATTAGGGAAAGTGAAAGACAAAATGACTTGGACTTGACCACACTGCCAGTAATAGTCAGAGACAGAATTTGGACAGTTTTTTGACTCTAAGGTCAGTCCTCTATTACTTACTATACCACACTGTCATACAATACACACACACACACACACACACACACATACACACATATATCAAACTATATTATACTACACTATAATACCACACCATAGCATGCCATATTATACCATACCATACCATATCATACTACACCATGCCATAGTATAAGAATGTAAGAGTATAGAAGAGGCAAAAGGGCAGCTAGGTGGCACAATGGATAGAGCACTGCCCATGGAGTTGGGAGGACCAGAGTTCAAATCCGGCCTCAGACACATAACGCTTACTAGCTGTGGAACTCAGGGCAAGTCATTTAACCTCAATTGCCTCACAAAAAGAAAATGAGAAAAGAAGAGGCAAAAAATTCTCCCTGAAGTCAGAGGGAAAAAAGATGAGATCAGAGTTATGGTGTATGCATAAGAATAAGACATTAGTCCTTGGTCTCAAGGAGTTTATAATTGAATTATATATTGGAAGGCAGCATGATATAGTGGAATAAGCATTGGCAGGAGGGCTTGGGTTCAAATCCTGCCTTTAATAATTACTACTGACCTTGGGAAAGTCACTTAAACTTTCTGGGCCTTTGTTTCCTCATCTGTGAAAGGAAGATATTGGAAAAGGAGGCCTCTGAGTTCCTTTTAGGTACCAGTCCTATAATCCTATGATTTCATATGGAATTCAAAATCTTAGAGGAGGGTGGGGTAGAGCTCAGGTAGTAGTAGACCAGTACCTCCCTTTCCTCTTCTATCAGATAGGATGATCTTGTCCTTGCTTTATATTTAAAATAAAAGCAATGAGTTCACAATTTAAGTGATTGGCTCTAAGCCATAAAGACAGCCAGTAAGTAGGATAAAGGAAGGACTAGGCCTCTGACTTTCTGCCTTCTAGTATAATATTCTCTTTATTTTAGGCATATGACTATAAGAAGCAGCAGCCCCTAATACAAACCTTAGCATGCTACAGAGTTAGGCCATTAATGACATTTTAGCCCTATAGAAATTAAAATAAAAGGGAGTTCACTGAAGGCTGGAGAGATCAAGAACAGCTTCATTAAGGAAGTAGGACCTGAGTTAAACTTTGATGTTAGCCCAGGAGAACTCCCAATTTTGAACTTACATATTAAATCATATTTTCATGATCATAAAATAATCCAAAGGACTACGGACAATGACTACCACATAAGGGTACAGCTTCCATGACACTTCTCAAATTTAAAATAATTTATGAGAGCAAGATGTTTGAGGTGTCTTGGTTGGCTCACATGGTTGAGCCAGTTATGGTTTGACCAATTCCACTGATAGAGTTTGATTATGTCTTAAGGACCAAAGGTGATACTAGGGACCCACATGAAGGAAGGCATGATTTATGAGCTGGTTCCGCAGAAGTGGCGATCTGTTTGTACTAAGGCACATTCTTTTACCTTTTCTCCCTTGTGAGTGATGGAACACGTATAGGAGGTGGCTTTCTAGGATCAAGGGTGAAGTCTGCAACCAAGGAACAGAATTAGCCTGAATGACTAAAGTAGGGATCTATGACTGAGTCCATGGCCTTGACCTCCATGACACTGTGGTCCTAATCGGATAGGCTAACCAACCTCAGACAATATTTGTACCAGCAAAGCAGATGTAGCAGAATGGGCTGGCTACATTTTTGGTAAGGATGCAGTGATGAGTAGATCTCATGCTATGGTCCCTGTTATATTCATGGAGAGAGTTTGATATAACTGTAGGTGAATAAAATTCATCTGTGGGAAGGAATTTCAGCTAATTTCCGACAATCAGATAAACAGTGACAAGTATTTATTAATCATCTATGTATAATGTCTGGTACTGGATGCATGGAAGTTTATAAGGGAAACGTAAGACAATTGGGGCAGATAGTTGGCTGAGTCAATAGAACGTTAGGTCTGGAGTCAGGAAGACTCATCTTCCTAGGTTCAAATATGGCCTCAGACATTTACTAGTTGTGTGACCCTGGGCAAGTCATTTAATACTGTTTACTTTTGTTTCCTCACCCACAAAATAGCAAACTACTCTAGTATCTTTGCCAAGAAAACCCCAACGGGATCATGAAGAGTCAGATAAAACTGAAAAATGACTGAAGAACAACAAAAAAGATACAATCTCCTAATCCTTCAAATGAAAGTGCTACTCCTTGGGGAGACAAGTCAGATCCGTATAAAAATAAGCTAATAACAGTACAAAACATTTTCTGATTATGCATATGATTAGAGATTAAGCTACCTATATGAGCACTTCCAAAATGGAACACATTTTAAGCATTTTTCAGTACCCTAAGGTCATGACCATTATGGACATTGACTACATAAATTCTTTTAAAAGAAATTTTGTTCAGGACTCTAGTTTTATCAGACTCCAGGAGATTATTCACTATGAAATGTTCTTCAATATTGGCAACTTGTAGTCTTATTTCCTGGGGCCAGTGAGGGGTTAAGTGACTTACTGTGGCAGAACCTGAACCCAAATCTTCCTGACTCTAAGGCTAACACTCTACCCACCAGATTACACTGAACATACTATAAGCAGAGAAGGAGACTGATTTTTACATCAAAAGGAAGGGGGCAAAATTCAAACCAGGTTCTATAGATTAAAGAGTTTTGAAAATGCTATAAATCCTTAGCAAGACAGGCATATACCAGATTTTTTCCTTTTGAATTATTTAACTAGAGCAGCAGGATATGGCCAGATGAAGGATTTTCAACATACGTAATTGGCGAGCACTTATACTTCCAACTCTAAGCCACCTATGGCCCCCGAGCCCATTTTGCAAGAATACCACATTCTTTCTAAATATTCCATGTGCTTCATTATGCATTAAAACATGTCACCCTGAAGCTAATAATAAAAAAGCCACTGAAAACATGTTCCTTTTGAGTCGGTTCTATACTACTGTCTGTTAATGTAAAAATACATCAAGGAAGAGCAATTCCCAGATTTCAAAACTTAGGCAGAGTAAAGAGATATAGATAAAAAAAAAAGTCACTGAGAAGCCAAGAAGCTACTGTGACTTATGCTGCAGCTCCCACAAAGGATTCAGCCAATAGGCCTAAGCTGCTTCTCTACACATCTTTCTCCAAAAATTGTATGCATTAGCCATGAAATGGACTGGCTATTTTGCCTCAGAAACCAAAATCGATAAGAGGATGTGTGACAGTGAATAGAAGCATTGGGCTTGGACTTAGTGGGAACAGGGCTCATATCCTGCCTTTGACATTACTTAACTCTGTGTAACTTTGGGTAAATCACTTAATCTCCCCAGAACTCCATTTCCTCTGTCAGTAAAATGGGCATAATGATGTCTCCTGTATCTATTACACAAGTTTGTTGAGAAACACAAATGAGATACCTTTAAAGTGCTTTTTAAATTTTAAAAGGCTATATAATTTCCAGTTATTATTCTTGTTAGTGTTACAATAATTGTAATAATAGTTATTAAGAGAGTATGTGGTGTAGTGAATAATGAGATGGCCTCAAAGCTCAGAGGACCTGTGTTCAAGTCCTGTCTCTGACACACACTGGCTATATAACCCTAGGCAAGTTGTTTAAATTCTCATTGGCCTAAGCAACTTTCTAAGACTATAAATTGGAGAGTGGGTTCCAACTTCCGTTGTTCAAGTGAATTTTCTCACTTGAGCAATCCCAACCTTATCCATCCCATATGGTTTCTACTGCAGTCATCATTCCTCCACCCCTACAGAACCTTGGTTTCCACTCCTAGATGCTAGGCTCTGATAGGTGAACTTTTGCCTTATCTTTCCTATAACTAGGCCTTCATGCCACTTCTTGTGACCATCTCTACATCATGTTCTTCCCCTCTCCTTTTCTCTAGCTCCCATTTTTGAGTTGTATTTCTCCATTAGGATATAAGCCCCTACACTAGAAACTTTGGTGGAGGGTCCCTTTGGGTGAAATCTAGGACTTTATCTTGCTCTCAACGGGAGAGTTCCTTCACTCGGTATTGTATGGCACACATTTTCCCATGTACACCTTCTCTGATTTATGTTTTTCTATTGATTTGGATAAACGGGTTTCTTTGCTAAAAATGAATGAATTAATGAATGATTGAATGAATAAATGAGTTAACAAATAGCACCTTAATGCAAGGCTTTATGTTTGTTTCTATTTGCAACCCCAGGGCTTACTACAGTGCTTAGCACATAATAATCACCTAATAAATTATTTTAACTATCCATCCATCTATCTATCTATCTATCTATCTATCTATCTATCTATCTATCTATCTATCTATGTATCTATCTATCTATCTATCCTATATCAATGGAATCACAGGTCCAATTATTGTTGTTGCTATTGTTAATAAAGACAGCATTCCCCTAAAGTCACTGTCGATTGATAGGAAAAGAGTCACCAGACAAAGATACAAAGTTTTCTGTGTTTAAGTATCATTTAAGACAGACATCCTGTTTTGGTGGAAATAAAACTAAACCAGACATCAAGAAATCTGGATTTTAGCCCCAGACTTGTCACTGTGTGTCCTTAGACTAGAGATAACATCTCTATGTCTTAGTTGCTACATCTTGAAAAAGAGAGGGTTAAATTAGCCAGTCTCTAAACTTACATTCTCAGTCTAATATTCTATGATTCTGCAAGATACTTAGTAACTACCTATCTACTCCCTTTCAGGAAATGGGGGGGCTACAAAAATATTCCAGTTTCTGTGTTCAAAATATATTTGGGGAAATAAAACAACATGCATGAAGAGCATGTTTTAAGTTGTCATTCCCTTCAGGACCAGAAACCTTGAAGTTAAATGGGTTATGTGTTGGGGTAAATCTATTCAGATACAGGAAGGGGGATTAGCATAACTCAGGTTGAATTTCATAGATCTATGAGATTGAGGATGTCACAACAACTTTTTGAGAAGTAGATGGACTACGGAAGTACATGCCTAAGCTATTTTACTCTTTAAAAAAAAAAAAGATAGACAGTAGGGTTTGTTAAACATCCAAACAAAAACAAAATATCCTACATACCTCTTCAGCAAAATTATTTTGTTATATTTTGTGGCTTTAAAAAAACATCTAGTCCAATTTGTCAAAGTGATGATTATCATCCTGAGACAAGTCATAGGCGATGGGCAGAGTCCTCACATAATAATAAAAAGGGATACATATCTACTTAGATCTACTCAGAAACTTTTGAAATAGAGATACGTTGAAAGACTGAATTTTAGAGGTCAGTTGTGAGGAGGTTTCTGTTTACATGATAAAGCCATTTGTGTAATTAAAGAAAATTAATTATGCTCATATAAATTTCATAAACATACCACAGATTGGCTTTTGATTAATTAAGCTTTAATTTAATGGGGGAAAAAAAAACTAGACTACATAAGCTTTTATAAGGAGTGTTTATTAAATCCTCCCCCTCATATAAAAAGTGAGGGAGAACAAAAATAATAGTTTTTAGGAACCATCTGGAGAAATAAAAAATTGGGGGAGGGTTACAAGGATCGAAATTATTGGTAATTACTCAAGATATAAAGCAACACTTTGAGGTCAAGTTTCTTTCTTTTTTCTCAAAACCACCCTTTAATTAAATGCAAATAATTAGAAATGGCAACTAGTAGATGAACATAATTTTCTGATTAAATAATATCTCATTTATAAAGAAAAATGGTAAGTTAGTTCTGTTGGGAGTGGAGTCAGCAAAATACCAATTGTCAATCTCTAACCCCTCCAATGGCATGGTTGTTTTCAGTTTGCTCTTGATTGCATCCCTCTTCAGAAATGCTTTCTATGATTATGTCATCCCAGAGGCCAGCCAAAAGGTTAGGAATCACACCATTACAACAGTTTCCAGGGTACTTTGATGCATAAAGATAATTGTAAAATATAAATTATATACATATATATGTATATATAAATTGAATAACCATATATAAATATTATCAAATACAAATATTATTGTCAAATATGGCAAATATAAATAACACTCTTTCTAGAGGGTGTTGTTTTAGACATTTAAAAACTAACCATAGAATCATAGATTTGGGGCTGGAGGGTCTCATAAGGGCCCTTTTCAGATGACGAACATGAGACCCAGGTAAACGACTTGCACAAAGTTGTACAAGTACTTAGAGTCAAAAGTGGTATTTGAACTTGGGTACCTTAGCTCTAGATCTGAGGCTCTTTCCATCATACCGCAGCGACTACTTCTCCTCTGTTCTTCTTCAGTAGTTTGAAGTTTTGTGATTTCATTAGTGTGGGCATTGTTTCCACTGAAAAAGGTCACAACTTCCTCCATACCTTAATAGACAATCTCATTGAGTTGTTGCAGGTGAAAACATCTATCACCTTGTTTTAAACCAGGTGATGAGACTCTCCAAACTTTGCTAAGTTATTCCTTGGATGACACACAGTTGGTCACTAGGTACCATTTTTAAAGCCTTTCCAACTTAGTAGGACCTACCAGAGCTTGACCTCTTCTGGTATAGCCTTCTAAATCCAGGAGCCATTTTTATGTTATAATGGGCATTAGAAGAGGCATTAGAAGAAGGCTAACCTTATCTATCTATCTATCTATCTATCTATCTATCTATCTATCTATCTATCTATCTATCTATCTATCTATCTTTTAAGCTTATACCTGGTTTTGGCCACCAGGAAAATTTGTATTTAGCAATTAGTTACTCCTCCTTTCACTTTTCAGCAATGTAATTTCAGTCAACAACAGTGAGTGAAATGAGGCTTGTGCACATCAAAATATTTTAATCTTTCTTTAAAAAAATCATTAACATTGTTATACTCTTGAGACAGTATGAGCTTCCAGAGCACCAGAAGTCAATTCCTTTAATGTAAGCAAATAAGCTCCCTACTGACCTAAGTCTCTGTGAGTTTCTGAATCAGTTATTCCAGAATTCAAGTGACAAAGGATTACCATTCTCCCATTCCCCTCAACCCCCTCCCCCAATACACACTCATATACACACACCAGAATCCTCCCAAAGCATGTGATGGCACAATAGTTCCTGCACAAATAAAAATGAATTTGGGATATTTAAAGCAACCAGCTGGCCAGTGTTGGGAGAAAGGGTTTGCTCCAGAGTAATTAAGCCTCTGCCAGGCATGATGCAAATTAACCTCTCAAAGCACAATAAGTGATTCTCCCAATATAGGGAAAGAATCAATAAGGGTCATTATAAAATAGGGAGAATACGAAATAATGAGACTTCTTAGCAGACTGTGTGAAAGGTACAGCAGAAGCTTGGAATGAGATGTATTTATCATAATATCTCAGCATTAAAAGGGGCTTTTCAAGATCGGTATATTGTAAGAATTTGAGGAATAGTATTACTCTCTATACATTTTCTCTATGTCTCCTTATTCCAGATGCCATTTGCATAACTCCATTTTCCTTGAGATAATATTTCCAAACCTCTCCTTGTGTCATTTTACAATGACAACAGTTCTAAGAAAGACCACAAGGCTTCTTGAAGACAGTTTTTGCAAAGTCTCTAGAGAATGCACCTCGAAGTGTGCAAAGATTTTGCTGTGCTTGTATGAAAAGCCAAAGACATCAGCTTTTGTGCTAGAAAAATAAAGCCTATTTGCCAGGCTGTGAACTAGGGAATTTTTGCATTTATACTTGGATAAACAGCATGGGATATTTTACTGTTGAAGGCTCTAATTCAACTACTAAGGAGCCAATATTGGCTCCATTGGTGGTGGTGCTAGGGCTATGATCATAACCTTCTTTCTAATTTCTTTCCCAATTCTCTGCTTTTCCTTCCCGGCTTTCTACTCGGGACATGTCTTTTCTCCAGCCCTCTTCTTTTTATCTCCATTTGATGCCTGCATCCTCTTTCAACTTGTCTCTCTTTGTTTTAAATAAGTGTCAAGTCCCCTCTTCTTCTCAACAGCCATACTCCGCTCCTTACTCATTATGTTGTCACTATATGGATGGAGCAAAGAGGCAGGTTCCAGTAATAGTACAGCAGTGGGTGATGTCACATAAGTACTATTTCCCTTGTCTTACTAGGCCATCATTTCTTACAAGACAGCAATGTGAGGGCTCCCATTGAAGACTGACAGTTTTTAAAGTGTTCTTTTAAATGGCAACATGTTGGCAGTGTTTACTTCAGTCCCCGTAAATGGATTTCTTGAACCAATGGCATAAGGGTAGGGTAGAGGCAATGACTCAAATACAAGGCCAGAGGGTGATCTCCTTGGGTTTTGCACATATTGCATAGTTCACAACTAATCTTTCTCCACTGAAACTCTTAAGACAAAAGACTTAGAAGGCTTTGGTGGGTAGGTAGTCGTGTATTTAACTCTCCAAACTATTTTTCTAACATTGTTAATGTGCAATATAAACCCACACAAATCCCAACAGCTGCATAAATGGAAAATATGTCTGGTGATATTCCTTCTACACATACGCTGGACCATGTGCACATTTATGAAATTCCCATCTGATACCAATTCTTATTGTCTTCTTTATTATTTCATTTTTTATTGTTTTTTACTGTTTATAGTGGTAATGACAGCAGTAGCTCCCATGTACATGGCACTTTGGAGTTCCCAAAGTGCTTTCCTCACAACATCCCCATCAGGTAGGCAGTATAAATATTACTATCCCCATTTTACACATGTGGAAACCGAGGCTCTGAAAGGTTTAAATGACTTTCTCAGGAGCCTGCTCAGCTAGTAAATGTCCATTCAAGGACTTGACTCACAGTCTTCTGATTGTAGTTTCAGTGTCATAAAGGCTGTGATCCCTTATTATGCTGGGACTGGGGTAAAGATCTAATTCTTCAGTCACAGGCTAACTATATTCTATTTGGCTTCTTTCCTACTGTTATAGAAGGGTTATTTGTCAAGGGACATGATTAGCCCAGAGCAAGTCCAATTCTGTGTAAAAAAAAAAAAAGCTGTTCAATCTCCTTTGACAAAGCCTGGATAACACCCAGGGTCCTAGCTGCTGTTCATTGCTGCCTCTCTGTACACTTCCCACATATCAAAGTTGGTTAATACATAAGCTGCCTAATGCAAAAGCAGCATTTTGACAAAGGTTTCAGTCATAGTAGCCTCTACAGTAAAGAACACTTAGTCATTTACTGAGGAGCAAATACTTTTTTCCTAGGCGAGAGGCCACAAAATGTAATCAAAAGATAGCTGGACTTATTGTCAAGAGGAGTGCGGCTTCAAATCTCCCACTCCTGTCTCTGGTGTTTATTAGCTATATGATTACGGGCAAATCACCTTAACTCTCTAGGAATCAGTTTTCTCATCTATAAAATGAGGATAATAAACCCTACAGTATCTACCTTGCCAGGTTGAAAGGTTCAAATGGTACAAATTACATAAATCATTATTCAAATATGAAAGTGCTCTATTCATAATAATCATAATAATTTTAAAAGGACGACTAGTTGGAGAATTTACTGTGATGTATATAGTGAAGGTGTTATCATGATTCCAAATACAAACAGGCAATAATTTTATAACACACATGTCAACAAACAGATACCATTGGTCCATCTTTATTTTCCCATATGAGATAGTATAACATAGAGAAATAAATGCATTTGTTCAAAATTGCACAAAAAAAGGCCAGGGGTAAGGCCAACCTGGAAATTTTATAGCAGCAATTCTTGGACATTTTTGCTTATAACAAATCAGTATGATTCTTTGCCATGAGGAATCATGACACACAATGGTACAATATAATCTCAAGAGGAAATTTGATAGAATTAGTGACACACTTAGCAGAAAATCGTAGCACATTCTTTAAGAACCATTGCTTTACAGAATCACAGAATTTCAGAGTTGAAAGGTACCTCAGTGACCATGTAGGCCAACCTGTCCCTAGGCAAGAATATCCTTTCTATCAAACAGTAAGTGGTATCCAGCTTTTGCTTTAAGGTACCTAATAAGTGAGGACCCATCGTCTCCTGAGGTAGCCCCTTCCACTTGGGAGTAGCTCTAATTGTTGAAAAGTTTTCCTGAAATAAAACATATTTTTCCGTTTGACACATTCTTCTCATTACTTCTAATTCTGCCCTCTTGGGGCCAGGTGTTTCTTAAAATTATTTTCGGTTATAGATTCCTTTGGCTGTCTGGTGAAGCTTATGGACATATTTTTTAACTGACTCAATGGAAATATATAGGACTTTAAATGAAAGCAAGAATATTGAAATAAAGATATCTATTTTTCCCATCCAAGCTCATGGACTCCTTGAAATTTATCCACAGACTCCCTAGGGGCTGTGACCCCCAGGTTAAGAACGCCTCGTCTACGTGACAGTCTATCAAATATTTGATAATGGATCCTATCTTCCTTCTGCCTAATTCTTTTCTTTCCCAGTCTAACTGTCCTTGGTTATTTCAACCAATTTTCATATAACATAGATCCTAAGATCTTTACTCTCCTATATGCATTCCTCTGGACACTTTCTAATTAAGCAATATCCTATTTTGTGTGGGGGCCCAAACTGAACAAAAGCTCTACATTTAGTCTGACTAGGAAAGAGTACAGAAGTACTACCACCACTCTAGATCTGATTCTTGCCTCTTAATGATACCTAAGATCTTATTCATTTTTCTGGCTACCAAATCACATATTAGTAACTCATATTGAGCCTGCAAGTCATTCAAAAGTCCCAAGCATTTCAAACAACTGTCTAGCCACCAACCACAAAGTTATGAAATTGATTTATTTTTAACCTGAGTATAAGACATCACCTTTATTTGATTAGATTCAGCTCAGTGATCCGTCCTGTCATGATCCTTTTGGATGTGGATATTATTTGTCCCTCCCAGCTTCGTGGAAACTTCTACTTTCCAAATACCATTCCTTGTCCCTTTCAAGATGCATTGACTATATTTAAAGAGTCATATGACTGCTAAAATTTATTTTTGCTGTCTTCCATCCTTGAAGAGAACCAAAATGGCATCACTACATTAGAGTCAAATTACAGTATGTCAGACTGGAGCCGATCAGACCAATACAAGTTTGGAATGCTCTATTGCAGATCAGGCACAAACAGTCCATGTGAACATTTGGGGTGGATTCTCTAAATTTTGCACATCTCTCGTTTCTTCTGAGCTATCTTAATTCTGCTTTGCTCATAGAGCACAAAACCTACTCTGAAGAGGGCATGCTTACTAGGTGGTCCTGTGCCAATGTCTTTCATGTCATGCAATCAGTTCCAAAATTTTCAAGATAAACCTTGCATTGCTTTCTCTGACCACCATGTGAGCACTTGCCTTGTGTGAGTTCTCCAGAAAATAGTCTTTTAGATAGGCGTACATTGGCATTCGAACAACGTGGTTAAAATTTATACAGATGAACTGAATCTGTTAGTCATCACACATAATCAGAAAGCAGAAGTGAGTGTCAGGCATAACTAGGTACTGGTTGCCTGCTCAATTGCCCCTTCTACTCCACACTGGCACCAAGCAATGGACAAAGACCCATGCTCCTTATCCTGGAAGAGATAACCTACTCAACCTTGGAATGAGTCCTTGTGTAAAGATGAGCTAAAATGGCTGAGGATACGTACCTCAAACATATAATTTCCCTCTATGGCCTAGCCCCAGGAATCTGCTAATCTTTTCCTTGACTGTCAGGCAGAAAAGGAGGCTCAACATCTGTCCTGTTGCCTGTGAGTGCCACCTTCTCTACCTCCTTTCCCCCTAAATACCATTTCTACCTCTACCCTAAAATGAAAGTCTGATCATGTCACCTCCTGCTCAACATACACTAGCATCTCTCTTTTGCCATTAGAACCAAGTATAAACCTTTCCAGAGTTCTTGCATGCTACTCCTCTCATCACATTGTACAATTTAGCCACTCTGTTCCACATTAGATACTCCATCTCTGTGTCTTTGCACTGCTAATCAACCATTCCTGAAATATATTTCATCTTTATCTCCAATTCTTGGAATCCTTGATTTCCTCCAAGTCTCTGCTCAAGTACCTTCTTCCATATGGAATCTTTCTGCATCCTTTATCTCTTAGTGTATACCTTTCCAAAACCACCTTGTATTATAGATATAGATATAGATATAGATATAGATATAGATATAGATATAGATATAGATATAGATATAGATATAGATATAGATATAGATTATGTACATGCTTGAATAGTTTCATGTTGTCTCTGCCTAGAATGTAAAGGACTGGAGGTCAGGGGACAATTTCAGTGTCCACAGTGCTTGGCACATAGAAACTGGCATAATAAATGTATACTGGTTGATGAAATCAATATTGCCCTTATTGATATTCACTGCCCCATGGATTCATTCAGCATCTCTGTGTTTCTAAGTTGTAAACTGTTTAATAAATGCATGTTGAATTGAACATAATTGGAGAAAAGTGGTATGAACTTACTCTCCAGTAAGTATCATCATAAGACTTAGACATTTCTCAGGATAGAGACCACTGAATATGTTCTTACAAATGAGAAAATTAAGACACAGAGAAATGATATAAACTACCCAAAGCCACACAGGTTAAAATTAACCAATAAATCAAAACTGACATTCATACAGCACTTGTGAAATAATTTTATATATTCTCTTCACTCATGATAATCCTCATGGGTAACTACTATAGACAATATTTCCTCCATTTTGTAGATGAGGAAACAGAGGCTGAAAGAATCACACTGTCTTCTTCATGTTCATCTGACCAGTAACTATTAAAAAGAGGATCTGTATCCATTCTTCCAAGTTTAGTACTACTTTCAATAATAACCCTAATCCTAACCTCTGCCTGTGAAATGTTGCCAGAATTCAAGCCTTGGACCTAGGATATCAAATGCAAAACTTCTTCCATTGACTGTTCTGCCTCAACTCTCTCTCCCACAGCTGCTTAAATGACCAAATGAAAGCAGAGAAGCTGACTTCTGACATCTCTGGACTCTTGCTTCACTGTGGGGTGGCTCATGTTATCTGAAAATTCAGTGTGTGAGCATTCATGTGTAAGTGTGAAGAGGACTGTATTTCCAGAGTGATTTTTTCAAACATTCATCCTGTATTTTCAATTTAGGGTGACTAAGAAAATCTCTTAGTATATGGAAACTCTGATAATAACAAGAGATACTTTTCCTGGAATATTACCGTAGGCATTTAAGAAAGTTCAAAGGCAAGACTATTCCATGAGCCCTAGACTTAGAGTCATTCCAGGTTACACAGTTTTAGTGATGATTAATACCTTCCAACATTCATGCTATGGCTATAGAACTTCTTAAAGACAGCCTTCAAGATCAGAGTCTTTGAAAAGAGATGACATATATTCATATTAAAACCTAGTTGCAAATTAAAAATAAAACCAATTCCTCAGCTGCTCTGAGCAATAAAATTATTTGTTGTGGGGTTTTCTTCCCTTTGGTTATAATTTTAATGCCTCCTGAAACAATGACATTACAACAACTTTAAAAGACAATGAATTTGAACTGGATAACTAGGCAGGTTTTAAGCAAGTAGAATAGAACTGGGTTGTTGAAGTTTGCAATTCCTTTTTTTTTTTCCTTAAGTAAAATCTCTGATCCGTCAAGGAGATCCTAGAAAAATGATCAACAAGGGAGAAGATATGGTGCAGTCACACTGCATTCATTGAGATTTTTAAATGAAAAATGTAATTAAAGTAAATGGTATCATTTCAAGTAATTATTGAGAAATCCTGTCTATTAGCTAAGATTAATTCTCCTGATTCTAATCTCTCTCTACTACCTAATGGTGCCCTCCTTGTTTCATGTAATTAAAATGTAGCAGGTAGTTTATACACAAGAGGGAGTGTTTGTATTAAAAATATCTTTTCATAATCAACGTTAAGCACTCATTCCATTTATGACTGAAGTTTTTGAATAGAAATCTAATATTTTATTGTGAACTTTTAAATATATGTGTTAGTGTTCATTTATTTTAATATATTTTAATTTCATTCAGAATTATCAGATGTGGTTATGAGAAATATAAAGATTTAAATAGGTATGGCAAATCAAATTACTGGGTTGGCGTGATTTTTAAAAATGTCAAGTAAATTTAATTCTATCAAGTTAGACTCCAGTTGCTCACAGTGACAAAAAAAGTTATTTGAGGCTATGGTCTTGCTTTTATTTTTTTTTAATCAGATCTTCTGGGTTTTTTTTTTAATTTTCTTGTTTCAAAGTATGCTGTCTTTCTCTGACTTTCATGGCATATTTACATAGTGCAAATATATCATAATTTAGACAAAATAACTCCATAAATTCGAGCCCTATTTTGCATGCACACACACACACACACACACACACACACACACACACACACACAAAACACATATATTCAGTACGTCAGTCAATAAGCATTTATTAAACACTTACTGTGAACCAGGCACTGTGCTAAGTGATGGGGATACAAAGAAAGGCAAAAGACATTTCCTGCACTCAAAAAACTCACAAACTAAAGGGAAAAAACAGGCCAACAATTATGAATAAAGAAAATACGTACAAGAAAATACAATAATACACATTTCCTGCGGTAGTCAGGTGGCAGTTAAGAATAAATCATATTATATCATAATCATATCATATATCTGTATCAAACTCTAATTTATTTGAAATCTTTTAGAATAAGTTTTTATTGATGTTTTCTGTTATGTCATCATGGTTATCCTCAGTATCTCTACTTCTCCTCTTTCAGTGAAGCTATTATATATAACAAAAAATACTTATTTTAAAGAGGAAAAAGTCAGCATAACTGATCCATACATTGAAAAAATCCAAAAATATGTGCACCAAAAATATGAGACCTATGTGTCTCCCCCCTCCACAAGAGATAGGTTGGGTGTGTCCTTTCATATCTCTTTATTTGAATCATGCTTGATCTTTATAATGATTTGAAATCTTAATAGGAATAATGGAAAGCACACTACCCTGTTAGTCAGAAGTTGAATCAACAAGTCAGTAAGCATTTATTAAATGACTGCTATGTGCCAGGTACTGGGCCAAGCACCAGGATTCCTGCTCACTAGCTGTAGCATCTTTGGTAAATCACTTCTCTTCGGTCTACATTTCTTCCTCTGTGAAATAAAGACTTTGGGCTGCATGACTTATAAAATCCTCTTCTAGGTCTAACAGTCTGTGGTTTTGCATGGATTTAAGTTAGACTCCAATCTACCAAATCACAAGAAGTCATTTTATAAGTGCTTGGTATTTGATCAATACTATATAAGATCAATGCTCCCCTATGTTAAAAAGCATTTAAGGGAGAGGCCATAGGATTCCATGGACTAAACTATGCTAACATATGCTTAGAGTGGGTAGCCACCCATGTGCTTTGATTTGAGAAGTGCCAAAAGCTTTCTTCTTCAAAATATGTACCCAGCTGGCCATTTACCACATTTAAACCCCACCTCCCTCCAAATTGTCACTTTTTTGGGTTAGGGAAGGCAGGGATTTCAGAGGCCATCTAGTCCAAACCACTCATTCTACAGATGAGGAAAACGAGGTCCAGGAAGGTCAAGTAACTTGTTCAAGGTTAGTAACCATTAGAGGTGAAATTTATGTGCTCAGGAAATAATGTATTAAAATATTAAATCATTTTCACTCAGTTTTGTTTATCAGAGGATGGAAGACAGGAAATGGAGTGCTAAGGACTATGTTTGCCTTCTTCACGACTGGGGGGATGAGTTCACTTTGTAAGAGTCCAAAGTGTCGCAAACTAAGATACAAATATAATCGTATGGGTATATTTATATTGGCCCTTTCAAACCAGGGACAATCAGTTAATAAACTAATTAATTACAGACTAGCACCCATTGTTAATAAAGTTCTACTTGAACCCTAAACCTACACTAAGAGCAGAGTATATAGAAAAATGTTCTCCATTTAACTTCCAATTGTGAGAAACAAACTTGGCTATTTGTTTGAATGTCAGTGTTGGGGGAGAGCATCTCTTGGCAGGGATCTTTGGACAAAAGTGTTATTCTCCTGGATCTCCTGGATCAAAGTGGAAATCCAGCTTACCAAATCCTTAGCAGTGCTGCCAATGTCATTTATCATGCATCATATAATTTGACTCTTTAGTCATTTCCACAGTTCCAACTTTGTAAGCATCCCAGCTACACAAAAGAAACTCCCTGCCTCTAAATCAGTGGCTGGTTTGTGAGAGAAAACACACACCTGCACACACTAACATGCACATACCTGAACTCAACTGTACAATCATCTCTCTGATTCCTCTTAAAAATGCAGAGTTAGTGCATAAACCCTTACTTTTAGATCTCCCCATTTAAGGAAATTTACTATTTGCATGCTCGAATTATAATTCTAAAGGGACACGTTTTACATTGTGATTGATTGAAAAATCAGATGTTAACCAGCAAGACAAGACCAATTTTCCAACACTTCAGCTCTATTTGTTCAAATTTATTGCCATTGTAAAGGACCAATTATGGCTAATAATGGTGTTATACTCATCTCAATAAGTAACTGGTTTGGTAAAGCTTAAAGCGCCCTCAACTTTGGCATTCACTTTAGTTAACTACTGGCAATAGCTAATTTCTTATAGATTATTACTTTAATGCCTTATTGCTCCCTGAACACATATATAGTGTCAATGAATTATCATCTGATACTCATTTATATCCTGCCATTAAACCTTCTGGAGGAAATGCAGGCTATAAGCCACATTGGTAGAGTATCATATCTACTGGATATTAATGAATTACGGAATCTTGCATGCCAATGTCTGTGGCTACGTCAGAATTCAATTTTCCCACAATGTCTGAACTACAGAGGCTCAGCTGTTTCAAACTGCATGAAGCCTAGGTGTTCTAAACATATACTGATCACCAGAGTTTTCTAGAATCTGTCACCTTGAACCCACACAATTGAAAAAAATTAACCTATACATGCTTCCCAAGAGGAGAGAATCTAGCTTTCTTACTAGACCTTTCTGGACTTCAATAATATAAATAAAAAAGTGAGCCATTTAGCTGCTTTGGAAACTACCATTAACCTTAGTTCATAAAGGCCCTAATGAAATTATCCATAAGTGAGAATGGGCAATGTTACTTTTATAACCCCAAAAGGGGAAAATATATGTTCCTACTGAGCTTTCTCACATTATGTTCCTATGTCAAGACACTAATTCCTTTCTATTCTAGATATTCTTCTTTTTAGATGAAAAAGTAGACATTTTTCTCTGCTAGCCTACTCCTGTACTATGCAAGATGGAGAATGATGGAAATACATTCTTAAAGCACGATTATACTGCATCTATCACCTAATTAATGCATGGAACTCCTTATTTTGCCAGTGTAGACACCTTTCCTTGAGGAAATAATACAATATAACCCCAAAGAGAAACACCCACTGCCTATTTCTCCCTAACCCCATCCTTCAGTCACATTTTCCTGTATCTCAAGTCTGAGTAAGTTAATGTTCAGCCTGAGCAGTTGCTACTGTCTGTGTGCAAATCACCAGAAACACTTCAAGGAAGAGTATGTGCAAATCCCTGCAAAATGAAACATGAATATCCTATTCTCATTTCAGTCTAAATCATGCAAGAGTAGAGAGGATTCTCCTGGAAGCAAAAGGGACTCTCAGTTATCCACAGGAATGGGATACCAGGAGTGCATGGACAATTGAAATTCACAGATAATCCCTAAAGGCTCATTTTAGTCAATAGCTTCAACCTTCTTATCCCACCAAACCTTTTGCCTAGCTGCTTAAAAGTGGGACTATTTAATGGCTCTAATGTCATTCTCCTATATTTTCCCTCTGCCTACTTAGTAGAAGAGCTAATGAACAGTGAAATGGTTGAAAGGGAAGTAGCAGAAGGGAGGAAGAGAAGATGACAGGTCTGTGAACTGGGAAATAGATAAACTAAATAATCAGCCCTTGGTAGTGGAAAGTTGACAAAATTAGATTCCTGTTTAATCTGCTCTTGCTCTTTGCCCAAAGGTCAAGAAGTGATTCATTTTTAACTAAGATTGAAATGCCTTTGAAACCAAGTACCAAGTTATCAGATATTTTAAATCATAAACCCAATGGACATTAGTTTACTATAATCCTCCCCACCTTCCATATTATCTTCTATCTTTCCTACCCCTCATCCCCCCTCACACTTAGAAAAACACACATAGCAGCTTAGAAAACTTGTGTTATTTTACTTACAATTGTGAAGTTCATGACCTTGAGAATCCAGATGGTCATAGCCAAGTTCACCAGGATTAAAATCATTAGGAGAAGAACAAAGAAATAGAGGCATCTCTTCCGCCAGCCATAAATCCCTACTTTGTATACCTGCGGTCCTTCAGAGCTTTGCATATTGTTCCTGTTGTGAGTATACTGTTCCTGAGGCATCTGGAATTAACAAGAGAGGAGAGAGAGAGAGAGAGAGAGAGAGAGAGAGAGAGAGAGAGAGAGAGAGAGAGAGAGAGAGTGAGAGAGAGAGGAGGCATATACACATTAAACTGCGGAAAAAGTCAACTAGAGAAGAGCTATCGCTGCCTGTTGTCTTGGATTTCTCATCCCTTTGGGGGATTCTAACAAATCTCAGTTACCTTCGGACTCTACCAATTCCTGTGGCCCAGCTTAAGGCAATGTTGTTGTTGTACAGTCAACCAGTCATGTCCAGGTTTTCATGACTCCATGGACCAACTATCCTTAGGGTTTTCTTAAGGCGATAGCTTTCTTATGTTATTTATCAGTGCAATCATAGTCCCTATTTGTGTGTGTGTGTGTGTGTGTGTGTGTGTGTGTGTGTGTGTGTGTGTGTGTGTGTGTGTTTGTACAGGTATATATATGCACCCACAAAGAGATATAGAATATTGTTGTTGTTCAGGTTTTTCAGTCTTGTCTGACTCTTCCTGACCCTATTTGGGTTTTCTTGGCAAAGATACTGAAGTGATTTGTCATTTCCTTCTCCAGCTCATTTTACAGATGAGGAAACTGAACCAAACAGGGTTGAGTGACTTTCCCAGAGTCACACAACTACTAAGTGTCTGATGCCAGATTTGAACTCAGGAAGAGAAGCCCAACACTCTATCCACTGAGCCACCTAACTGCTCCATAGAGAAGAAGGGAAATATAAGTGTGAATTTCCATGGGAGATCATTCTCAAATGAGGTATTTTTTTTTCCTCAAAAGTTGCGTGGAATCATGGGATCGTAGATCCAGAACCAGAAGGCATAGGGGATCAGAGGCAATCTAGCCCAACCTCATTTTACAGATGAGGAAAACGAAACTCTGGGATTTGTTCCATGTCCCCCAGATAAGAAATGTCAGAGGCAGTATTTGAACTAACATCCACTGACTCCACAGCTAACTACAGTTTCCACTGTACCATGTTGTTCCTGGTCTTTGCTAGTGAAATGCTTAGGTGTTTAACAAAGTCCTGAAGGTGGCATTTTAAATTAGTTGGGTAGAAGGAGTTAAGTTCAGCAGATCATTTTGGGGATATGATGAGAATTCTCAGAGGTTTTCTTCATTAAAAAATCATAAGGATCTCAGACACAGTCTTTCTCCATGGCTACAAAGGTAGCAGGAAAAGAACCATTCTTAGCTTTGTTCGTTTCCATACAAACTCCAACTTCAGAGACCAAGAGTTCTGGCTGTGCAACCCACCCGGAAGCTTTATACCAAACAAAAGCCCTCACTGTCATTGTTACATCTCTTGCACTTCCTTTGTGGGGCTCCCTTGTGCAGGCTTGAACACAAAGGCAACATCATCCGTGGGCCTTACACATCAAGAGAAAAGAAGTCACTTAGAAGAGGAAAGAAAGCAGGTGGGAAAGTTAGGGTGCCTGAAAAGAACAACTCTTGTCTTTCTTGTGCCAGATAAACTCACTGATGGTGTCCAGTGAAGGATTGTAGCTGTGGAATGTGGACTGCATGTTTAATCTACCTTCATAACCAGGGAAGTGGATGTCAAAGATATGTTTTCTTCCCTTAACTTTCCAGTTTAGTAGATTCCTAGAGGGTCCACTTTGAAGGGAGCTTAGAACCCATGAAAGTTTCTATTTTTTCCAGGGAGGAAAGTGAGTATCAGAGAGGAGAAACAGCTGGTCCCAATAGTGATAAGCAGCAAAGCTGAAACTAGAACCCAAGTCTCCCTTTGCACTTTTACTGTGCTGATTCTTAGATCTTTTTATAATGATTCACAAAATTAAAATGCTCAGTTCTCTAATGAGTACCTAAAATGATGGACACACATTGGACATGTTTGAAAAGAATGAATGTAATGAAAAGTCATTGTAAGGCATATGTGAGGCAAAAGGATACCCACCTTTTATAAAAAAACTTTTCATCATGACAGGGATAATCTCTTATACATACATTGCATTTCTGACATATCTTCTAATTAAAAAAAAAGCAACCAATTGAAAATGTAGAAGCTAAGGAAAGGATACCTAATATCAACTGTTCCACTAGACTTTTCCCTAAAGAACAATGGTTGTAGATATGGGAATAGAGGGGCACATTAGAATCTTTGTTAAAAAAAAATTGACATTTCTGAAGGCTACCTACTGAACATTTCAAACATTACATCAAGTAGGCACCTTTAATTTATCATATTCAGAACAAAATATTTTAGCTTTACTTCCAAACCAACCCCTTTTCAAACTTCCCTCCTTCTGCCCATGCTTATAAAGATTTTCAGCCTGAGAGTCACTCCTGATTCCTCCATTTTCTTCCCTCTTCAGAACTTTCCTCTTTCTGTCAAAGGCACCACCATTATTTTAGTCAGGCAGACTCAGTGTCTTGTAGTCATCCTCCCCTCACTCACCCTCATACCACATGCCCAATTAGTGGACAAATGCTAGCCATCTACTTCCATACCACATCGTTTTTTTTTTTCCCCATTTACATGGTTGCCCTCCTGGTTCAAGCCCTCATTACCTTTTGCCTGGTCTATTGCAATAGACTCCTAACTGATCTGCATGGCTTAGGTCTCTTCCTTCTCCAATTTATCTTCCCCATAGCTGCAAAATTAATAGAGCTAAAACACAGATCATTGACCTTATTGGGTGGCTGCCTATTTATTACCTTTATGATCAAATACAAACTCTTTACTTTGGCATTTAAATCCCTCTACAATCTGAATCCAACATTTATATCCTGATCCATTCTGCATTTCTTCACTGCAAATGTTATGTTCAGTCAGTCAACTAACATTTAGTAAGTGTGTGCTACATGTCACAAACTGTGCTAAACACTAGGGATACAAAGAAAGGTAAAAACACAGTGCAAAAAACAGTAGATCAGAGTTTAAGGAGAGGGAGGCAATGTATAAACCTCTAATACAAAGAAGATATGTACAGACTAAGTTGGAGATAACCTTAGAGGAAAGTCACTGCGATGGAGGAGGATTGGGAAAGGCCATCTTGTAGAAGATGGAACTTTAGCTGATGAACAGCTACTGACAACAACCAGGCAGGAGATGAAGTGTTGAGTGAGAGGATCAGCAACGAGGTGAGTGTCAAAGGACTGCTAAGCGTTCCATGCGTTGGGACAAATTGTGGCATAACTTTAAGAAATTTGGGACCCACTCCTTACCGCAAGAAGGCATTGGATGAGAACTTTAATGGGATTATTTTCATATGTTGCTATTAAAAATGCATATTTAAACCAATATCACCTCTATTATTTCAAATGGTCCTCACAACTCTCATGTGAGACAAGAAAGGTAGATAATTTGACTCCCTAATCCACAAATGAAGAACTGAGGTCCAGAGAAATAAAATATCTTGCTCAATGTCACATCATTTGCTCAGAGACCCAAAGTTGGAAGGGTCCTCAGAGGCCATGTGGTCCAGCTCCTTCATTTAATAGATGAAGAAACTGAGGCCTGAAGAGGTTAAGGGACTTGCCCAAGATGACACAAGCAGTAGGCAGTAGAGGTGGTATTTGAACCCAGGTCACCTGGCTGCAGAGCATCTGTCACCCATACCATATTGTCTCCTTAACTCCTTCTTTTGCCCTCTTTTTTCACATATATACTACTCTCCCTTACTGGATTGATAAGTATACCGCATCTTCTAGCATCTGGCTCAGTACGAGGGACATTAAGTAGATTGTTAATATATGCTCATTGATTGGTTGATGAACTACAAAGTCATTTCTACGCCGATTATGGTTGATTTGCATTTATCTCTGGACGCAGCTGACTATTCTCAAACCACCTCAGTAAAACTATAACTATATTCCTTAAAGTAGAAGTTACTTGGTTTCTCTCTTTCCTGCCTTCTTTCTTTCTAAGGCTAACAGCTACATTCCTTTTTGTGAAACCTGCAGTTTCATGGAGGGGGTGGGGCGAGCACCTTGGTACCTGAATAGGGCTAAGGAGTGGGAGCAGAGCAGCACAGATAGCACTGGGCAGAGTGGGAGCTGGTATATAAGGTGGAGTGGAATTATGGTAGAGAATAGCTTAAGCCACATTCTTATAAAGGTTGAGGTTTATAGATTTCTGGATTCAGAGGACACCGTTGTAATAAAGGAATGTACTATTTCAAAATTCATATTCTTTGAGTGTGTTGCAAGAGTGAAATCAAAAGGTCATGGCAACAGCTCAGATATGGAGGGGATGGGGTGGTAAGAGATAGTGAAGAGTTTGGGATGATTCCTAGATTGTGAGCCTGAGGGACTGGGAGCATGGTGCTGCCTTCTTCAATTTTACAAAAGATGTGTGTTGGGGTGGGCACATTTTGAGGAAAAGAGTGAGTTATGTTTTGGACATAGTTTAAGATGTCTACTGAGGCAGCTACATGGCTCAGTGGATGGAGTTAGAAAGACCTGAGTTCAAATGTGACCTCAGACATTTACTAGCTGTGTGACCCTGGGCAAACCACTCCGGTACCTTTGCCAATAAAATCCCATGGACAACTGAATGACTGAATAATAACAGGACATCCAGTTCATGTTGTTTCAAAGATGGTTAGAGAGGCTAGTTGAGAGATTAGGGAAGAGAAGGTATATTTGAAAGTCATCAACACAGAGATGGAAATTAAATCCTTAGGAGCTGATGAGATGACTAACTGAAGTAGTATAGAGGGAGAAGAAAAGAGGACTCCGGAC
Source organism: Phascolarctos cinereus (assembly GCF_003287225.1). Classification (NCBI taxonomy): domain Eukaryota; kingdom Metazoa; phylum Chordata; class Mammalia; order Diprotodontia; family Phascolarctidae; genus Phascolarctos; species Phascolarctos cinereus. The sequence goes on along the minus strand of NW_027555625.1, from coordinate 389,662,815 downwards.
AGAACCCTGAGGGACACTTATGGTTAGAGGGTATGATCTGTAGGAGGATTCAGCAAGGAGACAGTGAAGGAGTGGACAGATAGGTAGGGGGAAAACTAGGAGAAAACGGTATCCTGAAAACCTAGAGAGAAGAATGAGAGAATGATCAACAGTACCCAAGGCTGCAGAGAGGTCAAGAAGAATGAAGACTGAGAAAAGACCATTGATTTGGCAACTAAGAGATCAGTAGTAACTTTGGAGAGTAGTGGTAGAATGATAAGATCAGAAGCCAGACTGTAAAGAGTTAAGAAGAGAATGAAAGGAGAGAAAGTAGAGGCACCTATAATAATAGGTCTTTTCAAGGAGTTGAAATATAAAAGGCAGGAGAGATATAGGATGAGATAAGGATGGAAGGATCAAGTGAGTTGTTTTTTTTTCAAGATAGGGAAGACATAAGCCTGTTTATAGGCAGTAGTTAACAACCCAGTAGGGAGAGAAAACTTGAAGAAAAGTGAAGTAGTGGTCTTGACAGAGGGGAAATATTTTTAAGGGAGATGTGATGGAATGGGATCACTTGAACAAGAAGAGGGGCTAGCCTCGGTAAGGAGAAAGGCCACTTCATCATGTGAAACAGTGGTGAAGTAGAAGAAAATGGAGGAAAGCATCTGAGTGATAAGAAATAAGGGACAGGAAAGAAGACGAAGCTCACAGCTAACAGCCCCATTTTTTCCCAGTAAAATAGGAAGCAAGATTCTCAGCTGAGAGAGCTGTGGGATGGAGAGGAATGGGAGGTTATAGGAGCGATGAAAACGTTTGGAAGTGCCACTTGGAGAGTGGGATAGTGAGTTGATTAGTGAGGTACAGTAGTGTTGCCTAGCAGCACTGAGGGCCCAGTTGAGGTTATGAAACATCAATCTGTAGTGAACCTAGTCAGAACAATTGTGTGATTTTCTCTACCTTTTTTTCACCAGCATATGTGTAGGAGTGAAGGAGACAAATGGAGGGAGAGATCCAAGGCTGAGGCTTGGCTGGATATAATTGGTGGCATGATAAGAGGACTAGGAATTAAAGAGAGGAAGGCAGTATAGAGCTGAATTAGATGGAAAGAAGAGGAGAGAATGATTAGTGCTGGGAGACAACTGAGGATCATCAAAGGATTAGAGGTAACTGTGAGGATAGAGTAGGGTTATGTAGGAGAAGGCACAGAGAGAATGCTCGAAGCTAATTGATTATGATTGCATAAGGATGTCAGAATTTTTAATAATTTCAATTTCATAATTTCAATTCTTCAACAAAGAAGTGATACTTATGTGGGTAATGGCAAGATCAAGGGTATGACTGATCATCTTTGCATGTGCCTGAGGTAGGGTAGAGGAGTAACTCATGGGATAAGAGTGGGTTGAGAAACTGAGTGGTTAGAGTGTTTAAGGGAGCATCAATATGTGTGTTGAAGTCTCCTAGTATTAAAGCAGGAATTGGGGTGGAGAGAAATATGGTAAGGCAGGTATTGAACTCTTCCGTTGAAGAAGAAAGACAGTGGCTTGGGGGTCTGCATATAACAGCTGCTAGGACTTTGATTAGGTGGTAGATGTAAATATCATGAACCTCAAAGAAAGAGAGGTAACTGAATGACGGAGGAAGGGAGATGGCCTGGAAGTGGCAATGGGGAGCAAGGAGCATTCCGACTCTCCAGGTCCGCAACCAGTGCGCAGAGAATAAATTAAGGTGCAACTAGCACTAGAAAGTGTGGCCAGGGTGGCTAACTCATCAGGGAGAAGTCAGGTTTCAGCAAGAGACGGTAAACAGAAGGAGTGGGAGAGGAAAAAATTTAAAATGAAAGGAAGTTTGCTGCCTATGAAACAGGCCCTCCAGAGGGCACAGCAGAAGGGATGGGTGGAGTCAGGATGAAACTTTGGGGTGCAGAGGGTTGAAGAGAATGGGAATGAGGAATCAGGGATTATGGGGTGAGGGTGGGGTTTTGATGATGATCTACAGGAGTTTAGATTCACTAGGCTGTGAAGGTATGGTATGACCAGGTGTGAGAGTGTTCATCATTGAGTAAAGTGTGACACTCCTCTACCCGCAAAGGACAGGTACAGTAGGAGACTGGAAACCTGCAGTTGAAGGGAGAAGTTTCTCTTTTTTGCATTGAAAGATTCTCTACATTTCATTTGAGAAATTGGGCAGGCAGTGGAAGATACCTTTCCTGGTATAGATGGAAGGGGTTGCTCTGGGGCAGATAGAAGATGCCTCGTCCAGCCCTAGCAGCCTTCTTTTTTTTTGGGGGGGCACGCTGTTGCCCACAGGAGACAGAAGCTTCAAGATGCTATCACTGAGGCTATTCTGCCTCTCAGCAGATATCGTCCTGTATCCTTGTCACTGTCAAAGTTGTAATGTCAGCCTGTGTATGGCGGTTGGTATATTCTTGCAATCCCTGCTACTGGAGAAGCTGAAGCTGGTGAGTTCAGGAGGTTAGAGGTGCTTTAAGCCAATTTGCTATCTGTATTATCTTGTTAGATGATGGAGTGCCCCTGAGAGTAAGAGAAAGTGGAAACCAGGTTGGTTAAGGAGAGCTGAACCAGTCCAGGTCAGAAATAGAGCAGGTCAAAATTCCTGTGTGGATTAGTAGTGGGACTGGGCCCATGAGTGGCCTCTGTATTCCTAGCCTTTGGAAGATAAGGATATCCAGTCTCAAAACCAAACCAAAGTGGGCAGCTAGGTGGTGCAGGTAATAGAGCTCTGGCCTTGCAGTCAGATCAAGCCTCAGACACTTATCACTTACTAGCTGTGTGACCTTGGGCAAGTCACTTAACATCGATTGCCCCACCAAAAAGCAAAAAAAACCCCAAAAACCAAACAAAACAAAAAAACAACCCAAATAAACCCAAAACAAAACCAAACCAAAGGAAAAGTAAGGGTATCCACTACCCTTACTAACCTTCCACACCTACTTCTTGCATGACCTTTGGCAAGTCAGTAAACTTCCCTGGGTCTCAGTACCTTCATCTGTAAAATGAGGCTCATTGGCCTCTGATCTATGATCTCAGAACTATGATCCTATGATTCCATAATCTGGTTTTTGTTATCACCAGTTTATTGTGACTCTTCTTCCCCAAATCAGCAGTGTCTCGCTAACTGCCAAATCTTAATGTAATTATTTCGGATCTTATTCCCCTTGTCTTTTAGCAAGAAAATATGTACTCTATATGATTTCAATTCTTTAGGTCCACATGAATTATTCTCCATGGAGTATGGCAGTCCAGGATTCTAAGACTTAAGACACATAGTTTCCACTCAAGAAGCTTTTACGAAGGACCTACTGAGTGCCAGGCTTAGTAAGCTCTGAGGATAAAGGTGAAACTGAGAGTCCCTGTCCTTTGGGAGCTTACATTCTTCTGGGGGAAAACAGCACAGACATACAAATATATCAACACAAAATACATACAAAGTATATACAAAGTCACTTTTGGGGGCAAAGAGAATGTTAACTGGGAGTGGGGATCATGAAAAGCCTCCATACAGAAAACCTATCTCCTCAGCACTTTACAACACTAAATCTCTATGCCATCCACACTGATATTAGTAGCTTTTTTTCCCACCACTTATATGTTTTTTGTTTAAAAATGTGACTTCTTATTCTTTTCTCCTAAGTTAGGAGTGTATCTGGCAAACGGTAATCGTGTCTGCATTATCAGTTTACTGAGCAAGAATGTTTTCAGGGAATGATAAAAAAAAAATCCAATAAAGATGTCTCGAGACAAACCCATGTCATCGACTTTCCTGATGATTTTTGGGGGAAATTTAATGAGCCATGATCGACACTACAATAAGGTGGGTATGAGAATAAGTACCCACTGGCATACCTTTGGAAAGCCAATTCAATTTAATTCAGCAAACATTCTTAAGAATCTATACTGTGACAACTCATATTGGAAGGGCCTGGAGATAAAAGATGAAAATGAATTAAATGCCAGCCCTCAAGGAGCTTACGTTGATGTGTGTGTGTGTGGTGTTGTGTGTATTTAAATAGGTAGACAGTTTTGAGGGAAGGACAGTAAGGAAGGAGGCCAGGACTCATGCATAAATAATTACATTATGAGGCAGACTCTGCAGAGTGAAAAAATATCCAGAAAATTTGCTATTAGGAAATGTGATGAAATTAACTTCCTTTGATGTTTGTTCTCAGTATGACACACCCAAACCCAATGTTTTTTTTTTTCACAAATAAATGTTAGGGAATTTTACATCTTTCATGGGATTCAACTAAGCTCCAATTTTATTTTTTAATCAAATCAAGCATTATTTGAATACCTGCTATGTGTTAGACATGGGGAGAGGAGGATATTGAAAAATGGGAGCCATATTCAGTGCATTCAAGGGCACTCAAAAAGTGCTGAGGAACTGAGGCACACTTACAGAAAAAATGCAGGGTTGCTGATTTGGTCCTATCTTGTCATTTTAAAGACAAGGAGACTGAGGCCCAGAGAGGTGAATTAAGGTCCCTAAGGTCACAATCAACAATTACAAATCTAGCACTTTATCTGTTGAACAATACTGACTCAGATATTTAGTACCATAAAACAATATGAGATAGGTAAAAAATGGCTGGTACAGAAAGTAAATGTCACAGGTGGTCAGGGATGGGAGAAAGAACTTCCGACTAAGATATTTGATGAAGGCCTCATGAAGGAGACAGGCTTGAGCAGGACAAGCAATGACAGCTAGCATCTGTAGAGGAGGAAAGAGAACATTGGAGATCATAGACTCAGAATTTCAGAGTTGGCAGGGAGGCACCTCAATAGTCATTTATTTCAACCAATACCTGAAAAGGAATGGCTACTACATGGCCTGCGTCTGATCATCTGTCATCTACTTGAAGATCTCCAAGGAGGGGGACTGTGCTAGCTCCAAAGGAAGTCAGTTCTTTGAGAGAGCTCTTAGTAGAGTCTTGACATGAAGCCTACATTCAGCACCTTACAATTCTACTCATTTCAAACTAGTAGTGTTTAATTAGTAACTAATGTTAAACACCAGTGAACTAGCACTTAATGTTAGACACTGATTAACTAGGTATTAGTTACCAGTTAACTAGTGTTAAACATTAGTTAGTAGTTAAACTAGTTACTAGTTCAATGAGCTAGTTAGTAGTTTAGTTTACTAGTTTAATTAGCTAGTTAGTAGTTTAGTTAGTAGTTTAATTAACTAGATACTAGTTCACATTAATGGGGTTTAACAGAACAAGTCATATCCCTTTTCTACCTGACAGCCCTTCAGATCTTTGAACATAGTTATCACATGGCCCCTAAGCCTTCTCTTCTCCAGGCTAAATATCCCCAGGCCTTTCAACTTGTCATCATATTTCGTGGACTAAAGGACCTTCACTATCCTGACAATGTTCTTCTGAAAGTTTTTTTTTAAGCTAATAATAACAGCAGCAGCAGGAGGAGGAGGAGGAGGAGGAGTGGTCATGATGGTGGTGGTGCTAATAGTAGTAGCAGCAATATTAGTTAACACTTATAAAGCACCTACTGTGTGTCAGGTACTGTGCTAAGTACTTTACAAATAGTATCTCATTTGGTCCTCACAACAACCCTAGCAGGTATATACTGTTACTATCCCCATTTTACACATGAAGAAACTAATGCAGGTAGCATTGAGGTGACTTGCCCAGGATCAAAAAGCTAGTAACTGTTCAGTGCTCTATATACTGTACCATCTAGCTGTCACTTAGCAATACCTTTCATAAATAATGCCTTCCAGAACTGAACCTAATACCCGGGAAGCGAAATGATTAGGGAAGAGTAGAGGAGACTATCACATCCTTATTCCTGGAACCTATGCCTTTATTAATTAATACAGACTAAATTCCCATTAACTGTTGGTTTTGTTTTGGCCTGATACATGGCACAGCCATGCAATGCAACTTAGAATCCATTCAAAATCTTAAATGTTTTCAGACAAACTGCTGCTTAACCATGACTCTCATATTTTATATTTGTTGATTTTTGAGCCAGGTGTGAAACTTTACAATTATCCCTACTGAATTGCATATTACTATATAGAGATCAGTGTTCTAACTAGTCAAGAAGTTTAATCTGTATTTTTAAATGCCCCCCCCCCATAATTTTCTTAAGCCTGGAATTTAACAAAAGAATAAAGCCCTAATTTGAAGGTGATTGCTAATGTGTAAACAGTATTTCCAAGGTGTAAATGATCACATTGAAAATTTAACAATCAGCTCTCATAAGGCTATTTGAACTGGCTCCAGCAAATCCTGGATTCTGCCTCTATCATCCACAATAGGCTAAAACAATGTCAGCAAAATCTTAGAGGAATCACAAAAGGCAGATGGGAGACTAGTGTGGCTACAGCAGAAGACTTGCCAGGATCCGTGAAAAATAAGTAGAATGGAAGCTCCTTGAGAATGGAAACTGTCTCATTTGGGTCTTTGTATTTCAAATAGAGACTAGTACAGTGCCTTGCACATGGTAGAGCCTTAATCCATGCTTGTTGAATTGATTTTATTGAGGTTGGAAAAGCAGGTTGTGGCCAGATTTAAAGACCATGAATTCCAGGCTAAAGTGTTTGGACTTGATCATGTAGGCAATGGAAAAACAGTTGAAGGCTCCCCAAAGTGATATTACTTGTTTATAAAGTAGGCTTCACAACCTGATTGGATGGGGGAAAACTGAAGTGATTTGTTAGCCTTGCTGGGCATAAAGAATTTACTTTAAAACATAGAAGCAGAAATAAATTAGCTTAAGGAACACCAAGCTGTGCTTCTCCAGTCACCCAAAGCAGTCATTTAAAATAGGCTAGCAGGCTTAACTGTCTTATTTGTTGTACGTTGTAATAGCCTGCACAAATCATATAAATTCCCTTAATATGAATATGTAACCCTAAAAAACATTATAAGCAAATACGCTAATGCTGGGCTTAAATGAGCCTTTGTCCACACCTTCATTCTGCTCTTTCTAGAGGCTATTGTATCTGAGTCATTTTTTGGACATCTGGGCACATAACTAATCTTCCATTAACCATGTTAATTTCTGCATTTATTTCCAATTTAAATGCTGGCAAAGGGAATCTAGACCCACATGGCTTCAGGGGCTGTTTGATTCCAGACATTTATAAAAAGCATTAGTTTGGGATTGCTATTGTCTGGCAGCACATAGAGGCTGTAATGAACCCATCATCACTTTTAGTTTTGATAGAAGGACCAACTTTTTTTTCTCAGGAAAAAAAGTCATTCAGTACAGTAAGCTCTGTTACCTAGCATGGTCAAGGAATTAAGAACTTTAATTAATCAAGTATTCAAGTAAAGAGAGTTGTCATATGTACTATGCATCAGTTTTCTTAACTGTGCTCCGAAATAATCATTAAGCATTTATTAGGCGCCTACTTTATGTCAGACTACACTCTCAGTACTCGGGATTCAAACACAAAAATGACATTTTTCATACTGTCAAGGAGCTTACTTTGTCTAAGAAGCAAAGGCTCCCATCTTCTCAATACTAAATTATTTCATCAGTGATGTTATGTGCTCATGGAATGCCATAGGCAGTAAAAACTTGACGCTAAGCATCACTCAGGGGACAGTAGAGAGGGAGCATGTTAAAAGACATGAGCAATCTGTGGCACAGTTCAAACAAGGGATGATGTGGGAGAAACAGCATAAATAATGTCATTAGAGATGTGTGGGATTAGAAAAATTATGGGATGCTCACATGGTAAAATGTTCCATCAGTATCTGCATAACATAAAGAAATTGGGTGAACACTTACGGTGAATTTATTTGAGAAGAGGGACAAGAGTCCTATAGGATGGGAAGGTCTGCATGGTTTATGATTATTGTCATCAGAGAGAATGCCCCCAAAGAAGGAGGCAATGGCTAGATCCTTTTCCTTTCTCTAGTAACACTAAGTAGGGGTATAATGCTTAAATTAAATCTGTCCACAACATCACAAATATCTGTAAGCCTATGGGTACAATATTTTGGGAAAGTCAGTATACACACCACCATTGACCATTCTTAAGAAGAAGGTAGTTGTTAACTTATAATCACCAGCTTAGCTACCTTCTACTAAATGATGCTTATAAAAAAGACCATCAAGTATAAGGACAAACCTATTTATCTAAGCCAAATGGAAAAGAGAAGTAAGGGAAATTATACAGATTAGAAGAGATCAAAGAATTCATCATTGTAAAGGAGATCTCAGGGCAGCTAGGTGTTACAGCAGATAGAGTACAGGACCTGAAGTCAGAAAAAAAAGCCCATCTTCCTGAGTTCGAATCTTGCTAGCTGTGTAAACCTGGGCAGTCATTGAACTCTGTTTCCCTCAGTTTCCTCATCTGTAAAATAAGCTGGAGAAGGAAGTGGCAAACCACTCCAGTATTTTTGCCAAGAAAACCCCAAATCGGGTCAGAAAGAATTGCACATGACTGAAATGACTGAACAACAAAAAGGAGATCTTTCACTGGAGTGAGATAAGGTACCTCTCTTCAACCAAAGAGAGGGAACGAGCTCAGCAAGAGGAATCCACCCTGAACAGTCTTCAGGGTTACAAGCACTGGATGGCAAGAGACGTGATCGGGGGGTCAGCTGTCCCTCGTGTTTGTTTGTTCCTTTGTGAACTCCTTCAGTCATTCAAAGGTTCATACTTTGCATCTCTTTAAACTACTCTCCAAAAGTCCTTCTTCCTAATACATTCTAACATTCCCCTCAAGCAGGTACACAGTGCTGAGCTCAGCAGCCAGAGTCTGTATCCCTCAGCAATAAGCAACACAAAGCACAATATCCTTCCTGAAAAATCAAACATCATAATTCGGTGAGAGTTGATGTTATGGTTGTATTGGGCACTAGTTCATTGAGTGAAGCCACCTTTCTGAGGCTAGAATCTCCATCTTTAAAATGGTGGTTATAACATGGGCCTGCCTAGCTCATGGATTTGCTGAGAAGAAAATACATTATAAAGTATAATGTGTTATATGTGAGGTATGTGGATGAGGAAGGTGCAAAGGCTTCACACATGATATCAACAGTGGACAAGGTTGAACTAGGTGGCCTTTGCAGTCCCTTCCAGATCAAAATCTATGATCCTATAGCTATGTGTATCTAATCTGATGGCCAATCTAGTTAAGTTTGTAGAGGCCAGACACTACAGAGATAACCACAAGGAGATCAAGATTTTGGCCACATCAACTCTTGACATTGTTTAGAACCATTTTTTACAGGTATTTGGAGGCGTTTGGGGGAGAGCTCAAGCAGGTCACTGCTTTTACTCCGCCAGCTTTGACATTGTTGATTAAGGCATGAAAACCTTGTGATCTGCACTGACAGGATTTTGTTGTATGAATGAGCTCCTTGAAGCACCGGATAGCAGTTCTCATTGCAGGAATAGGGAGAAAGACACTGACTTGACAAAATACTAAGAGTTATAAAAATTTCAGTATTCCCTTATTTTAGACATTTTTAGAAAGCTTGTTGAACTATAGCCAAGGCATCTGTGGAAAACATTTAATTGGGCCAGACCCTCTTTATCCTCACTGGCTAAATATTCAATTGTTAACCTTAACTATGCCTGCCAGTATTCCATTACTGAAATCTCTTCAATTAGTACCTAGCCTTTTGATTTAAAGTTCTGATTCTGGTTGGCCCAAAGTTGATTGGTTTAAAATGAAGCATGGTCTCATAAAGGGATAAGGCAAGAATATGAATGAATTAACACAAATCTATACTCATCACTGGAAAGATAACTCCAAAATCATTCCAATGCAATGTCTTTCCCTTCCTCTTTTTCTATCCTTCTTTCTATTTCTTTCTTTCTTTCTTTCTTTCTTTCTTTCTTTCTTTCTTTCTTTCTTTCTTTCTTTCTTTCTTTCTTTCTTTCTTTCTTTCTTTCTTTCTTTCTTTCTTTCTTTCTTTCTTTCTTTCTTTCTTTCTCTCTTTCTAATTGTACCTGTGACTTTATTGGTATACACAGTTCCCTTTATAATAAAATGACACTGAGAATTAAACATAAGATATTAGAACTGGAAGGATCCTTACTATTTAGTTCAACCCCCTCTCCAACCAGCGTTTGAACTAGACTAGAACACAAGTAGTTAAATTATCATACTGGTATAGATTTTCATGATGCCAATATAATAGTTTAAAAGGAAAAAAAAATAAAAATAAAAAGCATAAATCAAGCATTTTCGGTTTTAGTCTTTCTTGTGGTAGGCTGTCTTTGGTCTGGGCCCAGCCTGTTTCTTGCCACAAGGAAGGTAGTATAGTACAGAAAGTAGAAAGATCACTGGATTTGGGGTCAAAGAACTTCAGTTAAAATGTCATCTCTGACTCTTATGACCTATACATCTATGGACAAATCATTTGAACTATCTGGGACACAGTTTCTCATCTGTTATATGAAAAGATTATACTAGATGACCTCTAAAGTCACTTCAAATTCTGAATCTATGGTCCTTTGAATTCTTTCCCCTTAACTGGAAGCTTCCATAGTCCTTGCTTGACGGTGGGTTTGGGGAAGTGGGAATGGAATGGATCTAAGCCAACCTCTAGTGCTTTTTCCCTGAGATATCCAAGATGGGAAACCAATAAGACATGTCCATGCTAGACCTATCATGACTCTCAATCACCTGCATCATCTAGCTCTCTACAGTATCCCTTTTTTAATCATGCTTTGGAGGTGTTGAGTAATACCATGGTGGGGTTCTTTCTTAGTTGCCCTGTCCCTTTATTTTCTACCTAAGGCATCTGCCTAAGCTTTCCTTTGCTTGAGTTACACGTATTAAAAAACTGACTATTTTCAGCATTTACTGGCCATTGTTATTCTTTTGTGTATCTCTGATTAAGTCTTCAAACTACTGCAATCCTATTTCACATGCTGTATAGGGAACCATTGCATCCGTAATATCATGGAATCAGAAGAGTATTATTGCTGAAAGAGAACCTTAAGATCATCTGTAGTTCAGCTTTTTCAATTTACAGAGGAAGAAAATTAAATTAAGGTTAAGTAGTTTGCCCCAGGTCACACAGGGATTGAGGGGCAGAAGTAGGGTACAACCACTCACATTCTCCATGCCTTCAAGTCCAGCCATCTCTGATTAGGACATGATGAAATGAACTAGCCACATCAATACTACTGGGTCCATGGAAGTTTTGTAATTTGAAATCTCAACATCTGGATTGTTACTTAGAGGAAATGTTGTAATTAAGAATATATTCCAATCATTTCTGTAACCAACAGCTTCTCTTTTTTCCTAGCTAATAGGGAACAGTTGTGGGCAGATGCTGACAAAGCAGGGTCCCAGATGTCTTAGAGATGTTAGCTGGGGTTTTTACATTAAAGCAATGAGATAAACTAGATGACCTCTTGAAATCCCTTCCAACTTTTATAATTCCAGAGGACTGATCATTAAATATGAAATCCACCCCCTGACAAAGAGGTGATGGAATCAGGCAATAGAATGAGACATATATTTTTGAAGGTAGCCAATGAGGGAATCTGTTTTGCTTGACTATATATATATATATACATATGTGTGTGTGTATATATGTATATAGATATATATATATGTATATATCTATATACATATGTGTGTGTGTATATATGTATATATGTGTGTATGTATATACATATGTATGTGTATATATGTGTATATGTGTGTGTGTGTGTGTGTTGTGTGTGTTACAAGGTATTTGATTTTCCTTTCTTTTTTACAATGGGGTGAGTGGTGGGAGGGAGATAATACAGATTTTTTTTAATTTAAAAAATTAATTAAAATAATTCTGTAATTCCATAGTCAAGATTCTTGTCAGTCCCATGGGCAGAGAAGCTTTGGTATTTGTTCCAGATACATGTAGCTAGTAGTGAAAGCAAGAAAGAGGATCCTGGGAAAATAAGTGGTAGATGATGAGATCGAGAGAAAATACAGAAATAAAGGGAAGAAAGAATGAGGCAGAGAAATGGAGGAACAGCTAGAAGAATAAGAAAGTAAGAAGAAAGTGAAAGGCATGGAATAGGAAGACAAACAAATTATGTCTGAAACAATGCTGACTCTCAGCATTTTTTTTCTATCCAGTCACTCCTTCATTAGATTTGACGTAGTCAGAGGTTTCCAGGATTATAACCCCAATCACACTCAGTCTAGCAGTATGTTATCAAATCATTTGCCTAGAGAAGGCCCGATTTTTACTATGAGCTCAATAAAGTCAGATTCAGTGACTGAACACTGACACCCTGGAAAATCTAGGCACAGTTTCCAGTCATTCAGAAAGTTGTGATTTGGAAGGCAGAGCATTCAGAAAATCTGATACCATCACCCTTAAGAGGTCAAAGAGATTGAGCCAGGAGTGAGGTTCTAATCCCCAGCAATACAGTTTTTATCAGTGAATTGTGCTTCCTTTAATACTTTCCACTGCCTTATCCACAAATAAACACAATTGTACACACACAAATAGTAGTGTATTGCCTAAGCTCCATTAAAACCATGATCCCAAACTATTCCAGAGGCAACCCATCATACAAGATGTATATCCTTCCTCAGACATGGCACAAGGTACAATATCGCCTGTAGCTTCTCTTCTACAAGGCAGAGGCCCTATCTATATAAGGGGAAAATGACACCCTGGTGCTGCTGCATCCCTTCCCCAAGTCTTTAGCCAGCACTAAAAATGAGGTGCAAAGCAAACCGAGTACTGCTTATAAATCTGAAGCAGGTAGGAGGTCAGCCAAGCTGGATAAGTAAGAGGAAAGGCACCTTTAGCTTCTTTAAAAAGGAGGGAAAAACCACTGGCCGTGAAGTTGGAGAATTAGGGTTCGAATTCCATGTCTGACATTTATTAACTGTATGACTGGTTAATCACTTAATCACCCTGGGACTCAGTTTCCTTAACTGTAAAATAAGAAGGTTGGAATAACTGCCTCCCAAAGTCTCTTCCAGCTCTAAATCTATGATTGTGGATGATTCTATGATCTTGGGGGAATCTTTGCAGTATCCAGATCCTAGGAAATAATAATCTTGCAGTATGCTACACTAGTCAGACCACATCTGGATTATGGTGCTTCACTATGGGCATCACATTTTAAGAGGGACGTTGGCAAACTGGAGAGCATCGTCATGATAATGAGCAGCCTATCATTTCCTATGATGTTTAATCAAAGGAGCTCAGGAGGGTTTGCCCAGTGAGAGGGTGTTTAGGCAGAACAAAACTGTCTTTAAATATTTGAGGGACTGTCATGAGAAAAAAAATTCATTCATTCATTTATTTACTTTTTATTTATTTATTTATTTATTTATCTACTTATTTGCTTATTTACTCATTTACTCATTTATTTATTTATGTATTCATTTATTCATTTACTCACTCACTCATTCATTCATTCATTCACTCATTCATTCATTCATTCATTCATTCATTCATTCATTCATTCATTCATTTATTTATTTATTCTGTGTGATCCTAGAGGACCAGTATTTAGAAGCTGTAGGGACTCAGCTTTCAGATCAATTTAAAAAGGACTTTTTAAAAAACTAGAGCTGCCAGTCAATGGAATAAATGTCCTGTGAAGTGTTAAACTTTGTTACTAAGGATATTCAAGTAGATGCTAAGTGACCATCTGCCAAGTACGTTGGAAGAGAGGTTTCCTGCATGGGGTGAAAGTTGGACTCCATAGACTCCTGGGTTCCTTCCAACTCAAGGTTGATTTTTGTTTGCTTGTTTGCTTGTTTTTTTTTTTAATGATTTCTCCATGTTTGCATGCATCTGTGATCAAAATGGAGAGGAATATAATATAATCTTAATATAGTCATCATTCAACAAGCATTTAAATTAAGTACTTACTATTTGCCCCTCACTGTGCTAGGTACTAGAGATCTAAAGAAAGACTTGAGAAACCAAGGAGAGGCATTTTTTTTTCCTGCCAAGGCAAACCTTTTCATGTGCACCAGTGGGTCCATTCCATTCTGTTTTCTCCAACAGATTCTCCTCTTTACCATCCTCACTCTGTCCCTAATATCCAGTCTCTCCTTGTCCACTCAGTTCTTCTCTACTGCCTACAAATACATTCATGTCTCTCCAATCTTCAAAAACCTCTCACTTGACCCAACCATGCCTGCTAGCTGCCATGCCACATTTTTTATCTTTTATGGCTAAACTCCATGAAAAGGCCATTTACAGCTGGGGCCTTCGCTTCCTTTCCTCTCACTCTTCTAAATTCTCTGTAGTCTGGCTTTGATCTAATTATTCAAGTGAAACTGCTCTCTCTGGATCCTCGCATCTGTCTCTACTCTTTACTTAGTGATCTCACTGGTTCCCATGGATCCAAGGCTCATCACTAGGTGGATGATCCTAGAGAGACATTCACATGGATCTATTGACTCAGTCCTAACCTCTCCCCTGACTTCTAATCTCACATCTTCAACTAGACATTTCTAACTGTAAGACATCATAAACTCAGCATTTCCAGAACAGAGCCAAAATGCCCACACCCTCCCCCTTTCCAACTTCTCTATTACAGTCAAGGGTATCACCATTCTTCCAGTCACTCAGACTCACTGCCTGGTGTCATCCTCAGCTCCTCATATTCTCTCCCCCACCCCACAGCCAATCTGTTGCCATGTCCTTTCATTTCTGCCATTGTAACATCTTTCCTATATGCTTCCTTCTCCCCTCTGACATCGCCATCACCTTGATTTGACCTTCGTCAACTTCTATTTTGATTATTGCCATATGCTGCTGGTTGGTCTGCTTACCTTGAGACTTTTGTCACTCCAATCCATCTTCCACTCAGCTATCAAACTGATCTTCCTTAAGCACAAGAATAATCATGCTACAACCTTCTCTTCCTACCCCAAACCCCACCCCAACTATTCAATCAACCCCAGTGTCTCCCTATTACCTCCAAGGTCAAATATAAAACCATGTTTCTCTTAAAGCCCTTCCTACCTTTACAATTTTTTTGTACCTTACCATTTCTCTTCTCTCTCCATCTCCCCCCAATACATACATCCTCCTCAATCCAGTGACAGTATTGTCCCTCACAAAGACAATCCATCTCCTTACTCTGGGAAATTTTACTAACAATCCCCAATGCCAGAACTCTCTCCCACCTCATGTCCACCTTCTAGTTTTCCTGTTAAAGTCTAATCTTCTACAAGAAACATTTCTTACTCCTTAATTTTAGTCCATTTCTTCTGAGATTATTTCTAATTTATCCTGTATCTTGTGTGTGTATGTATATATACACATAAATGCATATATGTAGGTATGTATATATACAGATATATGTACATGTGTGTGTGTATGTATGTGTAATATTTGTTTATTTGTTTTCATGCTGTCTTCCCCATTAGATTATGAGCTCCTTGAGAACAGAGAATTTTTTTTTCAGTTCAATTTAATTCAATAAACATTTATTAAGTGCCTAGTATGAGCCAGGCACTATGCTACCTTCTGAGAATACAAATAAGAAATAGATGGTTCTTGTCCTCAAGGAGCTTACAATCTAATGAGTAAAGACAACATACAAAAGAAATCCAGAAAGATGAAGGGGGGACATCAGGGAGTACCTGGAGTGGACACCAGGAGACACTCAGTGCAGGAGTATCTTGTTCTGTGGAGTTGAAAGGAAGCAGAGTTGCAAATGGAGAGTAGAGTGTGATGGAATTCCAAAAATTTCTGCTATCTGTAAAGAAAGGCTTTGGGAAGAGTTTAGCACTCTACTATACCATAGCCATCTAATCAGAGGGGAGAGGAGGCTGAGGGATGTGGGAAGATGATAAATATCCAGTGCTTCAGTTAGCTACTTTGTGATGAGATTAAGAAAAATCAGTTTATCCAGAAAGGAACATCTTCTTTGTTTTGATAGACTATGGTTACTTGTTTCAGAGTTTTTTTTTTTGTTTATACTACACCCCCTCCCCCCCAGTGTGGGAAATGTAGGAGAGTAAAAAATAAATGCTTCTTAATTAAAAAATTAAAATGTAATTTAACAAATCACTTCCACTGACCCCAAAAGCTCACCTTCCACTGGGGTGTTGTTGTTCAGGTGTTTTAGTTGCATCTGACTCTCCATGACCCCATTTTGGGGTTTTCTTGGCAAAATTACTATACTGGTTTGCCATTTCCTTTTCCAGCTCATTTTACAGATGAGAAAACTGAGGCAAAGAGAGTTAAACGACTTCCCCAGGGTCAAATATCTAGTAAGTTTCTGAGGCCAGATTTGAACTCAGGAAGATGAATCTTCCTGGTTCCAAGCCTTGTGCTCTATTCACTATGCCACTTAGCTGCCCTTTTATCAGGGCAGACAACACATAAATATTGCAATACATACTATATTTTTTTAACCAGGTATAATTACACATTCTTAAAGGGAATCAGACTTGAAGATAGGAGACCTGGGTTCTACTCTCATCTGCTGCATTTTAGTGACTATTCTTTCGGGTTGGTAACTTTGTCTCTCCTCCCCTTATCTCTAAAACTAGTGGGATGAATAAAATGACTATTAATGTCCCTTCTGGGTCCAAAACTCTTCAGTTCTAGGAAATTCTAGTGTGGAATTGTTATTAACCTTTCCTATCATGATTTCTTTGCTTTTATATAAAACACGTACTTCCCTTCTAAAGGCTGGATTAAGCACTCTTTCATACCAATAGTCTCCCAGTGATGCTATATGGCTTCAAGTTCTGAAATACCTATGCTTGCAAAAGAACCCAAATTATAAATAACCCAGATGAAATGGAAAGCTCTGTTGGGTGTTTAAATAGGCTGCCATATTACCATTGAGGTTGTTTGAGCAGTGGCTTAAAAATAATTGAGTAGAAGCATTACTGAAAAGAAAATCATATTGTAAGAATTGCAGATTACAAGATAGTCAGTCCAAGTACTATATGCACACTCCAGAGTCAATAAAAAAAAAGAAAGAAAAAAAAACTAGAGAGAGGGCCCTAAAACACTGAAAAGTTCTTTATAGGGGATTTATGGAACTACATGGATAAGAATTACATAGGTTCAGAGTGAGTGAAGGGATAGGGATCTGTTTCCATGGAGGTAATGTCTGCATGTTTGAAAACACAAGCTAAGTGTTCACAGCCTGGATCCTTAAAAAGTAATGAATTTGAAATATTAGCACTACTTCTGTTAGCCTTATGAACATGCTTTTACTCCTCCTGGCATGGTCACTCATGCAGCTGGAAAACCTTAGAAATGCAACTTGAGTTAAAAATAAAGTCTCTAGGGCATGGCTCCTCCTCCATAGGAAATCTGAGAACTTTGGCAGCATTAGGCTCTACAAATGTAATATCTGATTTCTTCCAGAAGGGATAGTAATCTGACCATGTGGTCTCCTATTCTGAACAGAGAAACACAATTCTTTCTACTGAGGTCATGGTTTATTCCTGTTGGATAGGCAACAGACATCAAGGGAAACAGATCACCCCTCCCTGGCACTCTCCATACTTCTTCATTCTGTTCAATTAAGGAATTCCTGTAACTAGGACCCTGCCTCCCAATCCCTGACAAGGATTACTATACTGCTATCTCTCTCCTCTGTTTTTCCCTTCTTCCTTCAGAAAGAGAGAGAGACAGTAAGAGAGAGAGAGAGAGAGAACACATAGGGACTGTGTATCACTACCCACTTTACCTGGCTCTTGTGCAGAAAGTGTACCTTAAAGTGTTTATAAATGAAACCTATTAATATTATTATCACACTTATGTGAGTTATTATGGCCACTTACCATTACCATTCCACCTTGTGCCAAGTTCAATCAATCTCCAAACCTCTACTAGACATAAATCAGAAAACAAACAAAAAACCTTCTTACAAGTCTCTTCAGACTGAGAAGTCCTCGATGCCAAGAATGCCTCAATTTTCTACTAAAAAGATGGTGAGATGCATTGTTTTAGGATCACAGCAGCAAGAAGGATGAAATGTCCAGGCCTGAAAAGTCATTTCTACTGTTAATGAGGTACCTCTAGACACCTCTGCAAAGTCTGTCTCTACTTGTTAGAAATCTATTTCTTGTCATCCTAGATGCTATAGAGTCCAGTGAAAACCAAATGCCAACTCATCACCTCTGATTCATCCATCATCTTTGTTTTTAGGATAGTTTCTGGACTACCATCAGCAACTCTCATTATGTAAAATAAGGTGATTGCACTAGATACCTCTGAGATACTATGAAGTACCTTCCCTCTCTACATCGATGATTCTTTCATCAATGAACTTGCTTAGAGATGTCCGCTTAGACCCCCATGCTGCACAACAAAACTCCAATTTCTAGGTCTTTTCTCTATTTTCTGTGAGTTTTCTTACACATTGTATATGAGGTTACTGGGGGCACAATGGATAGAGTACCAGGACTGGAGTCAGGAAGACCTGAGTTCAAATATGGCTTCTAATCTATGTAATCCTAGGCAAGGCACTGCCCTGTTTGCCTCAATTTCCTTAACTGTAAAATGGGGATAGGCATCTACCTCACAGAATTGTTGGGAGGATCAATGAAGTATTTGTTTAAAAAAAAGGCATTTAATTCAGTGCCTAGAACATTGTAGGCACTATATAAATGCTTATTCCCTTTCCCTTCACCCCATATATAAACTAACCACCTAAAGCTCATTCATACATTAAAATCTTGGCTAAAGTTCCTCTTGAGAAATTTCATGTGTTGTCACTGTAGATTTTCATGATTGTCACAGAATGATCTAGGCCCAACACTGAGAAACATTACCCAAGTCACTTAACCTTCTTTAGACTTAGTTTCCTTATCTGTAGAAGAAGAAGAACAAGAAGAAGAAGAAGAAGAAGAAGAAGAAGAAGAAGAAGAAGAAGAAGAAGAAGAAGAAGAAGAAGAAGGAGAAGGAGAAGGAGAAGGAGAAGGAGAAGGAGAAGGAGAAGAAGGAGAAGGAGAAGAAGAAGAAGAAGGAGAAGAAGAAGAAGAAGAAGAAGAAGAAGAAGAAAAATGCTCTATTTAATTAGAGGATTACTAAGAGACACAATGGCGTCATGGATGTGATGTTATACTAGGAGTCTAGAACATGTGTTCAAATCCAACTTTTGTTTTTCCTTGCTGTTTGAACAAGGTGAGTTACTTAAACTTTCCAAATTTCAGGCAACACTCTAAGACCTTTATTTACTATTTTACAGATGGTTATATTGTGTGTGAAAAGTATTTTTTGAAAAACAGAAAGAGCTGTAAAAATACATTCTTGTCATCATAACCTCAATTGCCCTTATTTTTAAATGTGTGACCCCAATTGAAATCCTCATCAATAAATTGCAAAGTCTATGTTGAGACCAAATGCTCTCAGGTTAAAGAAAGGAGTTTGGCACATAGATGAAAAAAGTGGGGAAGAGCTCCCAATAAATTGCAACATTGAGACTGAAAAAGCCTTTAAAAGGCTTTTTTTAAAAGAGAATGCAGAAGACAAGCACAGACTAAAATGAAAGAAAATGAAAATAAAATCACCCTTTTCCTACCCTCCACCCTCATCTTTTAACAATTGGAATCAGAAGAGCAGGGTTCAAATCCTATCTCTGCTACTTACTATCAGTATGACCCTGGACCTTTTAATTTGAATATGACATTCACTTAGCTTTTTGCACAATGCACAAAATACTTTAATGGAGTTTAAAACTGCAGGCTGCCTTCTCAGGAAGGAAACTGAAATGAATTACGGAAACTACATGATTTCCTGAATTGCAAAATGTGGATCTAAGATATTCCTAAGTCAATGGATCAAAAGCATCTCTAACAGCAACCCAAATCCTCTCTGCTAATAGAATATCAGAGTTCCTCATGTATATCTGGTATTACCCTCAGAAAGAGTGGGTAGAATCATCAACCTTATTCATTCTTTGATTTCCTTCTGAAATGAGGGCCATATTTTTAAAAAAGCTATCATCAGAACTTTTTGGAAAGATAGTATCACAGTCAGTTTCATCTAAAATGGCCCTTGCTGGCAATAACCCATTCTCCCTCTGCAGAAAGAAGGGAAAAAAGTTGGGGAGTATTGGAACGGGGTGGTAAGAGATGGGTTCTATATACTTCTCTCCCTAGTCTCACATCTCCCCCTCCCCCATCAGTAGAGGAAAGAGTCCACTTCAGAGAAAACTGTTGGGGGTTGGAAATGGGGGGTCGACACCAAATGTATAACCAAAAACATTCCCAACTTTAATAATAGAAAAAGAAACTTTCAGTAACTACGAACAGATATCAAAGCAGTTGTAAAAACAGAGACACAGAATGCAAGGAACTTAATAGGATCCTACCTCTCTGTCTCCCTCTCTCTCTCTCTTTCTCTGTCTCCCTCTCTGTCTCTCTGTCTCCCTCTCTGAGAAGCAAGCAGATGAAAACGGAGCACAGTTCTAGGGTACGCTGAGGAGTTCCAAGGGAGAGGCAAGCAGTGCCTGCAGAGTGTGGCTAGGCCCAGCCCGTTTTCAGAAGCTTGCCCTGGTCAAATTTTCCAAAAGCAGAATTGTAGCCAAGTCCCTGCCCATGCCTGAAGAATTTCCTGAACAGCATTCCCGTTCTTTTTTCTGACTGCTTTGAAACCACACTCTGTCTGTACTTCAATAAGGCTTTGTCAGGCCAAGTTACAGCTACTGGTCTGCCTCCAGATATCAATGGAAAACACATGTGTCATGCACAGACAAAGCTCTCCCCCCACCTCCCTGCAACAGCGCCTATGGCGTCTGCGCGCCTCATACTCACAACTCTAAAGTAAACCATTTCTATAACCGATTCTGATTTTTCAACAATTCTACACACACAGAATCCTCTTTGTGGTGCTAGATGCCAGAGATAATACCTCTCTCTTTGAGTCAACACTGCTCCTTTTTAAAACACTTCCCCCCCCCCACCACCATAACCAAAGTCTTAGGCTGACCCAGGTTAGCACTTAGCTCTTACGGGCCTTTATAAAAAAAAAAAAAAAACAGCCTATTACAGTGGAGAGATAAGAATTCTAATTTGATCTCCCTACCTGCCTTTGCCTGGGTCTTTCTTTGCTTAAAATTTCAATTGCTGGAAGGGAAACAATATTTTTAGCATTTCTAGACTTGGTTCAGCACATCACAGCCATACCCTAATCTTGACACATGCTACTATAGCTGCTGAAACTAAAAATAATGCAATTATTTTTCAAGCACTTTTTTTGCTCCCTACTCTTTAGTGTAATTTGCCCTAAAAATGTAACATTTTACACACCACCATGTCAACATTGTTTTTGCCTGAGTTATGGAAAAAGGAGGGGGAAAAGCATGTATCTTTAATCAGAATGGGCAGAATTCTTTACATGAGATTATTTCCTCAAATGATAGCATATCAGATTTCTGTGTTCATGTATTCTGTTCATGCTCTGTAATTGACATTCCATATCTAATTATATACCTATGCATACATAGATATATGCATACATCTCTCTATATATTTGAGTGTGTGTATATATGTATGTTTAAAATCAAAGTCTATGTTAGAGCTAAAAAGATGGAAAGATGTTCCCCCTTTTCTCCCACAGTCAACTCTCCCCTAAAAGCTGAAGCAGAGTTGTCAAGGTAACAATATGGGAAAAGAGACAATTTAAAGAGAAACAGTTGTTATTATTTGGGGGATACTAAAATTCTTCTTCCAAAACTCACACCCTATTACCAGCTTACTCCAAATAATTGGGCCTTCCTGAGTTTTAAACAGATGTGTGCTCTGGAGGGAATGTTCTAAATGATTGGATGTGAGTCAGGGTGTTAGCCTCAGAGTTGATTGCAATGGAGTTTCAGTAAAGAGGCAGGATTAAGTTCCCAGGCTTGAGAGGAAGAGGGGTGTGTGTGTGTGTGTGGTGTGTGTGTGTGTGTGTGTGTGTGTGTGTGTGTGTGTGTGTGTGTGTGTGTCTAAGGGGCCAAGATCCAATCCATTTTCTCTATTTCAGGACCATCTCGTCGAACAAAAATCAACTCCTTTTTCTGTAACATGCAGTCTTCAGAGCTTCTACAAAGGCAAGAATTGACTTCTACATCCAGGGACCTTAAGAGAGACTATTCAGTTGGTGTTGACAAATTTTGGGTTACCAAGACATGAAAATGATGTCACTGAGACCTTTGACACCAGCAGAGAGCAGAGGTAACTATTTCCCTAATTTCTCCTAATGTTACTTGAGAAAGAAAGCAACCTTGGACGACTTTCTCTCTGTTCTCCAAATGTAAGGGTCAATATTTTTCCTCTGAAGATTTAACTCACAGGAAAGCAGATTAGAAAATTGGATTTGCAGTCATTTACGGTGGGTTGGACAAAATAGTGCTGTCACTAAAAGAGAATTGGCTTCTTTCACCGTTACCAGACAACGAACTTGAAATGACCACTCAAATTAGAAAAGAGTTACGAAACACAACTCTCATATCAGGAAAGAGCTGAAGTCTTGAATTTTAAAAACCTTTAAAAAAGACTGTGAGGAAATTTTGCTGAGGTAAGACAGCTTCTCCAAATTCTAGGATCAGAGAAACATGAAATTGAGAATTGGAAAGACCTTAGAGGTTTTCTATTCCAATCCTCCTGTTTTACAGATAGGAAATGAAAGCTTAGAGATATTAAATGACTCACCCAAGGTAACATGGAGACTAAGGTGCTGGGAAGAGAGTCAAGTTCAAGACTCACTAGAAACTAGGGGAGTCATGTCTAGGCTGGATATGTATTTTACTTGGGTTTTATCATAGATTATAGAGATGTCAAGAAGTCAATAGTTTATCAATTCCATGCTTGTAGTGTTTATTCAATTCTGCTCTAAGGACTGGAGGTTGGCAAGAGAACAGAGAAAATGAGGATGGAAGATAGTGTGGTAAAATGTCCAAAGCTAAAAAAATTTTGGGGTAGAAATGAAACAGAAGAATAGGAAAAAACAGAAAGAAAGTGGGAAAGCAGAGCAAAACAAATTTTACTCCCCCCACAAGCTCCCTCCCTGCCCCTCTCACCAATCCCTTCTGTGGCTAGCATAGAAAGAAAAAACAGGGAAGGGCAAAAACATAGACAGTAGGAGAAAGAAGTGGTGGATATGACTTTTCTGAAATGGAGGTTAGTTTAAAGATGGAGTCACTCATTTTAGGAGATAGAAAATACAAAGTCCTTGTTTGCCTTTGCAAAGAGATAAGACTTTTCTCCTTCCTGAGTTAATAATGTTATTTGCAAGAGAGATCCTTGGAACTGATCTAATGTGTAGGCAGAAGATGTAGTCACCACAGTGTTGTTAAAAGAAGGCCATGTCTAGCCTGGGCTTACCTAAAATCCATAACATTAGGGAATATAAAACAACAGCAACAAGAACAAAATAAAGAATAAACAAAAAGAAAATCATAGGAAAACATATGGGCTGATCAAAGCAAAGAAAGAACCAGAACAGGAAGCAAAATGACCATAATAATGTAAATAAAGACCACATTAAAATACTTGAACTCATATAAAAGGGAAGTGACCAACATTGGTTTCAGAGTAAATGCGATGAAACATACCACCTCCCCTCTGTAAAGGGGTAGGAGACACCAGGTATAAAATGTTGCAAAAACTGTCAAGCACGGTTCTGTGTTGGTTGATTTTTGAAAATTGTCTTTGATTTAGGGGAAGTGTGAAGCAGGTATGAAAAAATGTTTATGGCATAAAATACCAAAGGCATAAAAAAAACTTTAAAAAAATGAAGGGGCCAAAACAATTTCATAATTAGTGATTCATTCCAGTTAAATCATTTCTTCTCCAGAAATAATTTTTTTTCACAGATAAATATCTTGGGAAAGGCAAGATATTAAGGCATTTTGAGCCATTAACAGCCTTAGAGAATGAATTAATTTGTTAGACATTAGTAAACCAGTCCCCTGGGAAGGCCCTGATGAAATAATTGTTAATTGATTGATTTCCACTCCTATCTCACATTACTCCTTTTACAAACTTTACTTTCTAGTCAAATTGGACAGCTGACCATTTCTAAATTCATTTAGTTCCTCTCTTTCCCCATGCCATTTGTTATAGTATCGCATAAACCTGGAATCCTCTCTCCCATCTTTTATGCCACCTCTTATGCACAGGCCACCATTGGTAATGTTTTGAAGCCTCTTTAGACCTACCAGGCCTCTGTATGTTTCCTTTGGGATTACCTGAAATTTTGAGCCATTTTAAATCACAGCATTCTATTGTACGTAACCATGTAGATCCAATAGGAGAAAAGCCAGCATATTTGGAATCTCAACAATTGAAGGTAGATCTTCCCTTGGAAGAGACTGCCCATACACACCTTCTCCAATTAATGCCTATTTGTTTACACTTCTTCCAAAAAAGATCTGTTAAACATGTGGGAGACTTTCCTCTATGTCTTCGTATACCTTATGAAGATTAATGCTGCTCTAAAACTGTCCATTTGCTTTCTTTTGCTTTTAATACATCCTTTTCTGACTCAACATTTTCTGACTCAATGCAATCCCTTATACCCCTTCTCACATCATCATTGGAAAGACACTTCAGCCTATTTGCACCCAGCATGAATCTCTCCATTAACCTCTGGGTCACTCTCAACTTTAATACTATGAAACTGGTGGTATTCCAAATTTGGCAATTACATAGACATAGTAAAAGCATATTTGTGTTTAGATTTTTTTGAGTTAGACTTTGGCACTGGGAAGTGTTCAGAGTCATTGAAATCACAGCCCAATTTCCAAAATGCAACCCACTGTTCTTTCTTATTTCTGTTCCATTCTTCTCTGCCCATCTGTAGGGCCTGTCCCAGATAGCTGGAGTGCTGCATTAACTCAATGGATAAGACACACAATTGCATGTCATAGTCTGGACTATAGTCAATCTTCATTTATTAAGTATTTCCTGTGTAGACTTTTGGCCTGATTTGTTGCATCATGGATTTCCCAGAGGAGTCTCTGTAATGTTCTAGAGCTCAGTGTAATGGGTATGATGCCATCTGCAAAAAAAGAACAACAGAGAACACCAGCCTATAGAGGGAATCCCTATTCTATTTAGACCTTGCAGATGACATTGCCCCAAAAGCGGTGATGGACAACTTTGGAAAGCATGCATATCCGCTTTTTCTGTGCCTCAGTTTGCACTGGTAATTAGATGGTCATTAACTAGATATCTCCATGGTTGAATTAATCAAAGAATCTTGCTTAATCTAAGCATGTGCATGACAACCTGTATTGCTCTGAGTCATTAAAGTTTTGTTTTGTTCTATGGAATCCAATGTTTTCTTATACTCCAAAAACTAAATAAAGCACAAGAAGAATCTTATATCCTTTCTATCATGTAATCAATTTGCAGCTGTAAAGCATATTCTCTTATAAAAACTTATTTGCAAAAGCCTCTCTTTTCCCTCCATAAAGTGGTATGACAAATAAATCACTGGACCTAGAGTGAGGAAGACCTGAGTTTAAATCCTGCCTCAAGAACCTGTTAACTGTGTGACCCTGGGGAGGTCATATAATTTCTCACTGCCTCAGTTTCTCATCTATGAAATGAGGATAATAGCATCTAACTCCTTGCATTGTTGAGAGGATAAACTGGGACAAAATTTATAAAGCATTTCACAAACTGTAATACTCTATATAAATGGTAGCTATTACTCTCCTCTTCAGTTGTGGGTCTACTTCATCTTCCATACTCAGTGACTGGCTGAAACATGTACTGATGGACCGACATGTCCAACTGTTTGCCCCAATCCATGCAATCTGTATTTTAATCCAAACATGTTGTTTTTCTCTCATATGAATTGCTAAGATGATTTTCTTTAGTAACCATGGATATCATCAAGGAGCCTCTGTATCTATCAAGAACTAGATGGAAGCACAGCACGATGTCATCTGAAAAAATAATGTGTCTAGAAAAGCTTACCATCTCTAGGAAATCTCTCATTCATTTGAGCTTTGCAGAAAACATCCCTCCCAGCAGTGACTGAGCATGCTTACTTGTTTCATGCCTCTCCTGATCCTGATAATCAGAAGATCTTGGCCTGTGCATCATGATGCTTTTAATAATTGGATATTGAATTGGGTTGGAATGTATGGAAATGGTTAAAAAAAAATTTCTTGACCTTTACACTGAGAGCTTATTGTTCTTTTCTTTCAATGTTATATGTAGTCTATTTCTATAAAACTTTGTTTTATTCCATATTCTATAAGTATAATATAT
This sequence comes from Phascolarctos cinereus, assembly GCF_003287225.1. Lineage (NCBI taxonomy): Eukaryota > Metazoa > Chordata > Mammalia > Diprotodontia > Phascolarctidae > Phascolarctos > Phascolarctos cinereus. The sequence continues at coordinate 389,636,670 of NW_027555625.1, read as the reverse complement.
CTTATTTTAATGAACACTGATGGCTGACAGTACAATTCCTTTCCCCCTCCTAAACAGAATACTCAAAAGGCCAAGTTTAAAATTTTTACATTAAAGATGTCACAATATGACCCAACTTTGAACCTACCAATGAAATCAAATACTTCAAGTTGCAGGCAAATATGCAAAAGATCTGTGATTTCATCAAGACTGAGAATCCCCAATGTGGAGCTCCCTACCCAGATCACAATCCCTTTATGGCTTACTAAATTATAAGGGTTTGCCCAAAGCTTGTAGAGGTTAAGTGACTTGTCAGGATTACAAAACTAGTAAGAGTCAGAGGTGGATTTTAAAACCAGGCTTTCATGACTACAAGCTCTGCATTCTATCAGCTGCTCTCATACAGTGTCTATATAAAATGATTTTTTTTGGGGGGAGGGAGGTTGGGGGGGGGAGTAGAACTGTGTTGGAGACAAACTGGAATTGTTGGATTTCGGAGACTCAAAGCCTAGGTTAAAAAGTAAAGAACAGAGGTAGGAAGGCTGTGTGGAATCAAGGATTCTTCCTTTTATTACTAGCTGTGTGGTCCTGGGCAAGTCACTTATCCCACATTGCCTTGCAAAAACAAACAAATGAACAAATAAAAGCATAAAGTTACCAGCAATGTAGGACCATGGGAAACAGAAAGTCTCTCTACACTGGATCCAACATGAGAAATATTCTAACTTTAGTATACGTACATTTGACATAGTTCTTTTGACAAATCATAGCCATGATGATTTTATGCCTAAGGTTGCTTGCATTTATGTTAAAGGTGCCCTACCATAGCCCCAGGAGTTCATCACCAGTTTAGCCAGAACATATGGTTCTTTAGGCTCTTCTCTTGTCAGATCTGAAGATTAACATCTCAGTAAACTGGACTGAAGAACTGTCTGGCTGTGAACGGTCTCTGTGAGATGCCGCCAAAGGATAGACAGTCACATTTCTGCTGGGAGGAGAGAGACTCAAGCAAGACAAAATGTTGCAAGCAATAAGGAACCTACCAAGCTGGATAAACTCTCCTTTCATTGGGGAGACAGCATGATGCCATAAAAAATTGCTGGATTTGGAGTCAGAGAAACGAGATTTGAATTACGACTACCTGTATGACTTTGAGCAAGTCACTTAACTTCTCTGGAACTCAGTTTTTTCATCTGTAAGATCAATCAACAAGCATTTATTAAGCATTTGAAGAAAATGAAGTGTCTGGACTAAATAAGGCTCCTTCTAGGTCTAAACCTATACTTCTATCATTTCTCATAAAGTCAATGGCATGAATATGCATTTCATTATTATTATTTTTTTTTTTTTGGCAGGGCTACCTAGGGCATAGAATATCTCGTTGTGAATTTAGGACATGATGAAAGCATGGGGGGATCCCCACTCACTGTTTCCAAGAATTGAATGGAACCTGAGCTGAGCAATTTCGTCCTTGCCTATTGACTGACACAGGTCTCCAGTGATACTATCTATCAGTATTTCATTATAACTACACATACTCTTTTTGTTTTTGTTTTTAAGGTAGTCACAGTGCTATGCGATCTCAGTATGCAGTAAAGCCACAGATACGGGAGTTTTATTGACATAATTCTCATCAGTACAATCTTCATTGTTTCTCAGTACTAACAGAGACAGGTTTATAATCTGAAATATTGTCACAATCCCAAAAGAAGTAATTCGGTTCTAGAGAGCTACTCAAGGTGAACAACAGATCAAGTGTCATGAATGAAAATCCTTCCACTCTGGTAGGTAGTCACAGTCACTGATGTCTCCTACACTCTGTTGTGAATATCCTGGCATAGTACTGTCCGACATTTACAACTTAATGACCTTGCGAGGTAGGCTTTATTATCTGTACCTTACAGAAGAGGAAATCGAAGTTATGAGAAGTTAAGAGAGCCTGGCCTACAATCAGCACAACTAATAAGTGTCTGAGGTAGGAATTAAACCTTAGGTCTACTCTATCTATCCTCTTTTTAAGAATACAAAGAAGTGTGTATACTTAGAGTTGTGAATTACTTTAGTATTTCAAGTCTTCGCTGTATCTTTAACTCATGCCATGCCAGTAAGAAGCAGCTACACATTCAAAGCTTGGGGAGCCCAGGAGCAAAACACTGTTCTCTTAGAGAGATAGCCTGTGTCTGTTTACTCTAATTTCCCTGGACTTAATGATTCAAAGTGAGCTGAGTCAGGCTTGAGGGTACTGATTGTAGCAGCGTGCTCATTATTCTATATTCGAGACTAAACTGTGTCCTAGAATTTATCTGTTTCTCGCCTGAAACTTTTTACGTCACAAAGCTCCCCCTTCGCGTACTTTATGTCTCAGCCAAACCAGCTGTTTTCTTGATCTTATTTTGCTCCCTCCAGGCCCCATGGATTTATGCAGACCAGGTCCTGTGGATGGAATCTGCTGAAATCCTTCTTTACTTTCAAGGAGGAATTCAAATAGTTTATTTTAGAAAATCTTCCCTAATTACCCCCATCTAAAAATGTTTGCATTCTCTGCATTCCACCCCTCCAACCCCCACCCCCGCCCTCTCTCTCTCCATTTATTTCCCCAAAGTTATTTCTATGGGTCTCTCCTTTTCCTCTATGATAGTCAACTTCTTAAATTTAAATTTAAATTTTTTTTAACTTCATATTGAAGCATCTAGGTAGTGTACTATGTGGAGCATTGGATTTAGTATCAGGAAGACCTGAATTTAAATCTTACCTCAGACACAAGCCCTGTGTCCCTGGTCAAGACACTTCAGCTCTCTCAGAGTCAGTTTCCCCATCGGTAAAATGGGAATAATAATAGCACTTAATTCACAAAGTTGTTTTGAGGATAAAATGAGATAACATAAAGTACTTTGTGATCCTTGAAGTGCTGTGGAAATGTTAGCTATTACTGTTTTACCCAGCAGATTTTAAATGGCTTAAGCATTCAGGAACAGTATCACAGTTTGCTTTTCTTTGTACCTCCAATGCTTACCACTCTGCATAGTGCATAATAGGCTTTTAATAAATTTTGTTGAATTGAATTGAAATACTTCCATGAGAGGTAGCATGTTGCATTAACTCATTTATAAATAATTTCCTCACAGAATCACAGAGTTTTTTTAATTAGAAAGAACCTTTACATTTATGCCTATTGAAATTCAACTTAATAGAAATAGTCCAGTACTTGAGCTCATAGAAATATTTTTTGATAGTATCACCTACCACTACTGTGTTAGAAATACCAGCTCTGAAACATCCTCAGATCTGAAGATGTAACCTATACCTTTATCCAAGACACTGATAAAAATGCCAAACTGCAGACTTTTAGCTAGCAAGTATCTGAGACTGGATTTGAACTCATATCTTCCTGATTTCAAGTTCAGCACTTTATCCACTGCTCCAGCATAGACACTAGAAAACAGATACATGAATGTACTAATAACAGAGCTATGAATTGGAACAACCATTCTGGAAAATAGTTTGGAACTATGACTCCAAAGGTACTAAATTGTACATATAGTATTATTTCAACAGCCCCTCCAAACGTTGTCATTCTTGTATTTTGTCCATCTTGCTGATCTGACAGGTAGGAGAACTGAAGAGTTCCTTTAATTTTTCATGTTTATAATTATTAGTGATCTGTTTTCCATATGGCTATTGATAGCTTTTATTTCTTCCCTTGAAAATTTTCTATCCATTGGCTTTGCTTATTTATTGAGTTGAAAATTCAATAGTTTTCTATTTAGTCAACCTACCTCAGGTCTTTCCCTATTCCATCCTTTGTTCAGCTGCCAAACTGATTTTCCTAAAATATAGCTTTGACCATACCACTCTCCTACTTCCTGCACTCCCCGTTACCTCTGTTTGTCTCTTAAAACTCTTCATAATCTGACCTTTTCTTATTTTTCTCATTTCCTATCTTACTCTCCCTCATGTAGTCTGCGATCTAGCTGCACTTGGTGTCCTTTTTCCTATTCCTTGAATGTGAAATTCTATCTCCTGACTCTATGCCCCCGCAATTGTTGACCTCCATACCTGGAATGCTCTTTCTCTCCTTCATCGCTACACTTTAGTTTTCCTGTCTTACTTAAGACTTAGCTTTGATTATTCCTTTTGCAGAAGGTCTTTATTAATGCCCTTAGCTACTAGTCCCTTCCTCTGTGAGATTATTTTTCCATCTACTCTGTACCGATCTTGTTTGTACCTGGTGACTTACATATTGTTTCCCCCATTACAATCTGTTCACATTGAGAGCAAGGACTATTTTCACTTTCTTTGTATAAGCAGCTCTTAGCTGGTGCTATGTACCTAGAACATAAGTGCTTAATACAGCTTGTTTACTGACTGACTAATGATTAACACTTCAGTCCAGCTATTCAAAGGGTTTTGAATCCATCTAATTATATTATTTTTTTGTTCACATATTGTCATTTTTCCCAGAAGAATTATGTTTTAGTTTATCGGAAACTTTGCTAAAAATTTATGTAATCTGCATCTATGTGCTTCATATCCCTTGTATACTAGTTTAGTAACTCATTCTTAATGAAAACATTCTGGGACTTTCTAACACTTCTCTTTTTGAAAATATTTTATTGATATCTTTTCCATTTACACTGCTAAGATTTCCCCTTGTATCCCTCCCACTCACCCTGTCAGAGAGCTGTCCCTTATCACAAAGAATTGAAAAAGAAAAGAAAAGAAAAGAAAAAAGAGGAAGGTAAAGGGGAAATCACCCACATCAAAATATCAGAAAAAAATCTAATATTGTATGGAATGATCCCCATACTCATCCTACTCCTTTGCAAGGAATTAGGAGGAACTGTTGTCTCATATCTCTTCACTGGGGCTAAGCTTGTTCTTTATGATTATATAATATTCATTTTAGATCAGGAATTTTAATTTTTTTTTAATGTCATGGACCCTTTTGATAGTAGGGGCAAGGCTATAAAATCTTTCTTGGAATAATGTTTTTATATCCACAAAATATGTAGTATTGTAAAGGACATAAATTATATTAAAATGCTGTTCTCACAATTAAAAAAAATAGGTGAAGACCCTAGGTGAAGAATTTTAGATTGTTTTGTGATTATAGTTCTTTCCATTTAGATGTTACAATCATTATATGTATCATTTTTCCTGCTCTTCTTCACTTTGCATCAGTTGATATGTCCTTCCATGCTTCTCTGTATTCAGCATTTCACACAACATAGTAATATGCTATTACATTAATGTACTGCAATTTATCTTTTCCCCAAATGTAGCACCTACTCTTTTCTGTTCTTTGCTACCACAAAAAGTAGAGCTATAAATATTTTGGTGTATTTGGTGCACTTCTTTTTGCTAATAACATCATTAAGGTGTATGCTTAGCAGTGGAATCTTGGGGTCAGAAGGTACAGGCATTTTAGCTGTTTTATTTCAATAATTCCAAATGACTCCTCAGAATGGTCCTACTAATTCATTACTCTACCAACAATGTATTAGTGTGCCTGTATTTCAATGACCCCTCCAACATTGACTATTACCATCTTTTATTATCTTTCCAATTTTCTGGGTATGAGGTAAAACCTAGGGTTGCTTTGATTTGCATTTTTCTTACGACTGCTAATGTTTCAATTCTTCTTTTGAGAAATCTCTGTTATATCTTTTGGCCACGCCCTATTGGGAAGTGACTTCTGGCCTCATGTGTCTCTGTTAGCTGTCTCTGTAGTTTGGATAGTAAACCCTAATCCGAGAAATTAGATACAAACATTTGTTCCTATTTAAGTACTTTGCTTTTTATCCCAGATACATCAACTTTAGTTGTGAAGAAGCTTTTTAATTTTAGGTAATCAATTATAAATATTTTGTGTTGTATAATTGCTTCTATATCTTGCTTGGTTGAAAATTCATCTCTACCCTTCACTATAAAAGGTATATGACCTGTTTGCATTCATGTTTTATTTTGATATGATCATTAATGTTTAGGGCATGTGTCTATTTCAAATTTATTATAAAATATGATGTAAGATGGTGGTTTAAGCCTAATTTCTGCCAAACTGCTTTTCACATTCGAGTCAAGCAGCCAATAAACATTTATTAAATGTCTACCAGGTGCTAGGAATGTGCTAAGTGCTAGGGATACAAAGAAAGGTAAAAGACAATTTCTGATCCCAAGTAGGTCATAGTCTAATAAGGAAGACAACATGTACAGAGCTATATACAAATAAGATATAAACAGAATATATTGGAGATCATCAATAAAATGGAACTAGAATTAAGAGGGGGTTGGAAAAGCTTTCCTCTAAAAGGTGGGATTTTATCCGGCACTTAAGGGAAACTAAGGGAATCAGGAAACAGAGGTAAGGAGAGAGAGAGAGAGAGAGAGAGAGAGAGAGAGAGAGAGAGAGAGAGAGAGAGAGAGAGAGAGAGAGAGAGAGAGACAGAGAGAGACAGAGAGAGAGACAGAGAGAGAGACAGAGAGACAGAGAATAGAGAATTACAAACATGGGGGACAGCCCATGAAAAAGTTAAGTGTTAGGAAATGAGTGTCTTCTTCAAAGAAAGACTATATCCCTTATGGAGGTCTGGAAGGTGTAAGAAGACTGGAAAGAGGGGGAACCAGGGCATGAAAGATTTTGATTGACAAAAGATTTTATATTGGATCCTGGATCAAATTCTCAGCAGTTTTTTTTTTTAAATTAAGAAGTTATATTTTTTTCTTACTCAGTTTCAGTTCATACAAATCTTCTGATGTTTCTCTGAATTCCTCATTTAAAAAAAAATAGCAGGATATTCCATTACATCTAAATATTAAAATGTGCTTAGCCACTCTCCAATCACTGAGCCCTCCCTTCATTTCCAGTGTCTTTCTATACGACAAAAAGTGCTGCTAAAAATATTTTGGATTATAAGAGACCTTTGCCATCCTTGTGATATATGCCAAGTAGCAGGATCCCTGAGTGAAAGGTTATGAACAATTTAGTCACTTTTTTCTTTATGTAATTCCAAATTGTTTTCCAGAAACTTCATACCAATTCACACCTCTCTCAATACACATCAGTGTATAAATCTATCTTTCCTTAGCCATTCCAACATAAACCATTTCAATCTTTTATCACCTTTTCCAATGTGCTTACTAGGTCTGAGGTAAAAATATGGCATATGAGTTATTATAATTTATATTTCCCTTATTCTTAAACAAAACAAAAAAAAAATCAGGACATTTTTATTAAGTGCCAGACACTGTGCTCAGAGTCGGAGATACAAATTAAAAAAGAAGAAGAAAAGAAATCCATACTCACAAGGAGCGTACATCATAGGAGGTAAGACAAAATACATATGTAAATATGTTTTTTTTCACATGGTAGAGTTTTAATTCTTTTGAAAACTGCTTGCTCATATCGTCCCCCCCCCCACACACACACACACTTAACCATACTCTCAGTCATTTGTTCTTCCTGATCTCAAGGTGCTTATTAACTAGCAATACTTCTGTCCCCAAACCTGTTATTCTCTGACTTAGACTTTGTGAACCAAGCTTTGGGAGGAAGAAAACTTTTTGGTGACATTTTAATTAACACTTAGAAATAGAGATTCTGTTCTTGTGGAAATCAAGTAAGAAGAAACTCTTAACGAAGACAATGACCTTCCTCTATATTGAGACTGCAGTTTGTTTCATTAATTTTGCATATTTGACTGAAAATCACTTGTGTCTCCCCCAACATATTCCCTTATTCTTTTTTTTTTAAATTAGGAGAAATGAGGAACCTCTTGGCCCAACTGAATGTTTATGGGACTATACATTTTCCAGGGAGATGATGATTCACTGTTTCTAGGAAAGATGAAAATACCATATTGGAACAGACTCCTAAATATTAGAAATATAGAAAAAAAATCAGGGAGCTAAGTGTTGTCCTCAATTTTTATACACACCTTCCCTAGAGTCAAAGTGAATTTAACTTGCAAATCCAAGGGCAATTAGTAGAGGAAAACTGAACTTGTGTTTGAATTATTTATTATAGATAAAAGAAAATATCATTTTGACTTATCCAAACCACAAATCTGTTATCTTTTCAGGTTATACTTCCAATGCCAACCAACTGTACAGGCCCATAGTACCAGGCAACCTGAAAGAATCTTTCCTTTGTCCATGAAGACTCAAGTGGCTTCTCAACAGCATTATGTAAGATTAGCACAAATCAATTAAAATTTACTGCAGACAAATTCTGCCTTAGCCATTGTTAAAGTTAGCTAAAAATAGAACTAGAAGAGTCACTCAACAGAACTTTATAAGATTACAGAGTTATGCTCAAGCTGGAGGAATTTTGTAATGGAAATATAGGATTAGAAAGGGAATTTGAATATAAGTTACCATTAGGGAGCAGAGATCCATCTAAGATAGAGAGATTTGACAACTGATTGGATGTGAAGAGAAAGGAGGATAACAAAGAGGTTGTGAACTTGAGTGATCGGTAGGATGATGATACACTTTACAATAATAGAGAATGGCAGAAGAAGGGTGGCTCTAGAGATACAAATAATGATGTTCTGGATCTGAGATGCCTCTAGAACATCCAGTTCAAGATGTCTAATTAGGTAAGTTAGGCACAATACACAAACCCTAATTGTCTTTTCAATCCATTGCTTTCTGACTCATATAGTAATGCAATGGCTACTGTCTGTCAAAGAGTTAGTGTCACTGATTGACCTACAAATGGTTTGATTGTCCCTTAGCTAATGTGTTTGTTCTCAGACTAGAATGACTTCTTTAATTGATGACTGTTCTTTTATCAGAGATTGGTAGCACCTTAGAAAGACAGCTACTTATACCAACAAAATGATTACTTGTGGTTAGGATTATTCATTGGTCCCTGGGACAGAACCAGTTAGAATCTTTCTCAATGCTCTATCACAACTATGCATGTTGGAAATAGTGAATAGTTCCCAAGTGATTTCACTTGTGTTAAAAGGTCAAGGAATAGGTTGGAGCCAGACTCTACTGGGGGTGAGGGGTGGGGGGATAACCAGCAAAGGCAGATACAGTGACAAATTAAAATTCTACTTCCTTCTTGGGCTCTGTTGTGAGTTTCGTTCTGTAACTTTTAAGCAAGCCTCCTCCTATTCCCCAGAGAAAGCTAAAGGTTTGGCAACACTGAAATCTGAAGTCTTGGGGATCAGTAGGTAGCCATTGTTTGTTCAGTGTATTTAAAGAGGGCTGCCCTCTAGCTCTATCCTGCTTTTAGGAAAGAAAAAAAAAATTTCTGTTGTGATCGCAGCACTTCTACATGCACTGCTCAGAGGGGAGCAGACAGAGGGGAGTGGAGCATAAAAGAAGCTGCCTGAGGCCTTTGAGACCAACTTAAGTTTGAAGGAAAGAAAAAGAAAAAGGGAGTAATGGCATTGTGGAACTGGGACATTGGAGAGCATTAGAAGCTCTCTTTCAATAGAAGAGTTCTCTTTGTGTTTTCTACTTTGACTGAAAAGGTTATTTATTTTTCTAGATTTATATTTTTTTTGCTAATTATTTCAATATTTAGTTGTTAGGAGAAAGAGATGATTTTAGCCAGAAGAAGCTGTCATCTCCCGGCTTATTCTACATGTTGTCACTAAAGTGTGCACTATCCCTCTCCAGGCTTGGATTTTGCAACCTTATCTCTCCCACTGGTGGCAGCACATATTTATTTACAGCAGCAAGAATGGCCGGGGGAAAATTCCTAACAGAAGCTATACTCCCAATAAGACAACACAGGGGATGGCAGATTTTATGACATTTTAAGGTTGTTGGAGAGGGATTGGTAGGTAAGTGATCAATTGAACAAAAATTTCTGGGACAGCATACTGAATCATTGAATTAGAGATAGAAGAACAATCCAGAATTATAGGTCTAGTGATGAAAAGGATCAAAAGGACCTCAGAAGCCATCTAGATCAATATCAGCAGATGAGGAAACTGAGGCACAGAGAGTTTAAGTAATTTGCCCAAGGTCATACAGGTAGCTAGTGTCAGATGAAACTCAGGTACTCTGACCTCAGAGCCAGTGAGTGATCTTTATATTGTTGCTTGTTCTGTGTTTTTGAAGAGGATGAATGACACGAGGAGGGTGATTTCTTGACTTGGACTTCAGTGAGGCAGAGTTGCACAAAGTCATTCACTCTCTCTTCCAGAGTCATCAAAGTCCAGCGGCAAGACAAGAATCAGCTGGTGACGGCCCAGGATAAGGCGGATGGCCTTGGCATCTTTGATATCTGAGCAAGCTCTAAGCCTCCACAACTCCATGGCTGTTGGAACAAATTGTTCTCATCCAACCATTCCACGGGGAGAGTTTTCCCATTCTTGGGGTAGACATCCCTTACTCACAGGTGCTTTGAGGCCTGTCAGTTACATTTGACCTGGTTAAGTCTGTTGCCGGCAAGCCCTCACACCAGAAGTGCTAGTCTTCCTTGTACCATCTAGTCAAACCTTTTTATTTATTTATCTATCTATCTATCCATCCATCTATTTATTTATTTACAGATGGAGAGATTGAAGCCAAGAGACTTTAAGCAACTTACCCCAAACTAGATAGATACTGAATAACCAAGGGGGATGTGAACATAGGTCCTTTGGCTCTGTGGTCCAATGATCTCTCCACTGCAGTGCTTCATATTTCATGGTTTAGATCTCTCTAACGAAACATCTTGCCTCATATGTGATGGCACATTTTCCCAAGGTGATAAAAGTCAAAGTCAAACAAAGTAACAGAATAATAGAGGACAGTATGTGGGACCTGAGGGCAAGAAGTTCTAGGTCTGATCTTACAAACAATAACTTGGACTATGGATTTCCTATCAACTAACTGAACAAATATGCCTGTAATCAGAGTAAATACCAGATATTTGAAGAAAGCAGAAAATATTGGCCAACACATTATCTTGGAGATGTTTATATGTTTTATACATCAATCTATAATATTATTATAGGTTAATAATTATTAATTATTCATAATTATTAACCTATAATATTATTATAGGTTAATAAACTATTAAAATTAATGATATACTAAAATCACCATTTGTAGAGGTATATTCAGGTGGCAGGCCCAAGAAACTGAATGACACATTCTACACTGAACAAACTCAGTGTCAGGAGTTCTTTACCTGGGATCTGTGAATTTTTTTTTTGCTTTTTTTGTTTTGTTTTGTTTTTCAAAATACATTTTTAAAAATCTTTAAAATATTATGACAAGTGTATTTCAATACAATTCAATTCCTTGGTAACTCTATATATTTTATTTTATACATGAAAATAACAGCAGCAACAACATTTTAAGAAGAGATGTATGGTCTTCACCAGAATGCCAAGTGAACCATGACAAAAACAAGATGAAGAACCCCTGCCTTATGACCACTCTTTCTTCATTCGTGACATCATATGACGCTTATTTAGAAGTACTGAAGCACCAAAGTAGACAAAACAATTGAAAAGGCAGCCAAACAAAGTTCTAAAGAGGAGGAAGCCTCCTCCCATCTTAGATACAGAAAAGAATTGCATCAGGAATAACATAAAAACAGTTAAACACATTGTAAAAAAGAGATTGGGCTTATCTCAGTCTTAGCTCAGGGACAATTCTGATTAGCTGTCTTTTCCAGGAACATAAGAAAAGTCAAAGGCAGGCTAGGTATCTAAGAACAAATAAAATGATTATTCAGATAATATTTTCCTACCAATATAAAAAAAAATCTTTTTATCATGTGGCTGTATTTTGAAGGTTCTCCCCAAATACAATACTTAATTTTTTTTTTTTGCAATTTTTGTTTCAATTTAATTCAACAACTATCTTTTAAGTGCCTACTATGTGCAGGGCACTGTGCTAGGCTATAATAATATGACAAAAATGGAATAGTTCATGTCCCAAAAGAGCTTACACTCTACTTAGAGGAAGAACATGTACATATATGAGTAAATATGAAGAATATACAAAGTAATGCAAAATAATTTGAAGAGGGAGAGAATGTTCCCAACTAGAGAGATGAGGAAAGGCGTCCTTTAGGGAGAAAACCTGAGTTATTCTTTGAAGGAGGCTATGGATTCTATGAGTTGGAGGGAAGGAAGAGGTACATTCTAGACTTGGAAGACCAGTTATACAAAAATAAGGATATAGGAAATACAATATCACGTAAGGGAAAAAGTAAATAGACCATTTAAAAACTTGGAATCATGAGTGTACGAAGAGGAATAACATGAAATAGCATCAGAAAAGTAAGTGGTAGTTAGATTGTGAAGATGCCAGATTGAGAGTTTTGTTTTGCACACCAGTGAAAATAGGGAATCATTGAAAACTGTTTTAACGGAGTAATAGGAAGAATGACATTGTCAGAACCAGGAGTATCAATATGGAACCTATGAGAAGAATGGATTGGAGAGGAAATTTGAAACAGGCAATTGCTATTTGAGAGAGTATTACAATAGTTCAGGAAAGAATTTTCTACCTCTGAGTTTCCTTTACCTATTCCTTAAAAAAAAAAAATCCCTTATCTCCATAACCTTGAACTTCTCTCCTTTCCTCCATTTTTGTTCCTATTCCTTTCTATCTTTCCAGCCCCTCCCCTGCTTTCAATTCATCCATGTATTCCTTCTTTCCTTCCTTCCTTCCTTCCTTCCTTCCTTCCTTCCTTCCTTCCTTCCTTCCTTCCTTCCTTCCTTCCTTCCTTCCTTCCTTCCTTCCTCCTTCCTTCCTTCTCTCCCTCCCTGCTTTTCTTCCTTGCTTGCTTCCTTCCTTCCTTCCTTCATCCTTAACTATTTTCTAAGTATTGTGCAAAGTTCAGTGGAAGATGAATGAGATATGGTAAATGATTTCAGGAAGCTTATAAAAAGAAAGGGAGATAGGACAAATACAGAAACTATAAGATTAAGAAAAATGTGAAACTGTTGTTGTTGTACAGTTGTTTCAGTCATGTCCAATTCTCCATGACCCCATTTGGGAGTTTTCCTGGCAAAGATACTAGAGTACTTTGCCATTTCCTTCTCCAGCTCATATTGCAGAGGAGGAAGCTGAGGCAAACAGGGCTAAGTGATTTGCCCAGGGTCACACAGCTAGTAAGTGTCTGAGGCTGGATTTGAACTCATGTCTTCCTGACTTCAGGCATGGTGCTCTATCCACTGCACCACCTAGCTGACCCCAATGTAAAATATGCATGATTACATTACAAACAAAGAACACTGGACATTTTGAAAAAAAAAGTCATTTCTACCTGGAGATGTCAAGTAAGTCTTCATGGGCAGGGTAGTATCAAAGTTGAAAAGAAGTATGGGACTTCAGTAGGAAGAAATAGGTTTCAGGGAATTACAAAGGGAAAGATTGTTTTTGTTTGTCCTTTGCTTTTGAAGAGGACCATGATATCAGGTTGGTGATGCCATGGCATGCAAGTAAATTGGATTTAAGTAAGTCAGGGCTGTGCAAAGTCACCAGCCTCACTTTCTCCTCTGGAGCCATCTGGGTCCAGTGGCACAATATAAATCAGGAAGACTGGAGATGGCCCTGGATACAGTGGGAGACCTAGGCCCTTTTAAGCTAAGGTCTATAACAAATCCCAGTTTGACTGAGGCAATGCCCATTCCATGATTAAGGCCAGGTAAGAAATGAGGCAGAGAATGGCCTCTTAGTTAAAAAAAATACAAAAAATATAAGACCCTCAGGGTTTCTGCCTAAAACAGAAACAATTGCTATTTACATTCACTCTGAGGCAATGGGGCCCAAAACATCGATTAAGTAGAGTTTGGCCTGGGACCTATTGTTGGCCCTATAGATGAAAGCCAGAGTGATTTGGGTTTAAGGCTTGGTCCTGAAGAAGGAAAGGTTTCAGGGATCAAAATTTGCATTCCCTTTGGGCAGAGCTCCTGCTGGTAAGGGTATGATACCCAATGTGGACAGAGGGAGGGAAGGAATTAGGGAAAGAAAGAAAGAAAAAAGAGAGAGAGAAAGGAAAGAAGGAAGGAAGGAAGGAAGGAAGGAAGGAAGGAAGGAAGGAAGGAAGGAAGGAAGGAAGGAAGGAAGGAAGGAAGAAAGAATATAAGCAAAGACACAGAGTTAGAAAAGCATGGATTATGGTTGGGGATTAATGAATATTCAAATTGAGTTTGAACAGTGGTTATTTAAAAGGTTTGAGATCATATAGAGGATAGTGCCATTTGGACCTGGAAGGGATTTTTGATATCATTTAATTCAAGACCCTTATTTTAAAGGGGAGGAAACAAGGCTGAGATAGATGTAGTGTCTTACCCAAGGTCACCCGTGTAGCCTGTATCAGAGCAAGGATTTCAACCTAAGCCTTGTGACCCCAAATCTGCTGTTTGTTCTATTCTACTGGGGGCAGACTGGGGAAAGTGTTGTAAACCTGGCAAAGAAACTTGGATTTTATTCTTCTGAGGATGGGAAACTGCTAAAGGGTTTTTTGTTGTTTCTGTTTAGCAGAGGAATGGCTAGAACAGAGTTGTGCTATCGTATGATATAGAATAGAAGAGATTGGAGAAAGAGTAGTGTCAGGGGGATCGCTTTGGAAGCTATTGCAAATAGATCAGTTGAGATGTAATGACAGTCTGTTCCATGGTTGTGGCTTTTGTTTAATGTATTTATTTTGTTTTGGACTTAAGAAATAAAACAACCGTTTCTGTAGAATAGGAAAAGAAAAGCTGATTGCACATGAAACTGCGAATCAATTATGTACAACTTGTTATTCCTTTTAAATATGTGATAAAATGATCATGTAGAAAAGAAAGGGACAGATGAAGGAATCCTGTGCAGTGAGTGTCTTTCTTTGTTCCTATCTTCACCTTACTATGTTGATGCCTCCTAACAATGACCAAGATGATGTCAGAAGTTTTCTATGTAATATGAGTGCAGAAGTGCCTTAAATATGCTGTATTCTAGCCCGTGATTAACTGAAATGCCCTCGTCAAGTTCAAACTAAACTGTGAGAATTCTCTGGGAGGGATAACATTAAAACAACCATCATTCATCAGTGCTGTCACTGAAGGTAATTTATTACACTAGCTTTATCAGTTATCCCGGAACAGAGAACTGGTGAGTTTTTTTGGAGGTAAAAGAACAAAGAAGAGAAGTAGCCTAAGAAGCATTACCTCAGGGGCTAGAAGAAGGGCCCTGGGAATTTGAGAGAAGAGGAATAACAGAGATGGCCCTGGGGTTGATGGGTGATGGGACCTGGATCCTGAATTGTATGGATACAGGATGAGTCTTCCTGGAAAGAATGTGAGCACACAAGCCTTCTTTCAGTCAAAGTAGTGAGATTTATTGTAACACCAATAGAGAAGGCCAGACTGTGAGTGAATCTATGCCTTGATGGGGGTGAGATGGATACTTACTTACAAAAAAAGACTATGAGAAGATTTGGATGGGATTAAAGAGTGTTAAATAGCCTGGTATGGCCCAGGTGCTGGATAATGAAAGGAGTTAAGTGATCTGGTCAGGGACTGAGAGCTGCAGTGAAAAGACTATTAAAAAAAAAATTATATATTGAGTATCTAAATGGGCTGGGATGGGCCTTGGGTGATATTCCAGGGCCTAAGTTGTGTGGGAAAATCCTAGGACTGGGCTGCTGAAATGTATGGGAAAATTCAGGGGCCAGGTCACATCACCTCGTCATGGTGACAGAGGAGTATAGGAAACCAAATTTGTCCTACAGCACAAATTGGGCTGGGATTGCATCCCCATTCATGGCAGATGTACCATAGCAGAGCCTCCTTAGAAACAGAAGACTATAGATCACAGCTTCTCTGTCTCCAAGTACCATTCCTGTACAAAAGTATCACATAGGCCATAACCATGCCACCAAGAAGAACCTTTCCTTTTTAATTGAAGAGAGACATTGAGAGGCCTCCTACTCCCCTCTTCCCACCTGTGAATTCCCTTCTAATTAGTTGATTGTTCCTATCATTTTCAGACTCTTCTGGGAAATAATTTTAGGTGTATAGGCTAGCTGAGTTTATTATTAGGTATAATGGAAAGTTCTCCTTTTCATTTTTCCAGCAACACTAATATAATCACCCTGAATCATTATCAAACCACAGCATGTGGGCTGAAAATTTTAGGCAGCATTACTATTATGCAGATATCTGCAGGGATATACTTTTTTTTCCCCTCTTTTCCACTCCAGGTATTTACTAATTGGACAAACCATCTTTATTAAAAATAATGAAATCTTTCTTATTTTGTTGCCATATTAAACAAAGTGCCTATCATGGTGCAGCCAGGTATATCATGCCTCTCCTTATCTTCAAAAGGGATGTTTTTTTTTTTTCCAGAAAGTACATATTCTCAAAGTAGATCATAGCAAAAATCCTTATACTAAGACCAATTGTTATTCAATTAACTTCCTTAAGGTATCCAAATTTATTATCACTAGTTGGATACTCCTTGTTTGCTGAATCAGAGAGCTAAATATAAACAAAGCTATATTACAATTGTAGCCAGCATGTGCCAATCAGAGGCAATCCAACCCCTCCTTTTTCCTGCTCCCTTCTGTGAATGGGGAAGGGGGCTCCTGAGAGTGCATGTGGAAAAGCATTGAGCCAAAACTTTCAGGTGGGAATGCATGCAGAAAATTGGCAACTTGGGACGTCACCCAAGAGAGAGTAGGAACCTAGCCCTTGAGATGGGCAGTCTCACCAAGAGAGGGCAAGAAGTGCAGAGGAGCCTGGGTTAGCTTGAGGGTGTTTCATAGACCAGAGGCTGCATTGAGAGATCTCTTTTCATCAAGAGAGGTACAAGAAACTCCCAGACCTGCAGAGGTAAATGAAGACCTGAGGGGGCATAGGAACACACAGATCGGAGAGGGAAGGAGCACAGTGGCATAAAAGAATGAGACTGAATTAGACATAGGGTCCAAGCCCAAAGATCAAGGATCTTGTTAATCAGTATTGTGAGTTTGCAGGGTTTTGACACAACACTTCTGAGAAGTAAAAGAAGTTGAGCAGGAGAGCATCTTACTATTATATGCTAAGAATCACATAGGAATCCTCTGTGTTGATACTTCGTTAAACAAACCTAGTCTATGTTTACTGTCCTTGTTATACAAATGCTTGCTAGGGAGCTGACTGATGATTAAAAGAAATGAGCCAGATTCTAATGTTTCTGTGGGGGGTGGGGGGGCATAATGAGCGCTGTGAGCCATTTACAGTGATTATAAATAAATCAGTAATCATTTATTGAGCATCCACTATGTGCCAAGCACTGTACTAAATGTAGGGGATACAAAAAGAGGGAAAAGACAGTCCATGCCCTCCAGGAGCTTGCAATCTAGTGAGGAAGACAACATTCAAACAAATGTATATAAAGCAAGCTACATATTTCACAAAGTGTTTATCTCAACAGTAGATCATAGCAAAAAAAAAAAAGATATACACTTAAGAAAGAGAAAGCACTATATTAAGAGAGGTTAGGGAAAGCTTCCCGTACAAGGTGGGATTTTAGTTGGAACTTGTAGGCATAGAGGACATAGGGTCCAAGCCCAAAGATCAAGGATCTTGTTAATCAGTATTGTGAGTTTGCAGGGTTTTGACACAACACTTCTGAGAAGTAAAAGAAGCTGAGCAGGAGAGCTCAGGTCTTCCTGACTCCAGGCCTGGCACTGCATCCGCTACACAACCTGGCTGCCCTTAGTCAATCAATTAACAAACATTTATTAAGCCATCAATAGCAATCTTGAATAACACAGAGAAAAGAGAGATCCCTAATGGCACTTCATTAGCCACCTCCTTCTAATTCATCTTTGTGGTATGTAAGAAGATAATATTTGTTTTGTTTTCTATGCTATGATAACCCTGGCACATAGTAAACACTGAATTTTGTTTATCGGTTTTTTTGCATATATTTTGTACTTACATGTATTTTTGTGCATGTTGCTTCCCTGACAGAATAAATGTTCTTTAAGAGAAGAGAATATTTTGTTTGTGTCGTTGTAAATCCAGGGCATACCCCATTGACTGTATAACTTAACCTTCTTATTCCATAATATGGTCCTTGGAGTGGTTTTCCCAAGGTCACTCAGGTAGTGTAAGAGACAGGATTTAGATGTCAGTTTCTTGAGTCTCCTCAGTGCTCTTTCCATCATGCTAGACAGCTAATGAGTTTCCCATCACAAGAGGTGTTCAAGCAGAAGCTGGATAAATCTAACGTGTCTATCCTGGGGAAATAAATTTTCTAAGCCTATGTCCTTAGCTGATAAATGAGTGGGTTGTATTATGTCGCCTCTGGGGTCCCTTTTAGTTCTATACCAATGACCCTATTTATTATTCAACTTTCAGGAATGCTTTAAAGAAGATTCCTGCTTAGAAACAAGTTGGAGTAGATGTCACTTAGTTGGTAGGTCCCCTACCAGCTCTGAGTCTATATGCTGTAATACTGTAATCTTATGTTTTTATCATCTCTCCATATAAAATAATCTGCAGTTTTCATCAGTATATCTCAAGGAAGATATAGAGCAAACTGGAAAAGTTACAGAGAAAGCAAACTGAAATGACCAAAGAGATGGTAGGAGGCAGGGTCAGGATTACTTTATGATTCATATTTTTTTCTTGGAGGCTTTGGATGTAGGAGCTTTGACTTTGCTTGCCACTTTTCTTCTACCATAAAATTTGGTGTTCCTTGCGTATATTTATCATGGAAGTAAAAAAGTATGAGGATAATGAATAGTAGCTCAGTTAAAAAGAGTGTATTCCAAAAGATCTGAGATGCTCAGCTCTTTTCAAAATACCATTGATGCTCTGTTGGTTTTGAATACCATTAAAGGATTCTTGATGTTTGCCTAGGCCCGATCTGGCCTTTCTTCAAATGGTCAGGCTTCTACTTATGCATTGCCTATTTTAATCTAGGGTTAGTTTCTCTAGTGGAATCTGAAGAGAAAAATACTAGAAATTTCTAAATTCATGTTATAATAATAGCTAACTTTTACGTAGCACCTGAGAAAATGAAATGTTAATTTTCTATTTTCTATTTGATTCCATTCTATAATTGACTCTATTCTGTTGACTGCCTGAACCATGTTTCTTTGTCTAAGTTAACTTCAGAAAATCATGAGTCCAGAAGTTTGATTTTCTCTCTCTGAGTTAGTTTAAAATTCAAGTTGTCCAATAAATCACCTTAACTCAAGGAAACAAGTTATCTTACTAACAAGCCTTGCATGCCCATGTACAATTAAGGGAGATCTGTTATCTCACTAACAAGCCTTGCAAGATGCAGGTAGATGCCAGGAGGTCTGTTATCTCTGTAAGGCTGGCTATCCTTCAAGAAAGTCTGGTCTGCTATTGCTGTGGCATTAACTAGCCATACAGATGGGCACCATCGATGAGTTTTCCATAGTAACAAGATGGAAGGAGGGATGGTTGCTAGCCTCGCATTCTAGACTTCCATCCAATCATATTGTTTTCCATCGTCTATGGTATTTTGTAGTCAATCTCATTGTTTCCCATCTGTGATGCTTTCTGTTCATTGTTTTCCTGTACTTCCCAAAACTATACGAAGGTTAGTATGTGCTACTGCCTGGTCTTTTGGCTGACTGAGGAGCTGAGAGACCCATTTTATGGGTAATTTCTAACCGCACCATTATATTGAACATACTCAAAACTTTGTGCTTCCATTTACCTTAATTTCAATCATGACATACCTTAAAGTTTACAATTTTTTTCCATGTATTATCTCATTTGATGAAAGGAAATCATTATATTGAAATAGTTATCAACATATTAAAAAAAAAAACAAGTTCATGGGCCCCAGATTAAGATCCTCTGATATAGCTGAAGTTGTACTTCCTCAGTGATACTTTGCCAGACAATTTCTGCTCATACCTCTCTTTTTATTTTCTTAACTCCTACACCACTTATTAACTGAATGGAATAATTTAACATTTAATCAGAAAATGTATTTCTTGTCTCTAATAGTTTTATGTGCATCCCATATCTCCTTAGCCAGGTCATGAGATCCTTGAGAAGTCATAAGTGAATTTCTTGAGGACAGTCTATCATATGCATCTTCTTCTTCTTCTTTTTTTTTTAGGCTATTGGGGTTAAGTGACTTGCCCAGGGTCACACACTAGTAAATGTCAAGTGTTTGGTCTGAGGCCAAATTTGAACTCAGGAACTCCTGACTTCAGGGTCGGTGCTCTATCCACTGCACTACCTAGCTTCCCCTTATCATATGCATCTTTTGCCTCCCCTCTTGGCTCCTAGGTATATAACAACACACAATCAATTTATTTGTAACTTGGCTCAAAGAGCTTTTTGCATGTCATACGTGATTTCAATGGTGTGAGAAACTCCCCAAAGTGGAAACACCCTCCATTGGAACATATAGGTAATTCTTCTGTCTCTTATAATCTTCGATAACTGATCGTGGTCATTGAAAGATTGCCTAGGGTTACACAGTAGATATCTGTGAGAAGTAGGACTGGAACCCAGGTCTTCCTGGTTCCAAGGCTAGTCCTCAATCCCTTTCATGACACTGTTTCTCAAACAGTTTATTATGCTTTGAATAGAAAAGCATGATATACAAGTCCACATGAAGAGAATTTTACTAAACCTGTTACAATGTTTTCTTATTATGTTGGGGATTGTGCTACTTCATTCAACAGGAGTGGTCCTAAATTTTCTTGCCTTTAATATTTAAAAAATTATGCCTGTTATAGTTCATCAATTCCTTGGCCTCCCTCTGAAAAGAGACTGAGTTTACAAAGACAGAAAATAGAGCCCAAAAAGGAACGGTTCAAAACATCAGAGTAGATTGAAAGCAAACTTTGCATCCTCCTCTGCTTCTTTCAATCCAGGAACCATTGATTAGGGACCTTCTGAATGCAAGGCATTCAGCCTTGTGCAGGAGAGACATAGATGGAAAACCAAGTGCCTAACCCAGGGGTGGGGAATGCGTGGCTTCGATCCCACATGTGGCCCTCTGGGTCCTCAAGTATAGCCCTTGTGGGTCCGCATGTGGCCTTGAGGCCACACATTTCCCACCCCTGTCCTAACCTTAAAGGCCTTACTATGGAAGAGGAAAGTGCAAATACAAATCAGAAGACACAGAGGAATGTGATACAGACAAAGATGAAGTCAAGGCAAAAAGCTAGGGAAGAAGAAATCATCTCATATACCGGACCTCCACAGGCAATCCCTACAGCAAGAGAATCACTGAATCTGAGAATTGGAAAGTGCCTTTTAATCTCTCTGGACCAATCCTCCCCCGTCCCAATGCAATCTCTTCTACCTGTGCTGATTGCCAGATCACTTAAAAGTCACTCTAAGACATTCTCAGTCATAGAAGACTGTTTTCTGGATGGAGGTTAAATTGCCTAACTTTTACTTCTTAACAAATTACTAGAGCTTTCATTAAGATCCCACGCTTCCAGTGCACCTTCCTAATTGAGTATTCTGTGGATTTGCACTGATAACGACTTTTGATTCTTATTAATACGAGGCAAGGGGGAAACCAATCTGCTTGGCTGAGCAAATTTTCAGCATAACAAGCATAGGGTTGGGCGCTCAATGTTGCTAACAGGAATAGTGCACTTAATTTCCTTCTCCCAATGCTCAAGTGTACCCTGCACTGAAGGCTGCTGGTGCTTGTACTAACTGTGCAAATCTATCATTGATTTAAAAACAACACGCTAGAGTATGCTCATCCCCCAAACAAGGAAAATAGCACCCAAGTGGAAATATTCAGTGGGGCATTAAAACAATCTTGGTTTTTATTTTTTATTTTTGTCTGCATGTAATTGCAGAACCCAAAGAGAGGATGTTTTCTAAAATCCAGCTCCCCATTAGAATGAACAAACCTCAAATTGAGACCAGAAAATGGAAAAGGCACCTATAAGCAAATGTCATTACAAGACATATGAGATTTTGAAATCATCAGGTCCCCAGGGAATTTTTGAGCTAAACGGCAGCTTCATGCTTGAGTTTGCAGGTGGAAGTTTTAAAGGGGCCACTGCAAAGCCTCACAAGTCTGGTTGTACAATTTTTTTTTTTCATGAACAGTTATGCCCAAATTATACATGCTCTGTGGGTTTCCTTTGGAAATGTCTTCTTATTCCCATAATTGTAATAGAAAAAAATGAATTTGGCAGTTGAGGAAACAGTCACATTAACAGTAAAGATTTGGTCCCCTGTCATTTCTATGACAGGTATGGCTTTTTTGTCATCATAAAAGATGATGTTTCAGTCAGTATACACCAGGGTCAATGACGCATATGTATAGTTGTTGTTTTTCAGTCATTTCAGTTGTGTTCAACTCTTTGTGACTTCATTTGGAGTTTTCTTGGCAAAGATAAGAGAGTTGTTAACCATTTCCTTTTCTAGCTTATTTTACAGATGAGAAAACTGAGGCAAACAGGGTAAGGTGGTTTACTCAGGGTCACACATTTAATGTCTGAGGCCAGATTTGAACTCAGAGAGATGAGTCATTCTGACTTCAGGCCCAGCACTTTATTCACTGTGCCACCTAAATCTTTGTTGTTTTGCTTTGATTTAAGGCAGAAAAAAGCAAAATATAAGGGATAGAGGAGACCACCTATTTTTGCTAAAATTGTGTATTATTCTATAAAGAAACTGTGTATTCTAAGAAACATATATATATATACATATGTGTATATATATATATATACATATGTGTATATATATATATATACATATGTGTATATATATATATATATATATATATATATATATATATATATATATATATATATATATATATATATATATATATAACTATATACAATAAAAAGGTAGCATAAGGGAGGGTATGCAGACCACTAAAACAGGTCACTGAATAAGCCTACTATGAGGGAATATGAATGAGTGCTTATAATGTACACAAAATCTGAAATGATTACATGTTAAGGTTCATGGCTCCTTTAATTATTTTGTGATCTATTAATAGCAGGTGATATTGATATTGTGCTTTACATTAAAAAATAAAGAAAAACTAAGCCTCCATATCCATAAAATAAAGGAATGCAACTAGTTGATAGCTAAGATTCCTTCTAGTCTTAAATCCTGTGATCCTATTATTTCAATAGGTAACAAGAAGTCATGATTCTTTAGCACTTTACCATGTAGAAAGTTTTTTGGTTTTTTTTTTAAGGAAAGCACTTTGTCATTTCTTCCTTTGTAATATCTGTTGCACCCTCCCTTTGCTCTGCTCTGACACTTCCAACACCGAGGATCCCTTAAAGACCTCATGCCTAGATTATTTTCAAGAGTCTGCTAATTAATCCACCTCATGCCTCATTCCACTGGGTTTATCCTCCATTTGGCAAGTTAATCTTCTAAAGCCCAAGCCTACCCATGTCATCCCTTTATTCAATAAACTCCAGTGGCTCCCTATTGCTTATAGGATCAAAAATAAAGTCTTTTAAAATCCTTTGTAACCTGGCACCACCCTTCTACCTTCCCAGTCTTCTAACATTATCCCCACCCCATCACACACACACATATACACACACGAATACTCTGGTATCCTCTAACACTTGCCCGCCTATTTGCTGTTGCTTACACATGACACTCTCACTCTGGGCACTTTCACTGGCTGTCTCCCATGCTGGGAACTTCTTGAGTCTACCTCCTAGCTTCTCTTCCTTTCTTCAAGGCTCAGCTAAAATGTAACTTTTAGGAGAAGCCTTTTCTTCTCTTTTCTTTTCTTTTCTTTTCTTTTCTTTTCTTTTCTTTTCTTTTCTTTTCTTTTCTTTTCTTTTTTCTTTTCGATCTTTCTTAATCTTAATGCTTTCCCTCTGAAATTATCTCCAATTTATGTTTTATATATCCTGTTTGTTCATACTTGTTTACATATTGTCTCTTCTATTAAACTTCAATCTCCTTACAAGGACTATTTTCACCTTTTCTTGGATCCCCAGAGCTTAGCACAGTGCCTATGGCTTAGTAAACCCTTAAAAATTCTTATCGACTTGACTCGATCAATGTATGATCAATATAGGAATCTGTTTCGCTTGACTAGTTTATTTGTTACAGCGTTTTCCTGTTCCCTTCCTATCTGCCTTCCCCCCTTCCTCTGGGACAATGGCAGGGGAGGGAAAGAAAATAATTGTCTTTTAATTGAAAAAATAAAATAAAATTTAATTTAAAAATTGTTATCCCTGTCCTAAAGAGCTCACATTCTGATGGAGGAGACAGTACCAAAATGAATGCCATCACCTCTGTTTTTCCGCCACTTATACCTACATGTTTTTAAAGAATACCAGACTTAAAGATAACAGACCTAGGTTTTAGTGCCATCACTTCCATTCTATTCACTGTGGGCCTTGGGCTGCTAATATGACCTCTCTGCTCCTCAACTTGCTTATCTCTAAACTTAGTGGGATGAATAAGGTGACTCATAATGGCCTTTTCAGGTCTAACATTTTTGACTCTACAAACTTCTAGTGTTGAGTTGGCATTTACCTTTTATATGATGATATCTTTGCTTTGTAACATTTCTTTTTCTTTGTAAAGGCTGAGTTAAGCATTCTTTCATAACAATGGTCTCCCAAATAATTCTATACAGCTACAAATTCGGAATCACCATGTTTGTAGAACACAAATAACTCAGACGCAATGGAAAGCCCACATTGGGTATAAGCAGGATGACAGGCACATACTAGGTACTTAATAAATGCTTGCTAACTGATAACCTTATAAGAGAAGCTATGTATTATTTGTCCCATTTTATAGATGAGAAAACTGAATGTATGTGACTCACTCATGATTATATCCCACACTAATGTCTCCCAAGTCTGAGCCCAGGGCACCTCTGTACTATGATTTATTATAACAACTCAGGGTAGGAGCTATTGCAAATATTGTAACCATCCCCATTTTATCGATAAAAGAATTGAGGTTCAGCACTGTTAAGAAGTTTTCTCAAGATCACATAGCTAGTAAGTGACATTTACCAGGTCTTCTAACTCCTAAGTTAGTCCTTACTTCACTACCTTCACAAGGTACCATCACAAACTTAGTTAAGACTGCTTGCAGGGGAAGCTAGGTTGCACAGTGGATAGAGCACTAGCCCTGGAGTCAGGAGGACCTGAGTTCCAGTCTGACCTCAGACACAAAACACTCACTAGCTGTATGACTCTGGGCAGGTCCCTTAACCTCAGCAAATAAATAATTAAGAAAAAAAAGACTGCTTACAGATCTATATATGATTCTTCCCTTCTTCCTACCCTTCTACAAATCTCCCTTCACCCCATGTGATCTCTCTCGTATAACATATATACAACTCCAGAAACACGTCTTTTTATTCATGTTACAAATTCTATTCCACAGCATTTTGTACCCCCTAGGTTCCTCGTTTCTGGGATATTATTGTAATTTCCTGATAGTTTAAAGTCATTTGGCATGCCATATGTTCCCCGACTCAGTGCATAGCAGGCTCTAATCCCCCAGAAGGGCTCAGCCTCATCAGCTGCATTGCCTAGCCAGGGGTCAGCAAACTTCCCTTGACCTCCAATGCAGAGAAGAGAACCGTTAGGGGCTTCTGAATGGTGACTCAATCTGTGTTGCAGGAAACCATTTCCTCAAATGCCAAAGGGACTTTAATAAAAAAGGCCAGGAGCATGGGCAATGGGAGGAAAAATTAGAGCGGGATGTTGGGTCCACGTTGTAAATGGGTGGTAATTTTTAAAATGTTATTAAGTATACTGTCTGGGGCAGTGATTCTGTGAAAAGTCTCATAGATGCCGAGAGCTGCAAAGGGGCAGAGGTGGAGTGCTATTTGGACCTGCCTGTAAAAGCTATAGGCTGACGGCTATAACCAGAACCATGGCACTGAGACAGAAGCTGCCATTCACCCACTCGCCCCCAAGCAGCGATTTCTCCCTTAAGTGTTTCTCAACATGGGAATCTCCAAGCTCCTCACATGGCCATGCTGCCTTCAGCTCTCCTGACTCAACTAGAATTAGGTCAAAGTAGTTTCTTTAGTCCAAAGGAAACAGCAAACCTCTCAATTTCTTCTACAGGTTTCCGAAGTAAGCCCATGGACCTTCCAATGTAGGGTGGGGAGAAGGAAGAAGGTTTTACAAGCAAAACCACTTTGAGATTTTTTTCCCAGAACACCTCACTTCTCCTCCATGGTCTAATAAATTTCTAATTTGACATATAAATGCTCTTCTCTAGCAGTCTTTTACTCACCCAGTTTTATTATGCAATGGCTGAAACTCTCCAGCAGAACCTCCAAAGGTTAACAGACCAGTCCAGAAAGCAAGAGTACCCTCTCCTTCACGCTGTGAATCTTAATATCCTTCTTACAACAAGTGGGCTATTTTTATACCCGTTAGCAGCCAACAATCAGCAATGTCTCAGGCACAGTATAAAATATGACAGGGACAGAGGAAAGGGGCAGTAGTAACACCACCTATCCAAGAGCTAGCCCAGTATTAATAATGGCAGCCCATACTGTGATAGAAGGGAAGAGACTAGGGGGTAGGCATCATAAAAGGAAAATAGACTGTGAAACCTAGAAGGGGATCTTCAGTATTTGGCATTGTAAAAAGGGTATAGGAGGCCCTGAGAGGCAGCTGAGCATAATGTATATAGCCCTGGTTTAATATTCATCTTTGCAACTCACTAGTTTTGTGACATTAGACAATTCACTTACCTCCAGGATCAAACAGAAAATCCAACATTTGTCATTCAAAGCCCTTTACAACTTGGCCCCTTTCTAGATTTCCCGTCTTCTTATACTTTACACCTTTTCACATACTCTACGATCAAGTAACATTGGCTTTCTTATTGTTCCCTGCCCATGGTGCTCCATCTCCCAAACGGATCTCTTTTCACGGGATTGGGGTGCTGTCATTTCTCACCTGTGCCTCATGGCATCCCTCCAAGACTCATCTCAAATGCTACTTTTTGGAGGCCTTCCCAGTACCTCTTCCCTGCCTCTCCCCCGACCCCCTGACTCCAAGGCTTACCTTCTGGATGGATTACTTCCCAGCTACACTGTGTGTGTGTGTGTGTGTGTGTTGTGTGTGTGTGTGTGTGTGTGTGTGTAAGTGTGCGTATCTGTGTATACATTATTGTTATTCAGTCATTTTCAGTCACATCCCACTCTTTGTGACCCCATTTGGGGTTTTATCAGCAAAGATGCTGGAGTAGTGTGTCATTTCCTTCTCCAGCCCATTTTACATGTGAGGAAACTGAGACAAACAAGGTTAAGTGACTTGCCCCTGGTCACACAGCTAGTAAATATCTGAGCCCAGATTTGAACTCAAAGAGATGAGTCTTTCTGACTTCAGGCCCAGCACTCTATCCACTGTACCACCTACCTACTCACGTATATACATACATATATACGTATCTGTAAACATATATCTATATGAATATTTAGATAAATGTAGAGAGATATCTATAGATATAAATGTAGATGTAGATGATATAGACATAGATATATATCGATAGTTAAATACATATAAACATAGAGATATAGACACAGAAATATGAGATAGAGAGATTTATATATTGGTAGATATATCTATGGATCAGTGGATAAAGATAAATCTATGTGTGTATGTGTATCTCTCTCTGTCTTTCTTTGTTTCTGTCTGTGTTTGTCTCTCTGTCTCTGTCTCTCTCTTTGTCTCCCCGCCCCCAACCCACATAGTTGTTACCATTGTTTTCTCTCCCATTAGAGTGTGTGAGCTCCTTGAGGTCATGGACTCTGTTTCTGACTTATTTGTATCCCCAGGGTTTTGGCTCAGAACCTGACATTTTATAAATGGTTGTTGACTGACTGCTTGATTTATCTTCTCCAAGCCTGCGTGTTTCTAATCTATGAAAAGGGGAGTAATAATGCTTATAAGTACCTAGCCCTTAAGTTACTAGGATGAAAGTACTTTGTAAACCTGAAAATGCCAGGAAATTCTGTAATTATTATTCTATTCCTGGAGTGATTTTAAATTTTCCTGAGCTCTTTAATACTCATTTATTTTATTTGACTTTGGATTCAGGTCCTGCCTTTAGCATCCACTGGATATATGACCCCAGGTAAGTCACTTAACTTTTTAGTGTCCCAGGAAATTCTTTGAGAAATTAGTTAAGTTGAAGAGCATTTGTAAAGGGAGTTCCTAAATCAGCATTTTCCCATACTGGAAAAAAAATTAAGAAGAATACAGAAATCTCATTTGACCCTCAAAGCAGCTCTTTGAGATAGTCATGGCAGGTGGTATTAGTCCTATTTGAGAGATGAGGAAACTGAGATTTAAACTTAAGTAACTTATTCAACTTATTCAAGTTCAGACAACTGGTGCGGTGTCTAGAACTCACTTCCCCTAACTCTAAGCCCATGAAACCATAGACCTGTACAACAGATTGGAGGAATAGCTACATCTCAGTAATTCAGACTAACAGTGGAAGGGTATTCTGAATGAGTGAAGTCAAAATTATGGTAATTTTTAAAGAAATAATCCAATGATACCATTATTAAGCCTATGCCCAAAGGAAATCAAAGAAAGATGGAAAGGACCCAAATCGATAAAATATATATACTAACTCTCTTTGTCATGACACAGATCTAGAAACTGGGGGTGGAGGTGGGAGGGGAGTGCCATCTGTTAGGGAATGGTGCTAGACAAATTCTGCTATATGAGTGTAACACAATACCATTATACCATAAGAAAGTATAATAGGGACAATTTCAGTGAAACGTGGGAAGATTCATGAACTGATGCAGAATGAAGTGAATAGAACCAGGAGGATAATTTTGTAAAATAACAATATTGTCAAAATGGCTAGCTTTAAAAGATTTAAGAACCCCAATCAATGCCATGACCAACCACAATTCCAGAAGACATATGAAGAACAATGCTTTCACCTCCTGATGGAGAAGTGATGGACTCAATTTGAAGAATGAAACACTCATGACGAAAATGGGAATTTATTTTTATTGACTGCATATTTGTTACAAAGCTTTTATTTTCCTTTTTTTTTCTTTCTCAACTGGAGACAAAGAACAAAAAAAATTTAAAATTAAAGTAATCCAATATCATTCATCATTTCTATTGTATACATGTGCAAAAAAAGTAAACCTAACCAATTACTGCTTAGTAGTGACCTTCAGACTTATTTTTAATACTATATCATTTGTAATTAGCATATTATATGTAAATAAGTCTTAGTAAATAGTCTATTTTCTTAAAGCAACCATGACTTCTGCTATATTCCTGACATCATAAATATGTTTAGCAACCTCTTTTTCAAATATACTCCAAATGTGAATTTTTGTCTAGGACTCTGTCCACATCATAAATTCTGAATTAGTGAGAGAAATAAGACTCACATCCTATATCATGAATTTGGATATATATGTTATACAAGTAAAAACAGTAAAACAAAGCTATTGCCTTTTCTGAAGCAAACTTTCCACATACCAGTCACAAGAGCGCCTGAGGGGGAAAATTAGAGATAATGGAACACCTGACAATATAAAAGACTAAATCAATAAAACTCTTCACATTCTAATCAGCCTCTGAGGGAAGGGCTGGCTGAAGTAGCCCACTTTTGTTTTGGTCACATTACACAATGGTGTCAAATTTTCAAGGAATGGATACCCTTCAGGTAGCATACTGACTTAGAAAACCACATGTTAACATCATCTCTGTTGTATTCTTAATTTTGTTATCTATTTCCCAATTACATTTTGATCTGCTTCTGGCGGCACTTGGAGGTGCCAAGTTTGACATTTTTGCATTAAAGGACCAATTAAAATATCCCTTGAGGATCCTTTTGAGCAAAGTGGCCAAGTACCAGAAAAACAGAGAAAGACATCATGCATATTTCTGCATATTAAGCTATCAATGGCAGCTAGGTAGTGAAATGGATAAAGCACGGGGCTTGGATCAGGAAGACACATCTTCACGAGTTCAAATCCAGCCTCAGACACTTACTAGCTATGCGACCCTGGGTAAATCATTTGACTCTGTTTCTCTCTGTTTCCTAAACATAAAATGAGCCGGAGAAGCAAATGGCAAACTACTGCAGCATCTTTGTAGAGAAAACCCCAGATGAGGTCACAGACACAACTGAAAAACGACAACAACAAAGTCACCAATCTTCAAAGCTTGATAGAGCCTAAAATCCTGCAGTAGACTCAGGGCCCAAGTGTTAAAAACCTCATACCTAGTGGGTGGTACTTTATTAATCAACATGGTGAGAGCAGGGTCCTTTTGACTCCAAGACCTATAGTTCAGTTCTTTATAGAGGCCAGTAGTTTTCTTTTATCCCATGGTTGCAGATGGCCTTCCTATATGTTTAAACACATGCTGTTGGGCATAAGAAAGGGAATGGGATGAGGAGAGTAGGGAATGGCTTGGGGCAGTTCCTCTCCTATACCTGAAAAAAAAATGTCCAATGTGTATCCTACATGAAAATTAATTTACAGGGTAATAATCACTGAAGGCAAAAGACACTACAACCACACATAGCCTGACCTGACACAAATAGAGCAATTAGTCTAACTATATCCTCATAAAAACAACTGATATTTATATGGCACCTAGGCTTTAGTTTTAAAATACTTTACTCAGCATTATCTCAAATAAGACTCCCAATGGTCCTAGGGTAGTAGCTGCTACAGATATTATGATCTCCATTTTGTAGATGAGGAAACTGAGACTCAGGGACATTAAGTATCCCCAAAGATATAAAGATAGAATCAGAATCAGTTGTTGAGCCCAGCTTTTCCAGCCTCCATACAATACTGTATCCTAACATGCTGCTTCACATTCTTTAGGGTTTTCTTGCATCAAGGAAATCAGATTGAATTCTAGCCCTGGATATATGCTCAATTCCCATGGAAGACAGAGCCTGAATTCATTGTCTTATCAACCGTCAACAAGGAAATTACAACAGTTACAATGTAGCAAGTCCAATGTCCAGTTAGTTTTAGGTATTTTTTGTGTTTTTTTTTAAGTTTTTTTCCCCCATCACTTTCCCTCTCCCCCCTCCCTGGATCCCAAGACAACAGCCAAATGACTTGTCTTCACTTGTAAGCAATGGCTTTTTTCCATTTTTAAACAGAGTCCCCAGAGTGTCCCAAATACCAAGGACCAGGATGATTCTCCACCCATGCCATAAGGTGTCCTAAATATTCTTTTCCCTCTTGTCATCTGATTCCTCAAAAGGTCAGAAGCAAAATAAATTTAGCCCAGGAAGTCAAATGTACAGGATTCCATCAGCTGAATTACTCCAATGTCTGATTAAAGAGGCCTGGTGGTGGTAAGACTGTTCTATTGATTTCAAGTGAGAGAAATCATGCTGGCTTTCAGGGAGTTGACAATGTGCTGTGACAGGAATTTCCATGTTGTCGAAATCTCTTTCTGTCTCCAATCTTGGCATTGCTTCCTATTGACTTGGAAGAAAAATTAGTTCAGATCTACCTCAGTTAATGCCTTTGTTTCTCCCTCGATGAAGATGCCACACTATAAATATATCCTACAAACCCAAGCAATTGATTTAGTCTCTCCTTGTACCAAGGTGTAGTGTGTTAAGGAAGGAGGGAGCAGAGATCCATAACTACAGAAGGTAAATAGCTGGAAATAAAGAACAAATAGAATGTTCCTGTGATAGGGGGGAGTTAAGGGGAAGTGATGCTGATAAGGACCTTGGGAGACACACAGGTCCCCTCTCACATCCAGTCTAGCAGCCTCTTTTCCCTCTGAGCCCAAGCTGATGCTCACAATGAGAAGAATCCTCTCCTTGGTATCTATTTAATATAGAATCAGTACTGCAGAATTCAGAGTTAAAAGGGACTTCTGAGGTCATCTCATCTAACTTATATGTAAATAAGAATTCTTTCTACAACACATAAGGGTAAATGGTCATTGCATTAAGATTTCCAGGGAAGGAGGAGAGGAGGGCAGGAAAAAAGGGAGGAAGGGAAGAAGGAAAAGAATGAAGGAGGGAGACAAGGAAGAAGGAAGGAAGGAAGGAAGGAAGGAAGGAAGGAAGGAAGGAAGGAAGGAAGGAAGGAAGGAAGGAAGGAAGGAAAGAAAGAAAGAAAAAATGGAAGGAAGGGAGGGATGAAGGAAGGAGGAAAAAGGAAGTAAAGAAGGAATGAAGGAGGAAGGAGAGGGAGGGTAAAAGGAAAGGAGTGAGGAAGGAAGGAAAGAGGAAACAAGTATATATTAAGTACCTACTATGTGTCAGCCACTGTCCTAAACACTTTACATGTATCTCACTTGATTCTCACAACAACCCCACAAGGTAGGTGCTAGAAGTAGGTTTCCATTTTATAGTTGAAGAAATTGAGGGAGACAATGATTAAGTGGCTTGCCTAAGATCACACAGCTAGTAAGAGTCTGAGGCTGGATTTGAACTCAGGTCTTCTTGACTCCAGGACCAATGCCTCATCCACTGGAATACCTAGCTGCCTCACCAGGTAGAAGGGTAGCCCACTACCTCCTTAGGCAACCCATTCAGCTTTTCAATAATTCTAATTGTTAGGATTTTTTTTTTAATCAAGCCTAATCCACTCTTAGAAGTTTCCACTTACTGCCTCTCAGGTGAGAAGAACTGTCCAATCTTTCTTCTGTACAGGACAGCCCTTCAGATATTTGAAGACAGATATCATTCGGCATCTCCTCATCCTCACCATGTCCTCCCTTCTTTAGGAGAAACACTCCCAGTTCCTTCAACCTATTTTCAGATATTATGATCTTGAAGCCTTTCCTTGTCCTACTCATCTTCCTTAGTATGCTCTCCAGCTTGTCAGAGGCCTTAAAGAATTTCAAACATTAGGCAAAATTGTAGAGGAAGAGCATACCCCACTAAGGGTATCAGAGAAAGCTACATCTGACTCAGGCCTTAAAGAAGGAGAAGGAATACAGCAAGCAGAGTAGGGAAAGAAAATATTATGTAATAAGTGTAAATAAAATCAGAGAGGTGCAAAAATATAGAGAGGATGGAGAATGGTAACAATTTGACTGGAATGCAGCATATGTGAAGGAGACTATAAAATAATTCTGGAAACATAGGTTGTTATAGCTGTTGGAGTCATTATTTCATGTTATAACTATTTTTGTGGATTTCTTTTGTCCCACACTTGATTTTAAATCTCTTAAGGTCATGGACTATATACAGTTTATCCACAGGTATCCTTCAGCACCTAGCATAGTGTCTTCCAGAGGCTATTTCTTTTTTTTAATTAATTTATTTTTAGTTTCCAACATCCACTTTTATAAGATTTTGAGTTATAAGGTTTCTCCTCTTCTTCCTCTCCCCCTCCTCAAGATGGCATGCTATACTCTATAGGCTATACATGTACAATAATATTAAACCCATTTCCACATTAGTCATGCTGTGAAAGAAGAATCAGAATCCAAGGGGGAAACCATGAGAAAGAAAAAAATAGAAAGAGAGAGGGAGAGAGAGAGAGAGAGAGAGAGAGAGAGAGAGAGAGAGAGAGAGAGAGAGAGAGAGAGAGAGAGAGAGAATAATATAATAATATGCTTTGATCTGCATTCAGACTCCATAGTCCATTCTCTGGATGTGGATAGCACTTTCCAACATGAGTCTTCTGGGATTGCCTTAGATCGTTGTACTGCTGAGAAGAGCTAAGTCTATCAAAGTCAGTCATTGCACAATCAGAGGCTATTCTTAAAATACTTTTTTGAGAACAATCTCATTAGTGAGGTTGTTTCTTCCTTCTCTCTTTTATAGATGGTCTTTGGGAGTCACATCTGATGACTATCCCTGTGGTGATGAGCCCTTCCAGACTAGGGTGATGAGTCTTGATAGGGTAAGGTAGTTCAATGACGATGGACACATAGTAAGCAACTTAGCCCCTACATGAAACCAACTTAATTTGGTAGAATTTTCTAGATCTCTGGTCCTACTGACAAAGCCCCCAAAACCCAAGGTGATTTCCATGCCATAAAACGACATTAAATATGATTTTAGAAGGAGCTTGCAAATGCTGTAATAGTCATCTAGTAATTTTTTTCAGTTGATCAATGAATATTTCATAGTTGCTGTGAAGTAGAATATCATCAAGGAATTTTATGAAAGGAAGAAGAGATGTTCTGGTCATAATATGAAAACCAGAAATGCTTCTCTGGAACTCTCATAATGTGAGGTGAAAGTGTGGAAGTTTCTAGCACTTTAAGTGGACCCTGTGTGGTGGAGATTTGGGAGAAAGACTATGGACAAGCAACATGCTGGCATGGATGGTAGCATTTTCTAACACTGAAGGAAAGTCAAGGCCATGATGACATCATCACAATTTGATTTGAATTTTTGAGTAGTGATCAGTGATTGATGAATGATCAGGGCGTCTTTAAAGGTTTTATACACAGTAGTCTTAACATATTGATGTTATTATTCAGTGGTCCTTACTGACATTTCAGTTTGGAAAAGACCTTAACATTTAAAACTTTAAGGATAATACAGTAGGATTTAGAAGTAGAAAGGACTATGGAACACATCAAATCCAACATCCTATTGTACAAATGAGGAAAGTGAGGTCCAGAAATGTTAAGAGACTAGTTGGCTAATTGTCCTTTGTTCTCAAAGAGGACCAAAATGACCACTATGTTGGTGGTCAGTATGTCTGACTGGCTGATCAGACCAATATGAGCTTGAAATGCTCTACCACAGATCACGTATAAATAGTTCATGTGAACATCTGAAGTGGAGATGTCTCTAAATTTGTGCATCTCATGTTTCTTTTGAGAGGATTCTTTGATGCAGGCGTGGCAAGCTGGATGGTCCTATGACCAGTTGGTCATGCAAGTAGTAAGTATAGCTGAGCCAGAATTTGAACGAGGTCCTCTGATGCCACATTCATCACTCTCTCCTGTCCTTTGCTGCCAAGAAAAGTGGTATTTACCATCTTTAAAGCAATTCATTAGATTTCTCTTCCCCTCTATGTTATGCCATCAGCCTCAGAGAGATACTATCATCTCCCCTCCACCAGGACCCTAAAATAATTCATTTAGGTGAATACATTTTTTACACCTGGTAAAGAATATTTCTTTACAAGAGTCTTACTGTAAGTAGGTTTTTCTTTATTTAGTACAAGCAGAAGTCCTTGCCTGGGCCCCTGTCACATCTAGTAGGCTAAGTTTAGACTGAACTAGGGACGAGCTGGAATTCAGTGTTCTCTGTGAGGTGGCCTTTATGCCATGACCTATTTATAAAAAGGATATTTAATATATGAGGGAGGGGAGGGTCTTGAGTTGGAGACATGGATTATTCTCCAATTTTAAAGTGCCAGGAAAGTCTTCTTGATTTCTTCTTCCTCTCTCCCCCTCCCCCCAAAAAAATTTTGTTTAGTCTTTTCCTAATACATGAAACTCTTATGTTTGAGTGTCATTATTTTTATGGCTTATTCAAATGAAAACACATGAATCCTAATCAATTATTTATGTCTTAAAGTTAGTGAGTTTAACAGATCCTTTCCAGAGAGGTTTTTGATAGGGGGCAGGAAGAAGTCACCATGATACCGTCTCTAAGGGGGAGCATGGTTTGCCAAAAGAGAAAGACACAAAATATCAACTGGTCAAACTTCAAAATTTGCCCTTGATCCAGCACTGCTCTGGAGCCAGCTTATATTGGCTCTCAAGAGCTGATTTTTAGAGTGTGAGCATTTATACCTTACAAATAGACAAATCAGATCTTGATTTATCATTCTATTGATCATCTCGACTTAAGAAAGTGGTGGAGAAAATAGCATAGGTTAATTTTCAGTTTTGGAGAGTAGGTTGTTAGGTAATTACCAGCACACCCCTGCTTAGGCTGTTCCTGCCAATGATGCTGTGCAAGTTGCTATTTAAGATCATTAGTGTCTGCTCATCTTCAAATTCCTACCCAATTCCGGAATTCTGAAAATTAGGGTGGGGAAGAACAGTTGTTCAGTTATTTTTCAGTCATGTCTGACTCTACATGACTGCATTTGGGGTTTTCTTGGCAACAATACTGGAGTGATTTTCCATTTCATTCTCCAGTTAATTTTATAGATGAGGAAACTGAGGCAAATGTAATTATGTAACTTCCCTAGGGTCATACAGCTAGTAACTATCTGAGGCTTACATTTGAACTCAGGAGAGGAGTCTTCCTGACTCCAGGCCTGGCCTGGCACTCTGCTGACTATGCCACATAGCTGCCAGAAAAGAACAATAGACTCAGAGTCCAGCCCTTTTTCCTCTTGACTTTTATACCTTGGTGTCCTCAGGATACTGGAAACAATCTAACCTCAGCTCCTGATGATTAAGATGCTGTCAGGTTTATAACCAGAAAGAACACATTTTAAAATACTGACTGATAAGGAAAGAGGTTGTACTATTTAGCAAATAACAAAACTTCTGGATGAAACTTAAGATCTAAAATCAAAAACAAGAAGAAGAAATATATCTTAGTAGAATGGAATGAGACATTTGATTCCTCTTCCTGATTTAAACTGGAATTGACATCACTCATATGGCCAGATATTTAATGGTTAAACCATAAAATGGTATACCATGGGGGGAGGGGAGTTGAGGCTAGCATGGCAAAAATTAAAGAAACAAATATAAGAGAAATATGTGCCTGCGCATCTGCGACAATTGCAAAAGGACAGACAAGGAGAAGTAAACTGCATGAGAATAGGATACTAAACTAAGAAGGCAAAAATAAATGTATTCCAGTATAAATAGAAAATGGGAAAAGTATTGTCTTACTCAAAAGGACAAGCACATATTATTCTCTCATTTATTTGTATTAAGATACTACTATTACTACTACCACTACTAATAATCATTTTTTTTAAGGCAATTGGGGTTAAGTGACTTGCCCATGGTCACAGAGGTAGTAAGGGTCAAATGTTTGGTCTGAGGCTGAATTTGAACTCAGATCCTCCTGACTTCAGGGCCAGTGCTCTATTCACTGTGCATCCTAGCTGCCCCTGCTACTAATAATTATAATTATTATTATTATTATAGCTAACATTTACATGGCATTTACTCTGTGCTGGTCACTTTCCAACGATTATCTCGTTTGATTCTCAGAACAATCCTCCAAGGTAGGTGCTAATATTACCTCCATTTTCTAGAGGAGGAAGCTGAAGCAGAGGTTGTAACCTGTCCAGGATCACACAGCTAGTCAGTGTCTGAGGTTAGATTTGAACTCAGGTCTTCTTGATTCCAGGCCTGATGCTTTATCCACTGCGCCACTTAGTTTCATCCAGTAAACAAATAAAGCAGTCATGCTTGTAATTGTATGAAAGGCAGCATGTCATAGTGAATAGAGGCCCTTTCTCAGTGTCCAGGGTTCAAGTCCACCTCCCACACGCTCTACCTGTTGTATTACTTTGTTATTATACCTGCTCTGTTGTTCCAGTCATGTCTGACTCTTCACGACACCATCTGGGGTTATCTTAGCAAAGGTAATGAAGTGCTTTGCCATTTCTTTCTCCAGCTCATTTTACAGACGAGAAAACTGAGGCAAACAGGGTCAAGTGACTTGCCCCGGGTCACACAACTAGCAAGTATCTGAGGCCAGATTTGAACTCAGGAAGATGGGTTTTCCTGAGCCCTGTCACTCTGTTCACTGCACCACCTAACAAGTGTGGCCCTAGGCAAGTCAGGTAACCTGTTTGTACCTGAGGAAACTCTCTAAGACTGTAAAGCTGCAGTGCAGATGCTGATCTGGGAGAGAATTTCCTCACTGGAAGTTCTTGACACCAATGAAATCGTAGTCCAATCCAAAAAATATTTGAAAACATCTATGCAGTGCTTTACATATTTAAAAATACTTTCACATTATTTCACAGCAATCCTATAAAGTAGATGGAACAGAAATCATTGTTCTCATTTACAGATAAAGAAAGTAAAAAATGTGGGGACATTAGGTCATTTGATTAAAATTGTATAGCTCCCTAGTGGTAGAGTTGGGACAGTTAGCTCACTGTTGCAATCCCTAGGTCTTGTGTCTCTCTGTGTTCTCGACTTCTCTTCTCACCACCATGCCACACTGACTACTCATAGGACACATGGCAATGGAATGTGATCCTTCAAACTTCCACACCCTTGGAAGGCAAGCATACTGTGCTTTCCAGCCCAAAAGGCTGCCTTAAAGCAATTGGTTCTGACCATTGCTGCAATCCACATCATCTTTTCTTCTGAGGAGGCCGTTGCACATCTGGCATTCCTGTTATGGGTCTATTTGGATTTGTTTTCATTTGAGCTGCAGAGACAGACAGCAGCCTGTGCATAGAGGTTGGCCCATTCTCTGGGGCCAGACCAAAACACCAATCAGCCATATGTCCACTCCTTTGGTCACTGGAGCTTCCAAATGGGATGAGTTCTGCATCCTAATTATTTTGCAGAAAGTCTCTTCATTTGAATTGAGAAAATCTAGGGACCAATTTTACCCAAGTTGGGATGTGCTAAAAAAGGAGGGCAGTGCAATGATCCACCATCAATTTCTTTTCTGGACTGAAGCTAATGAAACACTTGCTGCACTCATTGGCTCCAATCTGCACTTCTACAAGCTTCAGCTTGGGAGTTTTGCCAAGTTTTCCCCATCAGTCAGCCCACTCTCATGCCTTATGCCTCAGTTGGGAAGGAGATACTATAAAGCAATTACCTATAACTGAATTTATACAATCACCAAGCAAGAAAGATAACTGAAAAAGATCCTGTGTGGTGATGGGAAGGAAATGAGATAAATAGAACCCATTCCTGATGTGACGGAATCTTCAGCCTAGGCTGAAGATGCATTCTACCTTGGAGCTTCCTACCTAAAACAGCACGGTATTACTGATGCTCAAATTTAGGTTGAACAAAACTTAAAAGAGTACAAAGTCCTGAATGTCACTATTTATTCCTCAGCTAGAAGACGATAGTATTCCAGCATTAGTATGGTTCACCATGATGATAAATATATTTAAAAAAAACAATGAAGACTTTGATGTATCATAGTGGAAAGAGTACTGGATTCAGATCAAGATCACCTAGGTTCAAAACCCAGCTCTGCTACTTAATACCTGTTTGCTCTTGGGCATGTCACTTAATCTCTTTGGGACTCAGTTTTTTTTCATGAGCAAACTATAGAGTTTGGTCTTGATGACTTTCAAGTTTCCCTGCAGCTCTAAATCTGTGATTCAACGATTTTAAGCATTCTCTTCCAGCTCTAGATCCTATAAGTTTGGATAAGCTACCCAAAAAATAGGGGGAGTGAGTTTACCCAACACTTGAATTTTGCAAAAGAAGACAAGATGACCAACTTGCTCTCCAGGATGGTTGAATCAGTTCACAATTCCACAAATAATGCATTAGTATATCAATTATCCCACATCATTGCCAACATTTATCATTTTCCTTTTTTTTTTGTCATATTAACCAATCTGATAGGTGTGAGGTGGTACCTCAAAGTTGTTTTAATTTGCATTTCTCTAATCAATAATGATTTAGAGCATTTTTTCATATGACTAAAGATAGCTTTGATTTCTTCATTTGAGAACTGACTGTTCATGTCCTCTGACCATTTATCAATTGGAGAATCACTTGCAGTCTTATAAATTTGACTCTGTTCTCTATATATTTGAGAAATGAGGCCTATATCAAAGAAACTTGTAAAAAATTCAATTATGATTATTAAGTATTTTCTTCAACTTATTCACCCCTTTGTAATCATTCTCTCTTTCTTTTTAACCTGTCCATCCTCAAAAGTGTTTTGCTTTTGACTATCATCTCCCCCATTGCATCCTCCCTTTTGTCATCCATTTCCTTCTCTTATCCTACTTTCCTATAGGATATGATAGATTTCTATACCCAACTGAGTGTATATGTTATTCCTTCTTTGAACCAATTCCAATGAAAGTAAGGTTCAAGCATTCCACTGTCCCTCCTAAATCTTCCCTTCCACTGTAAAAGTGATTTCATGTCTCTTTTAAGTGAGATAAAGTGCCCCATTCTCCATCTTTCTTCCTCTTTTCTCTGTGCATTACTCTTTTACCAATTAATTTAATTTTTTTAGATGTCATATCATCATTGTCAATTCACACCTCTGCCCTCTGTCTATGTATACTACTCCTAACTACCTTAATAATAACATTTAAGAATTAGAAGTATCACCTTCCCATTTTTACATTTAGGAATGTAAACAGTTTAGCCTTATTTAATCCCTTATGGTTTCTCTTTCCTGTTTACCTTTTTATGGTCCTCTTGAGTCTTGTAATTGAAAGTCAGATTTTCTATTCAGCTCTGGTCTTTTCATCAGGAATGCTTGAAAGTCTTCTATTTCATTAAAAAAACAAAAACAAAAACATTTTCCTCCTGAAGAATTATAATCAGTTTTGCTGGGTAGGTAATTCTTGGTTTGTAATTCTAGCTCCTTTGCCTTCAGAATAGCATATTCCAAGCTCTCCAGTCCTTTAAGGTAGAAGCTGCTAAATCTTGTGTTTTCCTGATTGTGGCTCCTTAATATTTGAACTGTTTTCTTTCTGGCTGCTTGCAACATTTTTCTCATTGACCTGGAAGCTCTGGAATTTGGGTATCATATCCCTGGAAAGTTTCATTGTAGGATTTCTTTTGGGAGGTTATCAATGGTTTCTTTCCATGTCTATTTTACCCTCTGGTTCTAGAATATCAGAACAGTTTTGCTTGATAATTTCTTGAAAAATGTTGTCTGAGCTCTTAATTTTATCATGGCTTTCAAGCAGTCCAATAATTCTTAAATTTCTATTACTCAATTTATTTTCCAGGTCAGTTGTTTTTCCAATGAGATATTTCATACATTCTTCTATTCTTCATTTTAAAAAAATTTATTGTACTTCTTCTTGATGTCTCATGGAATCATTAGCTTCCACTTGCCCAGTTTGAATCTTTAAGGCATTATTTTCTTCATTAGGCTTTAGTACTTCTTTTTGCACTAAGCCAATTCTACTTTTTAAGAAGCTATTCTGTTCAGTTTTTTTTATATTTCTTTTTTTTTTTTTTCCATTTGGCCAATTCTGCTTGTTAAGGAGTTCTTTTCTTCACCGTATTTTTGTGCCTCTTTTACCATTTGTCCTTCTCTGTTTTTAAGGTGTTTTTTTCTTCAGTACTTTTGTGTGCTTCTTTTACCAAACTTTTAACCTTTTTTTGTGATTTTCTTGCATCACTCTAATTTCTTTTCCCATTTTTTCCTCTACCCCTTTTAATTGATTTTTTAAATCCTTCTTCAGCTCTCCCAGGAATTATTTTGAAGCCTGAGACCAATTCAGAGTTTTCTTTGAGTCTTTTCATATAGCAGTTTTGACTTTTTTATCTTTTTCCATGTTTGTGTTTTGGTCTTCCCTGTCATCATAGTAATTTTCTATGGCCAGGTTCTTTTGTTGCTGTTGTTTGCTTATTTTTCTAGTGAATTTCTTAACTTTCAACTTTATGTGAAAGTTGGGCTCTCCTCTCAGGGTAGAGGTGGAATTGTCCCTAGGTTCAGTTGTTTTAGACAGCTGTTTTCAGAGCTAGTTCTGGAGGTTTGTACCTTTTCAGTCCTCATGAGATGGTATGATCTAAGGAGAGGTATGTTTACTATTCTTCCAGCCTGTGCTCTGGTCTATGAGATACCACAAGCACTCTTTTACATCCTGGAATTATGAACAAGGTCTCTGTTCCCCTGTGGCCATAAGCTCTGATGTGCTCCTCACATTGGGAATACAACCTAGGACTGCAACCTGGATCTGCATCAGGGCAATGCAATAGAATTTTGCACCGAGTGCCAACAAAGAGACCACTATAACCTCCTTTTGACCAGTTGTCTAACTTCCTTACTGTTCATGGGCTGAGAGCTCTGGAAGCTGCTACAGTAGTTTTAGTTGCCCCCAAGGCCTATTGCTATCTTGCTGGGAAGTTACCTGTGCTGGACTGTGCTCCACTCTCACTCTCATGTGACTGACCTTTCCTGCTGAACTTCTAGGTTGTCTCTGGCTTAAAAACTGTTTCACTCCATTATAATTCATTTTGAGATGTTATTTTAAACGTGTTTAGAGGGGAATTTGTGTGAGCTCGCACAAGTCTTTGCCTTTTTTCTACCAACTTGGCTCTGCCCCCTACACCACATGACTTCTGATATTCCTTCCCAATACTCACATTCAGCAGTTTGTCTTTGAACGAATGGTTTGGAGCTTAGATTACATCTCCCCCCCGACCCCTGCAACAGAAACTGTATGTAAATGAAGGTCAGATTTAAAGTCTGTTTAAAAAAAA
This sequence comes from Phascolarctos cinereus, assembly GCF_003287225.1. Classification (NCBI taxonomy): domain Eukaryota; kingdom Metazoa; phylum Chordata; class Mammalia; order Diprotodontia; family Phascolarctidae; genus Phascolarctos; species Phascolarctos cinereus. The sequence continues at coordinate 389,594,495 of NW_027555625.1, read as the reverse complement.
TCACTAACCATAAGTTATATGAAACAAGAAGGCATTTAATACTATTTCAGTGATGTCTAAAGAGAGAACAGAGTTTAGTGGATAATTGATATTGGATTTGGAGGCAGGAAAACATGGGTTCCAATCCACCCTTAAAAACTTAGTGTCAGGCAGATCCAAAATGGTAGAGTAAGGGTAAGGACTTCACTAAACTCTCCCAAATTTCCCTCCAAACAACTTGAAAATGACACCTAAAAACAAACTGTGGATGGGGCAATATGAACAAAAGGGCATGGCAAAACAATTTTACAGCCCAAAACAACTTATAAGGTTGGCAGGAAATGTCTGTCTCATTGGGGTGAAAGCTGAGCACATTCTAACAAAGGCAACTCCACAGCAAGCCAGCAGCAGGCTTTAGGGGTGACTAGATAGATAGGGGAGGCTTCCAGAGCTCTCAGTCCACAGATAGTAAAGGGATTGGATAACTGGTCAGGAAAGGATTTAAAGGGACCATTTGCTGGCACTAGGGGCAGGACTCTGTTGCATTGCCCATCCACTGTTCCCGGTTGCAGTCCTGGATTGAAATGGGGCACTAGCAGGACCAGAGACTCTGGTCACAGTTCCAGGGAAGAAAGGAATGTTTGTGGCTACTCATTAGCTAGAGCATAGGCCAGGAGAGCATTGGCTACACCTTTCCTTAGATCACATCACCTTGGAAGAACTGAAAACTAACAGAACCCCAGAACTAGCTCTGAAAACAGCAGCATGAAAATCTTGAATCTTAGGATAGTGCCCCTTCCCCTGTTTTTGTTTGTTTGTTTTTAAATGGGACATGGTAGGGGCAGCTAGATGGCATAGTGGATAGAGGACCAGCCCTGAGGTCAGGAGGGCCTGAGTTCTAATCCGGCCGCAGACCAAACACTTGACACTTATTAGCTGTGTTCCCCTGGGCAAGTCACTTAAACCCAATTGCCTAAAAATTAAAAAAAAAATAAATGGGACGTGGTATCTCATATTAGGGGAAAAGTCTTAGTAGCATAAACCATATGGATATAGATTTAGAGTTGAATTGGAACCTAAAGATTATTGAACCCAACACCATCATTTTATAGATAAAGAAACTTAATCCCAGAAACGTCAAGTTACTTATCCAAAAACATACAGGTAGCAACTGACAGAGTCATGATCTGAACCCAGGCCATCCAATTTAAAATTTATCACTTTTTTTAAACTATAATATAATATTTTCCCAGAAGATACTGGACATCAGTAACTTCTTAACTCCATATTTCTATACTAGCATAAGGGAAAGCTCTTCTCTATACTCCCCAAGTATATCAAATTGGAGAAAGAGAAATGGGAATGGGAGAAAAAGGGAAATCTATCACAGAGGCAATAATTTCACCTAAGGGTATTTTAAGTAGGTAGGTAGAGAGATAAATAGGCAGATAATTGGAGAGAGAATTCATTTATTAAGTACTTTCTATTTGCCAGGTATCACACTAAGCAAGATAGACCCTGCCTTCAAGGGTCTTACATCCTAATAGAGGAAAATAACATATAGAGGGGTGAAGGAAAGGGGCAGGCAGGTTGCCCAAATTGGTGAAGTCTTGTATAAATAAGATATCCTTCCAAGGAAATCTTGCCATATTTTAAGTAGGGTATTTGGGTGACAGAGATATGGGAGGCAGGATGTATATAGGGGAAGAAATTGAGGAGAATTTTCCCAATGGCACATACCTAAATATTATTCTGGGTACCCAGTTACTGGTTAGTTCTGGCCCTGAAAGCCAGAAAGCATAGGATGAGGAGAAGGAGGAATCCAGAGAATGAATTCAGTGACCAGATTACCTCAAGAACTTAAGAAGATTGTTTCTAAGTCAGTGATTTAGAATAGCCCCATAGTCTGTTCTGGATGCCATATTTTGGGCAGGACATCACCTCTTGCCTGGACTATTAAAATATTTAAAATATCCTCCATTTCATTTCTCCTGCATTAAAATTTGTATTTTGTATGTTCTGGAATGTAACAGTAATGAGTAATGAATTATATTATACACATGCATATGTAATATGGACATATAGCACAATATATTATATATGTGATATAGACATATATTGTAATATAGACACCTATATATGCATATACAAATGTATATGTACATATAATATACACAAAAGCATGTTTATTACATACATGGCTATTTATGTGTGCATATAGATAGATACATACATATATTTGTATATATCTACATATGGTAATGAGCTTTTTTTCTTGACAGGAATGGGTAATTAAAAAAAGTTTGGAGACCACTGGACCAGATCACTGAGCTCCCTTTCATTTTGGTTAATGTATGGTTCTACTTTACTCTTTGGACTGACAGTGTCATGTGCAATAAGATCTTTGACCAGTTCTGAAATACCCTTGACTCTAACCTAGCTTTCTGAGTTTCAGCAGCTGTGGACCCCTACTCAGCTGTCTACCCACAGCCCTGGTATAACAACAGGCTTGAAAGACCAGATATATTTTGTCTTTGTTTCATATTCAAATACAGTATTTTGGTAGCTAATGCTTAGGGAACTCGATTCCTTTAGGAATTTTTGCATCTTTCAGCTATTACACCTGTCAAGGTAACCTCAGTCTACCTGAATCATGAGGCTGACAACAGATGGATTACATCTGTTTTTTTTTTAAACTCCAAGGATTCCCTGATATTCACTGCTTAGATTATTATTATATATCAGGGGGTCTGTCTGAGTCATGACAGCTCTGGAAGTCCAAATAAGTAATGCTGTCATGTATATAGATGATTCCAGAGATGAGGTTCCCTTTCTAGGCATTCCAAGTTGTAAATCCTTCTTTCAATTATAAAGAACGTGTGTGCTAACATAAACACACACATAAACACACACAAATCCAGACAGTAAATGTGTATTCCTTATTTTAATAGATGGCATTATTATACTTTTTTTGGGGGGTGGAGAAGTTGGTTCCAACCTGTGATTTTACCCATGAGAGAGTCCCAACTCCTTGCACGTGCGTTGTGGCAATTTCTGTATAATTTATAGCCTATACTGGGCCTGGAGTCAGGGTGACCTGATATCAAATACTGTTTTGGACACTTAGTAAACTGTGTCACCCTAGGCAAATTACTTAATCTCTGTTTGCCTCAGTTTTGACAACTATAAAATGGGGATAACAGACCCTAACCTCACAGGGTTATTGGGAGGGTCAAGTGAAATAATGTTTGTAATTTGCCCCAGTACCCTGCATATAGTAGGCCACATGTAAATGCTGATTTCTTTTCCTTTCCCTTCCCCCTTCCCTGAAGGCAATGAGAAGTTCAATGACTTGCCCATTGTTACAAAGCTAATATATGTCAGGGCCAGGAATTGAACGCAGGTCCTCCACCAAGGTCAGTCTTCTATCTACTACTCAAAGCTGACTCTACACATTGATGTTATGTGATATCGGTTCTTAATGCAAGAAAAAGCTTAATTAATAAGAGATTTTATTTAAAAATAAACAATACTTTAAATTACTGATACTTCTAGGTGGTAAATTAATATCTCAATAGAAATTTTCATATTTTAGATATTATGATATCATTTAGTACACTGTGGAATTAATACTCCATTAGTATGAGGAATAAATATAACTCATAGTGTCTACTTTATATCACTAGTGTCATTCCCATTATAGGAGTGTCTTAAACATGCTTATTTTTTGCAAAAGAAGTTTTAAACTGTTTTAAAAAATAATCAGAAAGTACATAGTGACTCTTATGAATTTATTTCTTCTAGATTGTTTGATGAGTCCATCATCTATGGTTCCACTAGACAAATTATAGGAATAAAATGCAAAATAGTAAAGGAGGCAACTGAGACGAAATCAAGGAATAATATGAATAATCACTGACACATATATCACTTTAAAGCTCGCAAACCACTTTACATACATTATCACATTTGAGATAGTCCATAAACCAATTTCAGGCTTCAATGCACTGAACTAGTGGAGAGTTAAGTATATGACCTCAGTGTCCTAGAGACTTTACACAACTTTAAAATAACTACTAAACAGTGATCTTGAAACCTATAATATAATCCTATACTGTTTAGCATTTCTGTGGAAGCAAGATCCTAAATATATATGCGTGGATGTAAGTATGCAAGTATGTATGCATATATGCATGCATGCGTGCACAATACATTGGTTGTTGTTGATCAGTCATTTCAATCATGTCCAATGCTCTGCGTCCACAGTTTTGGCTTTTCTTGGCAAAGATACTAGAGTAGTTTGCCATTTTGTCCTCCAGCTCATTTTACAGATGAGAAACTGAGGCAAATAGGGTTAAGTGACTTGTCCAGGGTCACACAGCTAGTAAGTGTCTGATGCCATATTTGAACTCATGAAGATGAGCCTTCTAGATTCCAAGCCCAGTACACTATCCACTGCACAACCTAGGTACTCCACATATGCATATGTGTGTGTATACATATTTAGAATGTTACATATATATGTATTTAAGATCTCAAATAGACATATATCATGTATATCTATTTAGCAAATTTGTTTATAACAAGAAATATGTTGTTTATGAAAATGAATAATTGATGAAATCTTCCTAATGTTCTTCCATAATTGTCATTGTCCTAAATCATTTCTTTACCAAAAAGTGTACAAAGGTTCCTCCTTATCAGGTAAATAAAGTTTAAACCCTTCACTCAATCACTCTCTGCTGGAGTAAATACTGTAAAATTTTAAAGGCACTCAAGTTTTCAAGATATTTCAAAAAGATGAAAATTCCAATAGAGGTGAAAAGGATCTCTGGCAGTAGTATTAAATCTGAAAATATGGTCAAGAAAATGCTAGTAACTGGCGAGCCATGTTCTCTTCCTGTCTTCTCTCTATGAAATCTTTCTGAGTATGGACTTTAAATATAAATTGAAGACAGTCTTGATGAAGACATGAGAATGGAGCAGGTGGGCTTTCATGGATGATTTGCACAGCAGATCACATGTTGATTACATTATCTTTAGAGACTGTATCTTCAAGATAGCTAAGTACAATCAGGAAGGTTTGGGTTCAAACCCTGCCTCTGATATTTACTAGATATGTGCCCCTGAGCAAGCCATTGAATCAATCTGGGTCTCAGTTTCTCCACTTGAATAAATGTGAGTAGATAATATATGTCATGTGCATCCCAAAATGGTCATGATGATCAAATAAGACAATGTTTTATGGAAATAAAAAAATGGCTTGAATATTTTAAAATGCCATTTAAATGCCATTTTAAAAAAAATCATTCACAGCCATACCATTGACTGAGGTGGAGGGAGTAAAAGATCTCTTGCCTTATTTTAGCAAACACAATTGTCTCTCAAATATGAGGATCACTCATAGTAGATTCCATTACAGATAGAATCATGGAGAAAACTTTGTAAAAAGGACCCTATCACCATGAAAAAATGAGACAAAATGGAACAAAACAGGGAGATAGAATGAAAAATAGGGGAAGCTAGGTGGTGCAGTAGATAGAGCACCAGATACAGGGTCAGGAAGCCCTAAATTCAAATCCCACATTAGATACTATCTGTGTGAACCTGAACAAGTCATTTAACCCTGTTAACCTCAGTTTACTCATTTGTAAAATGGGCTGGAGAAGGAAATGGCAAACCAGTCCAGTATCTTTGCCAAGAAAACTTTGCAGTCATGAAGAGTTAGACATGACTGAAATGACTGAACAACAACAGAATGCTTATGGAAGGTATTATTCACTGTCAGAATGGATGTCCAACAGTCTCACGTATGCCTCTTTGTGAAAGCTTTGGTGCTGATTGCATAAAGCTCTAAAACACTGCACTCTCCTAAGTATAATTTATGACAAAATCAAAGAGTTCAGCCTAAGAATCCACACAAGTAAGTACACATGTAGACAGATACACGGATAAAGAATGATCAAAGGACCTAATTTGCACTCCCCATATGTAAAATTAGCACAGATTATCTTGCATTTATACTTGAAAAACCTGTCCCTCCTCATCTTGACCTTTTAGAATTTGTAGGGTCTCTAAAAGCTCAGTTCAAATGCAACTCTCAGGACTTTCCTAATTCCCCAGGATATAGAATTATCATCGCAGAATTTGAGAAGTTTTAAGATATCTCAGAGATCACCCAATTCAATTCATACAGGAAAGGAATCCTCACTCTAACATGCATGACAAGTGGTCATCCAACCTCTACTTGAAGAACTTCGAGGAACCCACTACTTCCTGAAGCAACCAATTTCATTTTGAGATAGCTCTAAGCATTAAGAAGTTGTTCTGGCTAACTGGGGAAAACAACTCCTTAAAAGTTAGAATTGAGTAAGTGAAAATTAATGACTCTATAAGACATCAAGAATCAATCAAACAAATTCATAAGGATGGAAAAAATGAAAGAAAATGTAAAATACCTCATGGGATAAATAATTAGCCTAGAAAATAAATCCAGGAGAGACAATGTCAAAATTATTAGACTTTCTAAAGGCCATAATCAAAACGAGACCTGGAAAGCATCTTTCAAGGTATTCTAAAGGAAAATGGCTGTATTATCCTAGAACCAGAGGGAAAAATAAGCATTGAAAGAATCCACTGATCACCACAGGAAAAAGATACCAAAATAAAACCTTGAAGGAACATTGTAGCCAAATTTCAGAACTATTTGGTCAAAGAAAAAATATTGCAAGTGGCCAGAAAGAAACAATGCAAATATTGGGGTTCCTCGATCAGGATTACATGGGACTTAGCAACTGCAACATTAAAGAACTGAAGGAAATGGAAAATGATATTCCAAAAGGCAAAGGAGGTAGGACTACAACAAAGAATCATCTACCCAGCAAAATTAAACATTATTCTTCAAAGGGAAAAAATGATCGTTCAGTGAAATAGAAGGATTTCAAGCTTTCATACGAAGACCAGAATTGAACAAAAATTTGATCTCCAATATCAAGGCCCAAGAGAAACCTAAAAAGGTAAAAAAAGAAAAGACATAAAGGACTCGATGGAGCTGAACTGTTTGCATCCCTAAATGGGAAGATAATACTTCTAATTCTTAAAAATTGTACCACTAATAATATAGCAAGAAGGAATATACATGGATAGAGGGATAGGTAAAAGGTGAATCTGAGAGAATGACATGAAAATAAGGGGTGAAAAAGAGGAGTACACAGGGTGTAGAAGGAAGGGAGAGATAGTAGGGGGTAAATTATTTCACATGAAGAGGAACAAAAAACTTATCAGAATGGATGGAAAGATGAAACAGTGGGCGATGCGTATCACTTGAACCTTATGGTCATCAGTATTGGCTCAAAGAGGGAAAAATATATATAATCACTTGAATATAGAAATCTATCTTAACATACAGGAAAGTAAGAAAGGATGAGATTAAATAAGTAAAAGCATTAGGGGTAGGGGAAAGGGGGGAACTGACTGAAGAGAGGGCAAACCAGGGGAGGTAATAGACAGAACAAAAAAACTGTCAAGGAGGGAAAGGGTGAAAGGAGAGATAAGTCAAAAAAGAGAAAAAAATAGGATGGAGGGAAATACATAATTAGTAATCATAACTGTGAATGTGAATGGGATAAAATCTCTCATAAAAAAAAGAAATGGATAGCAGAGTGGATCAAAAACCAGAATCTTACAAGATGTTGTTTATGAGAAACACCTTTGAAGCACAGAGACTCAAAGAATAAAGGTAAGGGTCTGGAGCAGAATTTACTATGCATCAGCTGAAGAAAAAAAAGCAGTGGTAGCAATCCTGATCTTAGACAAAACAAAAGCAAAAATAGACCTAGTTAAAAGAGATAAGAAAGGAAACTGCATCTTTCTAAAAGGTATAATAGACAATGAGGTAATATTAATACTAAATTACTAATTTAGTATAAATTACTAATACTAAAATAATAAATTAATACTAAATATACATACACCAACTGTGTAGTGTAGAATCCAAATTGTTAAAGAAGTTAAGTGAGTTATAGGTTCATGACCAAACAAGAGATAGTGAGCATTATGAAATATAAAATAGATAGTTTTGATTATATTGAATTAAAAAGCTTTTGCACAAACAAAACCAATGCAACCAAGATTAGAAGGAAAACAGAAAGCTGAGAAACAATCTTTATAGGAAGTGTCTCTGATAAAAGCCTCATTTCTCAAATATATAGAGAACTGAGTCAAATTTATAAGAATGTAAGCCATTCCCCAGCAGATGAATGGTCAAAGGATATGAACAGGCAGTTTTCAGATGAAGAAATCAAAGCTATCCATAGTCATATGAGGTAATCTAAACCATTTTTGATTAGAGAAAGACAAATTAAAACAACTCTAAGGTACCACCTCAAATCTATCAGATTGACTAACATAACAAAAAAGGAAAATGATAAATGTTAGAGAGGATGTGGCAAAAATAGACACTAACTCACTGTTAGTGATGTTGTAAACTGATCCAACCATTGTAGAGAACAATTGGGAATTGTGCCCAAAGGGCAGCCAAACTGGGCATACCCTTTGATACAGCAATACCACTACTAAGTCTATATCCCAAAGAGGTCATAAAAAAAGGGAAAAGAAGAGAGGGACAGAGCCAAGATGGCAGAGTGAAAGTAGTGACCTGCTTAGGCTCTCCCCAAAGCCCTCCAAATACCTGTAAAAATGACTCTAAAAAAATTCTAGAGAAGCAGAACCCACAAAAAGACAGACTAAAAAAAATTTCCAGCCCAAGGCAGGAAAGGTCTATTGCACCAGACTGGGAGTGCAGGCAAAGACCAGGCCTCAACAAATCTGAAGCAGGCCTCAGAGGACTGAATCAAGGGCAGCTGTGGCAGTTTCCAGAGTTCTCAACCCACAAACACCAAAGACATCTTAGAAGATCAGTAGTAAAGGTCTGTGACCCACAGTGAAAGAGAAGCTCGGAGCTTTGTCACAGCTCCAGTCCCAGTGCAGCCCCTGGGAAGCAGCTGCTTCCTGCTGCTTCTGGGGCTCTAGGCCCACAGAGAGAGGGGGAATCTAGTGGCTGGTCAGAGGGGGATTTCATGGATCTCTTTGCTGGTGCTAAGGCAGGATTCTATTGCTTTGCCTGTGGTTGGATGGGGGTTGAAGTTCTGGGTGGTGGTCCTGGGGTGAGGAGTGCTGTTGTAGACAAGCAAGTAGAGCTTGTAGTGGCAGTGAAGAGAGAATCCTCCTCTCAGTTTCAAGGCACAAAAGAGTTTTAGTGGTCACTGATAGACCACAATATAGGCCAGGAAAGGAATGAAAACCTTGCCCTTGATCGTACCACCTTGGAAGAACTGAAAATTTACAGGTCCCTGCAAGTATCTTTGAAAACTGCTGCACAAAACCTCTGAAGCTTGGGACAGATAGTGCATTCTCCACACTGAAAGCAGACCCCTATCTTAACAAAGATGTTAAAACTCAAGTAATTAGCTAGGATCATGAGCAAACTGAACAAAAAAAAAGTCAGACCATACAATCTTTTTTGATGACAAAGAAGATCGAAACATACAACCAGAAGAAGACAACAAAGTCAAAGCTCCTACATCAAAAGCCCCCACGAAAAATAAGAATCAGTCCCAGGCCATGTAAGAGTTCAAAAAGGATTCTGAACAGCAAGTAAGAGAAGTAGAGGAAAAACTGGAAAGAGAAATAAGAGTGATGCAAGAAAATCATGAAAAACAAGTCAATAGCTTGCTAAAGGAGACCCAGAAAATACTGAAGAAAATAACACCTTAAAATAGACTAGATAAAAGAGGTTCAAAAAGCCAATGAGGATAAGAATGCCTTAAGAGGCAGAATTGGCCAGATGGAAAAGGAAGTCCAAAAACTCATTGAGGAAAATAGTTCCTTAAAAATTAGAATGGAGCAAATGGAAGCTAGTGACTTCATGAGAAATCAAAACATTGTAAAACAAAACAAAAAGAATGAAAACATAGAAGATAATGTGAAATATTTCGTTGGAAAAAAAAAAACTAACCTGGAAAATAGATCCAGGAAAGATAATTTAAAAATTATTTGACTATCTGAAAGCCATGATAAAAAAAAAAAGAGCCTAGTCATCATCTTTCAAGAAATTATCAAGGAAAACTACCTTGATATTCTTGAACTAGAGGGTAAAACAGAAATGAAAAGAATCCTCTGATCATCTCCTAAAAGAGATCCCCAAAGGAAAACTCCTAGGAATATTGTAGCCAAATTCCAGAGTTCCCATGTCAAAGAGAAAATATTGCAAGCAGCCAGAAAGAAATAATTCACGTATTGTGGAAACACAATCAAGATAAGACAAGATTTAGCACCTTCTATATTAAAGGACCAGAGGGCTTGGAATAGAATATTCTGGAGGGCAAAGGAGATAGGAATACAACCAAGAATCACCTACCCAGCAAAACTGAGTATAATGCTTCAGGGGGAAAAGTGGATATTCACTGAAATAGAGGACTTTCAAGCATTCTTGATGAAAAGATCAGGGTTGAATAGAAAATTTGACTTTCAAATATGAACACTCAAGTGAAACATGAAGAGCTAAAGAGGAAAGAGAAATCATAAGAGACTTATTAAGGTTGAACTGTTTACATTATGCATGGAAAGATGATATTTATGACTCATGAGTCCTTTGTCAGTATTAGAATAGTTGGAGAGAAAAATATATTTATGTATATCAACATAGATAAAGATACATAGATAGATAGATAGAGGGCACAGGGTGAGTTGAAGATGAAGGGGTGATATCTGGAGTATAAAATTAAGGGGTAAGAGAGGATTATATTGGGAGGAGAAAGGGACAGGCAGAATGGGGTAAATTATTTCACATAAAACAGACAAGAAAAGGCTTTTACAGTGGAAAGAAAGTAGGGGAAGGTGAGAGGGAATGAGTGAATGTTATTCTAATAGGATCTGGATTAAGGAGGGAATAATACACACACTCAATTTGGTATGGAAATCTATCTTACCCTACCGGAAAATAGTGGGGAAAGGGAGAAGAGTACAGGGAAATGATAAAGGGGAAGGAAGACTGGGGGAGGAGGTAAGCAGAAGCAAACACTTCTGAGGAGGCACAGGGTCAAAAGAGAGACTAGAGTAAATGGGGAGTGGGATAGGATGAAAGGAAATATAGTTACTTTTTAGAACATGATTATTATGGAAATGTTTTTCCTTACTACCCATGTATGAACTGTATTGAGTTGCTTGCCTTCTCAATGAGGGTGGGTGGGGAGGGAGGAAGGGAGAAAATTTGGAACCCAAAGTTTTAAAAACAAATGTTAAAAATTGCTTTCACATGCAACTTGGAAGTAAGATATACAGGAAATGGGGTATAGAAATCTATCCTGCCCTACAGGAAAATAGAATAGTATGCCAGAATGGGGGGAAGATAGAAAGGAGGGCAGATTAGGAGAAGGGGTATTCAGGATGCACACCATCTTGGGGTATGGGGAGGGATGACATGGGGAGAAAATTTGGAACTCAAACACTTAAAATCTTGTGGAAGTGAATGTTGAAAACTAAAACTAAAAACAAACAAATAAATAAATAAATAAATAACCAAGTGAGGTGAGCAGAACTAAGAGATTATTATACACACTACAACAATAATATACAATGATCATCTGTGACTGACTTAACCATTCTCAGCAGTACAAAGATCTAGGACAAATTTGAAGGACCTATGATGAAAAATGCTATCCACCATCAAAGGAAGGACTGATGGAATCTGAATGCAGATAGAAGCATACTATTTTTTTCTTGGGTTTTTTTGGTGTTTTCTTTTACAACATGACTGTCATGGAAATATATTTTGCATGACTGCCTATGTATCACCTTTATCATACTACTTGCTTTCTCAATGAACGAGCAGGGGAGAAAGGGCAGGATAGAATTTGGAAAACTCAGCATTGTAGAAAACAAAAGTTAAAACTTGGTTTTACTTGTAATTGGAAAAAATAATAATAACAAAAACAGATGCCACCTTTCCATAGTCATCATGTTGTGGTCATAGCAGGGGAATGGGATGATTCTCTCTGGATTGTATAGTACAGAAATCTTTACAAGATTTAAAAGAATAAAGTCATTGATAGATATGGAAAACTGGATTATAGTTGTCTCAAATGAGGTAATATTAAAAAAAAAAAAGGAAAAAGACCCTCATGTGCAAAAATATTTTATAGCAGCTCTTTGTGTGGCAGCAAAATATTGGAAATTGAGGGGATCTATCTCAAACTATTACTCGTCAAAGTTGTAGGAAAAACAGACTATTTACTATGTCTGTTTTCTATTTACTATGTCTACTTTCTTAATCCTATCTTGACTCTACATTTTCATGCCCCCTCATGTATCACTTCCTATGGCAAAAAGATATTTAATCTTCCCCTGCTGAAAGATCTATCATCTCTTTCCTTACTTTTCTCATAGGATTTCTCCTGGTCGTCTCCGAACTTATTACAATCTGCCTGGTATCTTCAGTACTTATAAATATGTCTTCTTCTTCCCTTTGGTTTATAACATCCTCCAGAGCAAGGTTTATTTCTTGTTTCATTTTCATATCCCAGCATCTAGCACAGTGCCTTGCACATAGTGGGTGTTTCATCAATATTTTTAACTGGATTGATGCTAAACTTCAAAAGTTGAATTTTAGCTGTAAAAATATGAAATGCTATGTAGTCAAATTTTCTTGTCTCTACTTAAAGCTTTATTAATGTGAAAATGTGTTTATGTTTTTAATAACATTTTAACCAAAGTTCCTGTGGTAAGAGTAATTTGGTGAACCATAAAACTGAGCTAAATTCAATAAACTAAAGCTAAAACATCATTAAAATATCTCTAAGGCAAAGCCTATTTTCAGGCTCTCAAATAAGTGTCCATAAAAAGAGAAACAAGAAACTTTTGCTCTGTTTTAAACGCCATTATTTTCCCATTGACTTACATTATAATTTCAGATGTGCTTTCTTTTCATTCCTGATTGATCATCAGCTGGCAATGGCTCCTGAAACTTGAGTTTAAATTTGTTCCGTTCCTAGTTCTCTGTCCTCAGCTTCTACAGCAAATAGCTAGAAATCTTTAAACAAACACTTAAATATATCAGGCTAGAAATTCTGTGCTGAATCAAAAGATTGTGAAGTGGAAGGAATCTTATAAAATTTAACTACCATCTTACAAAGGAAGAAATCAATGCCCAGAAAAAGAAAATGACTTGGCCAAGGTCACACATGTAGCCAATAGCAGAGCAAGGGGTCAAAGGCAAGTCTTCTCACTACAAATCAAAGTCACTTTCTACTACACCATTTTGCCTAAATGCATCATGAGAGGCAACATGAAAGAGTAAAAGAGAACCACCCTTGCAGTCAAAAAGTCTTCAATATAAGTTTTACCTACTTGATCTATGACCATGGACAAATCATTTCAACTCTCAGTATCCTAGGCTATCTTTAAGACTCTGGGTTATAAATATGTTTATGAGATGCTGAGATGCATTGATGAAAGGAATTCCACACCAGGAGTTTCTCATATTGATACGATAATGGCTCTGAAACCCCCCTGCCATAAAATACACACACATGCACACACACACACACACACACACACACACACACACACACACACAGAAATATATCTTGTCAAGCAAAGAAATTCTAGAATCAGAGAAGTTTGAGCTGGAAATTTACCTTGGAAGTCATTTAGTGCAGGGATTTCAATTTTAAAATTGCATGTTTCCTAAAGTTAGGGATTCTTTAACTTTTTTTGTGTGTCTTGGACCTCTTTGGCAGTCTGGTGAAGCTCTAAGCTCCTTCACAGAGTAATGTTTTTGAATGTATTAAAAACATAGAATTACAAAGAAAATTAATTATGCTGAAATACATAGTCTGTAGGCAGGATGACCAACATCTGTGATTTAGCAGAAGGTTTAATTAATATAGTAATTTTGAAGTACTACTAGACTTAAAAGTAAATAGAAATATCCACAATAATGAAATCATGTATGCCTTCTATTGGTGCCAAAGATGTAGGTATGGCTGATATTACTATGGTTTATCACTTGCATTCATAATTGAAGGAAATAAAAAAAAAAGCCAGGTAGGGGGTCAATGAAAATAAAGATTTAATTTTCTCCCTATTCAAATCTTAAATATCAGGCTAGAAATTCTGTGTTGAATCAAAAGATTGTGAAGTGGAAGGAATCTTATAAAGTTTAACTACCTATTCTCCCCTATTTAACTCCCTATTCTCCCCTCAAAATCTATAGCACCCTTAGTTTAAGTTTTATATCACTAATACATTTTTGATCTTACCATCTAAATTATCAAGGAAAATAGTCTGCTTGCTATAGGAAAATAGAGCTTGGAATTGAATTCCAAAAAAGCTAGAGTTCAAATCCCAGTTCTACTATGTTGTAGCATTGTGACCTTGAAGGAATCACAATCTCTCAGAATCTATTTCTTTATCTGTAAAATGGTGCCTACCTGGACCTTTCCTCATCTCTTCTGCCACTAGTTTCTCCATTCAGTCAGCAAAATTACTTTGTATGCTTTGTGTTGTGTGTGTGTGTGTTGTGAGTATGTAAATATTCATAATCTACTTTTGAATAAACAAATATGTGGATAAGAGAAAATCATTTCTTAATTACCTACTATGTTCCAAGCACTAGGATATAAAAAGAAAAAGAAGACAATTCATGCTCTGAAGGAGTTTACCATTTAATTAGGGAAGACAACATATGTAAGAGAATTCAGGGACACAATGTATGGGAAACACCCAAGGGTCATAAGACTACACAAGGCTGTCTCTCCCAACAGAATAAGCTGCATGATGGAAAGAACTGTTTCATTTTTGTATTTGTAACCTCAACCCCTAGCACTTAATAAATGATTATTGATTGATTGATTGATCAAACTCTATCAGAAGGTTGTGGTAAACACTGATATGAAATGAGTTAAGGTAGAGAGAGTACTTTGCAACCCTTAGAACCCTACATAGACTTCAGCTGTAGCGTTATTATCATTATTGTTTTTTTGCCTCCGAAGAGACTTGTTAACTTGATTCCATATTTGTCTGAACAAAGGACCAAAGGCTTGGATATCAGGATTTGGAAAGATAAAAGCTCCCTGAAACCTTAGTTCACTTATATATGTCCATCTCACCCAACTACCTTATATTGCAGATAAGGAAACTGAGGTGAAGAAGTGGAATTAGGGTTAGAAACAGTCTCATGTCACTTAACTAATCAGTTACAGAGCTGGGAATAAAAGCTAGGATTTGAGCCTCCCAGTCTAATATTCTCTGCTCCATACCATACTGCCTCTATCTTTTATAAAGTAAATCAGGACTTTGTAACTTAATTTACTGGGACCAGTTTTTCAAATATCTCATCCTGATAGCCTTAAATTGAAGATACATTAATTTTCTCACTTCCCCTCAGGGGATTCCTGTTAACTTTTGTAATGAAATAAGAAAAGTAACTATGATTCCTCTACAAAAGCAGACTTCATTTTATGAAGAGACTTTGCAAATTGTGGGAAAATATCATTGATGACAAAGGCAGACCAGCACATTTTTTTTTTCAAATAACATCCCTGACAGACAAAAAACAAATAAAAAAATAAAATTGACAATGGTGATTTACTCGGGAGTAGTAGGCAGACAATCCAAGGAGGGAGAAATTTAACAATAGCACACTGTAACAGTGTCTGAACACAACATTGGCTAGAGATAGCTATATCACCAATACCATTATTTTCTGGATCTCTCCCTCCCTATAAACTTCTTCCCTCAGAGAATAATCCCCTCCTTGGTTAGGTGAACAAGGTCTGTTAAACACCCATTGGGCATATATTAGAGCTGTCATGCTTTCCTGGAACAGACCTCCTGATGTTGCCCTCTGGAACGTAACCCAGTGGGCCATCAGCTTCCTTGATTGCCTTCCTCTGCTTGGTGACAAGCTTGTGTTTAACTTTGTCCTTCTCAGATCTTAAGGAAAACAGTAAAATCTGCTGTGCCATCCCCAGATTAATCACAAAGGAAGGGTGATCAGTGAGCCTGGAGATAAGAAAATACAACATTAAAAAGAAGGATAATATAGAGAAATTAGGGATTGTTTTTTGCTTCACAAAGTGATTTCTCACAGAACTAAAAAAAATAGTTCTCTCCTCTCCTGTCCTCCTCCCCCTTCCCCCTCTCCTTCCTTCTTCACTTCTCTCCTCTCCTCTTCTCTGTTCTCCTCCCTTCTCCCATCCCCTCTTTTTTGATACCTTCCCCACACCACCCTCACCAAACCATCTTTCCTAATTTTATTCTCAAGAAAAGTTATCTTATCCTAAGATCATCTTCACATAAAGGAAATCTCCAAAGTCTCAAGAAGAAACAGTCCTTGTCATATAATACAGATCTAGAAGTGGAAAAGACCTCAGGGTCCACCTAGTCTGACCTTCTCATTTTCAGATGAAGAAACTGAGCCTCAGATAAGTTAAAGGACTTGAATGAAGTCATACAGGTAGTAATCTTCAAGAGACAGGATTTAAACCCAGTTCCTCTGCCTCCAGCACCAGTGTACTATGCTAGCCTATAGTTAGTCCCTGTTCTGATCGGCTCTTTTCCCTGCTATACAGAAAGCACTCCTGGCTAGTTCTGAAGGAGAACAAAGACATTTATTTATAATCTGAACAATAGAAGGGATGATGAGGTAGGGATATGGAAGTCCTAGGGAGAAAATTCAGTTGGGCGAGGGAATAGGAAGTGGAGTTCATGTTTTTGATTTCCCAAGGTTTCTTAATTTCCCTGGTGATCAGCCCAATTCTTCCTTCCTGTATTCCAGCAACTATCTTGCTCGGGGCACAGGGATGGAAAAGGAAGTGGAGAATTTGAAACAGATGGAGCATGAAAGCATCTGCTGCTTCCTGCTGTTCCATCAGGGCTTGAACTGGCCACAGAGAGTTCCTCTTTCTAATTTCCCTAAGGCATATTTCTCTCCACGAAGCTGAAAAGGGTGGCTTCCCAGATGAGAAGGTCATTGCCCAGGGTGCCTTCCTTGATGAGAAAGTGAGTGCACATCCTCTGGGTGCAGATGGAAGGGAGGGAGAAGTTTTCTAACAGATGGATTATGAAAGTATCTGCTGCCTCCTGCAGTGCCATCAAAGACTGGTCTTGCCATTAACAGTCTGCTCATCTGGGGGTACCTGAGGCACATTTCTCTCATGAGGGCTACAATGAATGCCTTCCTGAGTGGGAAGATTAGTGTACTTTTGGTGTTTATGGGATTCTTTGACAACTTTCAGTCTGCTGAAGAAGAAAAAGGAGGTTGAGGGAAAGACTAAAGGATGAAGAAGGATGAAGAGATAGGAGGTTGTGATTCTAGAGGGGAATTCTAGCGTTCTGTGGCTCATAAGACCATAGATTTGATGCTAGAAGAGACCTCAGAGGTTGACTTTCACAACACTCTTATTTTACAAACAACAAAACTGAGGCCCAAAGAAATTAAGTGACTTGACAAAGGGTACCCATCAATAGGAAACATGAGACAAGATTTGAACTCAGGTCCTCTGAATCAATAAATAATGCCACAGTTTTGAAAGACAATGTCATATAAGGTATGACTCTCCTTCCCAACTGGATGAGATAGAGCGGAGGTTGAGGTCATGGAATTTGTGACTTAATGAGGTCAATTTATTCAAAACAATCATCAACATGAATATGAAAATCAATAATAATGAGGGCAGGGCTTAAGGAAGAGAAGATTGTAAGCCTGGCATCAAATTCATTGAGGAAGGAGGTAGTGAGGCCCTGACATTAAGAGATTACAATATTAAGAATATGAACAAGGTAATAAAAATGGATGGAGTGAACTTTAAAGGCAAAAAAGCTGATGAATAATGGCGGCCAATTGAGGGTTTGGAAAAGGCAGTAGGGAGAAAGAGATATATTTCCTTGTACTGGGTTTGTGTGTTATGGGCACTGTTAATCAATCAATCAACTATCACTTATTAAATTCCTACTTCATGCCAGGCATCATGCAAGTCACTGATGCTATAAAGACAAATAGTCCTTTCCTTCAAGGAGCTTGTATTACATTGGGAAAAATATGGATGTGTATATGAGGTAAACTCAAAATAATTATGGGTGAAGGTATTAGGAAATGGTAGCAGTGCAGTGGGGATCAGCGATGAATTCCTGGAGAATGTAATTTATGAGGTAAGTTGTAAAAGCAATTAGGAAATCTAAGTTGCAGAAATGAAGAAGTAAATGTCAAGCATCATGGTGGACAATCTGTGCAAAGCAAAACAAAATAATAACAACAACGAAAACAGAAATGAGAGGATGTTTTTTATAGGGAACAACAAGTACAACACTTCAGATGAAACGTGTACTATGTGAAGGGGGTAATGATTATTACCTAGAAAGGTAATAGTCTGGAATTAGGCTGTGAAGAATTAGAAGGGCCAAACAGGACAGGTTGAACTTTATCCTGGGGGCTGGAAGAGTCACTTGAAATGGTATTTCTGTTTATTTTTTTTTAATATGATTAGTCCTGTGCTTTCAGAATATCATTTTGGCAGTTATATGAAGGATGGATTAGAGAGGGGAGAAACCTGAGACAGGGAGACCAATTAGGAGGTTATTACAATAGTTCAGGGGAAAGGTTATCATTGCTTGAATTAGGACGGTAGCCTTGAAAATGATGAGGACACAGATGTGAGAGATGTCATGGAAGTAGAATGGATAAGACATGGCAAGGGGCATAGACGAGAGAAAAATGGATGAGAAAAAGTGAAGAAACAAGGATGACTCTTCTGAACCTAGGTAACTTGACGAATGATAGTATACTTGAGAGAAATAAGGAAATGGAGTAGAAGTGTGGGGTACAACTTAAGGATAAAGATAAACAGTTCTATTTTGAACATGTAGAGTTTGAAATATTTTAGACATGCAGCAGAAGATGAAGAAGGAAAAGAAGAAGAAAGAGAAGAAAAAGGAGGAAAGGAGAAGCAGGAGAAGGAGAACAAGAACAAGAAGGAAGAGGAGAACAGGCTGACTTCAGAAAAACCTGGAAAGACTCATATGGTCTGATGCTGAGTGAAATGAGCAGAAGCAAGAGAACGTTGTACACAATAACAGCCACGTTGTGCGATGACTAATATTGATAAACTTAACCCTTCCCAGCAATACAAGGATCTAAGACATCTCCAGGGGCCTTGTGATGGAAATGCTATCCACGTTCAAAGAAAGAACTACGATAGTTGAATTGCTACTTTTTTTTCTTCTGTTGAGTTTTGTTTCCTCTTTCTGATGGTTCCTCCTGTTGGTTATAATTTTTATTTACAACACCACTAATGTGAAAACATGTTTAATAGGAATGTAAATGTATAGCCTATATCAGACTGTGTGCCATCTTGGGGAGAGGAGAGTGGTGGGGAGGAAGGGGGAGAAAAATTTTAAACTCAAATGTACATGGAAGTGATTATTGATAAATCAAAATAAATTAATAAAATTTAAAAAAAAAGGAAGAGGAAGAGGAGAAGGAGAAGGAAAAAAGAAATGTGGAGAGGGGATAGGAGGCAGTGTAAGGGAAGGGAAAGCACAGGAGAGAACTTTGTGGCATAAGCATAGTTCCACAATTAGGAATAGGGACATAACTCTTGAATCAGTAAAGGAGATGAAGAGCTGAGTGATTTATGTCAGGAAAAATCACAGAGGAAGAGAGAGTATAGAGGTTTGTCAGCAGCATCCAATGCTGTAGACAAGTCAAGAATGATGAAGGCTGAATTGAATTGGCAATTGAACATCATTAATGATCAGAGGGGACAGTTTTTGAGGAATAATGAGTTCACTAGTTAGATTGTATGGGGTTGAAGCACGAATGAGAAAAATGAAGGGAACTAGGGCTTACAAAATTTCTTAGGAATTTTATAGGAAATAGATAGAATAACAACAGGCAATGAAGAAACAAACTATTAGTCTTTGCAGATGATATCATGGTACATTTAGAGAATACTAGAGAATCAGGTAAAAGAAAAGCTGAAACAATAACTTCAGCAAAGTAGGATATAAAATAAACCCACATAAATCATCAGCATTTCTATTGGTCACTAACACAGTCCAGGAGCAAGAAATAGTAAGAGAAATTCCATTTAAAATAATTGTAAACAATATAAAACACTGGGGACATCTGCCAAGACAAGCCTAGGAATTTCACAGAAATAATATCAGATCTAAACAATTAGAAAAATATTAATAGCTCATGAGTAGGCAGAGCCAATATAATAAAAATGACAATTTTATCTAAGTATGTCTACTTATGCAGCGCCATACCAATCAAATTTCCAAAATTATTTTACAGAGCCGTGAAAAAAGTAATGACAAAATTCATCTAGAAGAACAAAAGGTCAAGTATATCAACAGAATCAATGCAAAAAATGCGACAGAAGGTGGCCTAGCAGTACCAGATCTTAAACTGTATTCCAAAGTGGTAATCATCAAAACAATCAGGTACTCACTAAAAAATAGAATAGCAGATCAGTGGAATAATTTAGGTACACAATACACTGTGGTGAATGACCATAGTAATTTAGTGTTTGATAAACAAAGATCCAAGCTTTTGGGACAAAAACTCACTATTTGGCAAAAACTGCTGGGAAAACTGGAAAATAGTATGGCAGAAACTAGGTACAGACAAACATCTCAGACCTAAAGGGAAGGTAGGAATTTAGGACCAAACGAGAGATAAAGAGCATTATGAAATATACCATGGATAATTTTGATTATATGAAATTTAAAAAAAAGTTTCTGCACAAATAAAACCAATGCAAATAAAATTAGAAGGAAAGAAGAAAACTGGGGGAAAATTTTACAGCAAATGTCTCTCATAAAGGCCTATTTTTAAATATATAGAGAACTGAGGGAAATTCACAAGAATACAAGTCATTCCCAATTGATAAATGGTCAAGGGACACGAACAGGCAGTTTTCAAAAAAAATAAATCAAAGCTATCTATAATGATATAAAAAATACTCTAAACCACTACTGATTACAGAAATGCAAATTAAAATAACTCTGAGATACTGCCCCACAATTATCAGATCAGCTAATATATAAAGAAAAATGTTGAAGGGAATGTGGGAAAAAAAGGGAATACTAATGCATTGCTGGTAGAGTTGTGAACTGATCCAACCACTTTAGAGAGCATTTTGAAACTATGTCCAAAGGGCTATAAAACCATGCTTACCTTTTGACCCAGCAGTACTACTACTAAATCTGTATTCCAAAAAGATAAAAAGGGGAAAAGGGCCTATTTGTGCAAGGGTATTAATAGCAGCTCTTTTTTGTACTTGCTAAGAATTGGAAATTAAGGGAATGTCCATCAACTGGCTGATGGCTTAACAAGTTATGGTGTATGGTGTACTATTGTGCTATGAGAAATGTTGAGCAGGATGATTTCAGAAAAAACCTGGGAAGACTTACATGACCTGATGCAAAGTAAAGGGAGAAGAACCAGGAGCACATTATACACAGTAACAGCAATATTGCACAATGATCAACTATGAATGACTTGGCTATTCTCAGCAGTATAATGATCCAAGACAATTTCAAAAGACTCATAATGAAAAATGCTATCCACCTCCAGAAAAAGAACTGATGGAGTCTGAAAGTAAACTAAAGTGTATTATTTTTCACTTTCTTTCATTCTCTTTTTTTTTGGGGGGGGCAGGTTCAAGTTTCCTTCCACAAATTACTAAATATGTTTTACATGACTGCACATGTATAATCAATATCAGATTGCTTGCCATCTCAGCAAGGGAGTAGGGCAGGGAGGGAAGGAGTGAATTTGGAATTAAGAAAAAAAACTTTAAAATTGTTGTTACATATAATTGGGGAAAATAATCTTTTTCTTTTTTTTTATTAATTTATTTTGATTTATCAACAATCACTTCCATATGCTTCTGAGTTTAAAATTTTTCTCCCCCTTCCTCCCCACCACCCTCCCCAAGATGGCTCACAATCTGATATAGGCTATACATTTACATTGCTATTAAACATATTTTCACATTAGTGAAGCTGTAAGTAAAAATTAAAACCAATAGGAGGAACCATGAGAAAGAGGAAACAAAATTCAATAGAACAGGAAAAAAAAAGATAACGATTCAACTTTCACAGTTATGATTATTATCTGTGTCTTTTTCTCCATCCTTTTTCCCCCTATTTATGCTTTTCTTTCTCCTTTCTCCTCCTCACTGGTGTTTCACTCTTGAGCACTACCTCCTTCAGTCTCTCCTCCCTATTATTCCTTTCCCTTTTCTTCCTCTTTGCCCTTACTAATTCTTCCCTCCCTTCTATCTCCCCTCTCTTTTCTTTCTCCCCTTTCCCTCCCACTACCCATAGGCAAGTTAGATTTCTATACCCAACTGACTATGTTATTCCCTTCTTGAGCCAAATCTGATGACAGTAAGGTTCAAACAATGCTCACCCCCTCCCTTCTTTTCCTCTGCTGCAATAGGATTTTCTGTCTTTTCCTGTAATGTAATTTACCCTTGCCTGTCTCCTTCTTTCTCAGTACAATTTCAAAGATCAGACTAATCCACTTACTTGGATCCGTTTAACCCACTTGATTAGATTTCTTTTTATCCTTACATCAAAGTCAACTAATATCCACCCCCTTTATGTATACTCCTTTAACATGGTGTAATAACAATACAAATTCTCAAGAGTTGCAAGTGTCATCTTCCCTTGCACGAATGCAAACAGTCCACCCTTATTAACAACATTTTGTATCTTTCTGTCCCATTTACCTTTTTATGTCTTTCTTCAATCTTGTACTTGAAGAACAAATTTTTTGTTGAGCTCTGGTCTTTTTTTGAGGAAGGTTTGGAAGTCCCCTATTTCATTGAATATCCATCTCCTACCTTGAAAAATAATCCTCATTTTTGCAGTGAAGTTGATCCTTGGCTGCAATCCAAACTCCTTTGCCTTAGGGAATATCATGTTCCACATCCTGCGGTCTTTTAATGTAGAAGCTGCAAGGTCCTGTGTAATCCTGACTGTGGTTCCATGATATTTAAATTTCTTTGGCTGCTTGCAGCACCTTCTTTCATCTGGTAATTTTGGAATTTTGCTATTATATTCCTTGGTTCTCAATTTGGATCTCTTTCAGGTGGTGCAGTGTATTCTTTCTATGGTTATTTTACCTCTGGTTCTAGAACTTCTGGGCAGTTTTCCTTTACGATTTCCTGAAAGATACTGTCCAGGCTCTTTTTTTCATCATGATTTTTGGGTAGTCCAGTGATTGTTAAATTATCTCTGCTGGATCAATTTTTCAGGTCGGTTGTTTTACCGATGAGGTATTTTATATTTTCATCTACTTTTTTTTCATTTTTTGTTTCTGTTTGACTGATTCTTGCTCTCTCATAGAGACATTAGTTTCTATTTGTCAAATTCTAGTTTTTAACAGATTGTTTTTTCCTGTTAGCTTTTGTACTTCCTTCTTTAATTGGCCAATTGTATTTTTAAGTGATTCGTTTTCTTCAGTGTACTTTTTTCCCAATTGGCCAAGTGTATTTTTTAAGGACTCTTCTACCTCTCTCATTAGACTTTTAAAATCCTTCTGGACCTCTTCTAAGAAGGCTTTTTGGGCTTCAGACTAGTTCATATTCCCTTTTGATGTTGCAGATGTGGGTTTGTTGGCAATGTTGTCCTCTTCAGAATTTCTGTCTTGATCTTCACTCTTCTCATAATATGAATCTATGGTATGTTTCTTTTTACTCATGGTTTCTTTATTCCCTGGCCTTTAAAGAGATTGAGCTCTCCTTCTGGGCAACATAGGGCACTGACCCAAGCTTCTTGTGTTAGGAGCCTAGGTCTTGGTCACTGGCTTTGTGTTCTGGGGCCTCTTATGTTGGCAATTGGAGGCTGTAGAGTTTTGGCAGCTTACCTTGTGTTGGGCTGGAATTAGCAAGGCTGGAACTTTCATGCAATTCTAGGTTGCCTGCTTTTCCTTTCTATTAGCTTTCTTCAGCTCCTTTTAGATGGGTGCTGCAGGGTGTTTATCAGCCTGGGGCCCCTTGCAATGCTGCCTCCCTCATTTCTGCTAATGCACTTTCTTTGTGGTAGAGTGCCGAGGCACCTGGTGGTTTTCTGAGCTGGTTTCCACCAGTTCCTCTGGCCTCACTGAGGCACTCAAAGGTCCAGGTGTTGGTGTTTGCCTGCTCTACCACGTGGGCTTCTGGATTTCTTCCTGGTTGACAGTTGGAGGCTGTAGTGCTCTGACAGCTTACCTGGTGTTGGGCAGGAATCAGCAAGGCTGGGACTTTGGGAAGACTCTAGGTTGCTTTCTTCAGTTCCTTTCAGATGAATGCTGCAGGATGCGTATCCACCTATGGCCCTTTATATTATTGCCTCTCTTATTTTTGCTGAGGCACTAGGAGACCCCTTTGCTGGGCTGTTGCACTGCTGTTCCCTTTCTTTCTTCTAGTTCAGCTCTTCCAGGGTTTTGTTTTGTTTTGTTTTGTTTTTCTGGGATGATATTTTCTGGGTTTTCAAAGGTTGATAGGGGAGGGTGAGAGCAACTACGTTTTTAGTCTGCCATCTTGTCTCCTGGAAGCAGAAGTCTTGAAAATAACATATTTTTAAAAAGGAATTTTGTAAGAGAAGGAATAATAGAGAGGGAAAAGACCAATTATGGCTGTATCATTAGCAAGATACATTGTCACAAAAATTTCAATAAACACCTTTTTACCTTCTCTGTGTAGAATGCCATTCAAGATGCTGTTGGAAATGAAAAGTTCATTCAACACTGTGACTCTGCATTCCTGGAATACATAGGTGAATATGGGGTCAGGCATGTTCACTGATAATTTTTGACTGTGCCTGTGATTACTTTGGAATTGGGAATCTCTGACATGGAAACTTCCCCTAACAATGCAGAGCAATACCTCCTCTGAATCTTATGGTCTTAGAGTTGCCTCAGTGAGCCAGACATATAACATAAAAAAATCCCATTATTATAACACAAAATGATAAATAAGTGAGGAACAAAGTTTTATTTGAAGTCACAGGAGAGGAGGATACAGGAATATTTGGATTGAAATTATAATAGGTAGAAATTTAGGGTCATGTGCAATGGAAATGTGAGGACGTGTTGATTTCAGCATAGAATTAGTTATTGTCCTTACAGAGATAGGAAAGCGTAAGTCCAGAGAATGGTGAATGCTGATTTTAGATTGGCTGCCAGACAGAGTTCATCGAGTGGAACAGAATGGGACAAGGCCACAAAAGGTAATGTGGTATGAGCCTGTTGAGGACTTTGAATGACAGGCTAATGAGTTTGAACTGTATTCATTAGGCAAAAGGCAGCCACTAATGAAGATTCATCAGAGGAATGGCGAGATTAAACAATACCCTCAGTTTTGAAACTAAAACCTGGGAGGAGTTTTAGCAGCTGACTGGGAACTACAGTATTAAGCTCAGCTATATGCATGTGTCCAGTCTTGAACTAAATACATATGCTATCTTTGGAAGTAAAGCCATTTAATAAGACCCTGGTTCTTATGGCTAGACACTGACCACCTTCACATCTATCCAATCCATACACTTTCCATTCTGACAGCTCTGCCTGCCTAATAGGTTACTGGGGTAGTATTCTTTATGAGTGTCCTTCTAAAATTGCTCTTGAAGTGTCATAAATGAAAAAGAGCCCAGTGGAGCCACTGAATGGTGAATCTAAGTGGTACTTATTTTCTGTGTTTGTGTGTGTGTCTATTTTGTTCATGCTAATTGAGTAGGTTGCAGAACAGTTACTTAGCAATATTCCTCAGTGAGATGCTTAGTGCTGGAAGCTTAATTATATGTTTTAGGCTTAAAGTGGTCATTATTAAGATGTGAGAAGGAGATATCCATGGATTAGATGCTGTTCTCAGTGCTTCTGGGTTCTGGCACTAAGATACTCCTTCAATGTGAAAACCCATTTACTTAAAGTGATATGTCATTATATGGGGTGCTTTATTGCCTGATGACCTAAATGGCCTTGGGGAAGATTTTGGAAATTATTTTAGGGACTGCTTTATTTGCATAAGGTGATCTTATTATACGGATACTGCTGGCTTTGATAGACCTTCTTCCACTCCATTGCATTCATTACCTTAGTAAGCCCACCAAAATGCAAGCAATTTCCATACTTCCCTTTGACTAGTGTGAATAAGTGCTTCCTAAATCAATCTTTTATCTACCATTGAAAGAGAAAACTCCTTTAAGAATCAAATTTCTCAAGGGCTTTTAATGCAACCCATCAGTTTCTTTATATGTGAAAAGGAAAATCCATAAGTCACTCTAGCTATATTTTTCCCTAATAGAAAACAAATTATAGATTATTATTATTATAAATTATTTTCAATTGGATTTTAATGTTTTAAATCAATGGTTGTTTCTTCCTCAAATTAAAATGAACGACCTACTTCCATGTATAAAATAGGAAGGGAAACATGGTAATTTTTATGCAACTGAATCTGACAGAAAGTTCACCACAGAAGCCTAGACAGCAAACAGACATAAACAACATAAAAAATTTAGATCCCAGAAAAACCAGGAGTGATTCTAGGGAGTGATGGATATGAGTTATCCTTGGTGTAAAACAAGTAGCTGATAATTTTCCATGATTTCAGGACATAAAAAGGAACATACCTTCTGGAAACTAAAATGACCACTTGTAAGACACCTTCTAAACACCCTACCTACAAGATAAACCAAATATTGTCGTTTTTAGTCTGGCTTTCTAATACAACTTTGTTGACTATTAATTGACTCATTAGTGAAGCCTAGATATATATCACTTAGAAAATGTGTTCACCTCCAGAATACCATCCATGATAGTGTACGATCAAGCTTAGCTCCTGTTTCAGATAAGGCAGGTATTGCACCCTACCCCTAATCCCCTCCACTAAGCCATACCTGAAAGGCAAACCCCTCATTGTAAGAGTCCAATGAGGTAAGTGCTACAGATTGAAAGAAGAAAAATATACAAGGAGGTATTTGCTGGGAAAAGAAATGGCTGGAGTAGGTAGGAGGCAGGTTAAGTAATAAATCTTCAAGTGTGCCTTGTCCTACCTGAAACTTCCCAGTTGTTCAATAGAAAAGGTTAGGAGTCAATGCTCTCTTCAAGTCCATTATTTGTAATCAGTTCTCCCCTCCACTCCAAAGTAGCAATTATTTACTAGCAGCTAGGTACCTATAATCCTTCTATCTCTCTTACCAACAGTCTCCTACAATGAAATTTCTCTTATATGAACAGCCATAGAACTCCACTCTACTATCCAGCCTAACATTTGAGAAATTAATTTTTGTTGTTGTTGATGGTGGTCCAGTCTTATGATTTCATCTGGATTCTGGGTTCTGGGAATTTGAGTTAAAAATTCCTCCCACTGGGTCAGATCAGGAACTTGTCTTCAAATTATATAGTTTTAAAGGACTGACTTGGGGGGAACTGATTGGTTAAATAACCTTACCAATGTGTGCTCTCTCTGTCTCTCTGTCTCTCTGTCTCTCACTCTCTCTCTGTCTCTCTGTCTCTCTGTCTCTCTCTCTCTCTCTCTCTCTCTCTCTCTCTCTTTCTCTCTCACACACACACACACACACACACACACACACACACACACACACTCCTGGTGTATGTCAGAAGGAAAACTTAACCCAGTTCTTCCTGATACTAATGCTAGCCCTCCCTCCACTAAGACATGCAACCTCTTGATTACACAATGCCTAAAAATGTTTTCAGTGGCATCATATACATACATGAAATTATAGAATCATACATCTGAAAGAAGTATTAGAGATCCACTAGTGCCACTCCTGCCTGAAGCACAAATCCATTTTACAACCCTTCAGCCAATCTCTTCTTGAAAACAAACTGTCATGATAAACTTACTACCTCTTGATAATCTTGACAATCATTTTATTGTTGGGCAGCTCTAATATTGGAAGAGTTTTTCCTTATGTTGTACCTCATTCTGTCCTCATGTAACTCTTACTCATGCTAGTGCTACCCTGTAGTGCCAGAGTGAGTAAATATCTTTCTTCCCTCTTGTCTTCCCATGATATCAAAGACTGTATTCTAGCTCATCGGGTATAAAATACAGCTCAGTGGGTCAGTGACCAAATAAGGGAAAACAACAACAAAACTCCATCATGCAATAAGCTAATTTCAGTTGTTACATTGTCTAAATATTTCTTCTTGCCGCAGCAATGGGTTATTAAAGGATTAGTTCCATTTCTAATAGCAGGAAAACTATCTATCTTGTTTTATCTTTAGCAGTTTCTCTACAATGAAGGCCCATCGTAAAGCCAGGCTTTTTTCAACTTTCCTAAAATTTGAATCAATAACTTCTAGCTCTTTGTGACTGCTGACTCCTTTTCTACATGTTCAATAAGTTGTCCCTTTAATGTAAAGTTCTAGAATTTTGCTAGAAATTGAATTCAATCTCATTGAGTTTAATTTTTTTTTTTTACTTCACTCTTCCTCAATTTTTTTGAGAATATGTTTTTCAGTCTTTTGACTATTCATCAGCATTTCAAGGACCACTAATAGGGATGAGGAATCATACCCACTAGCTCTTTCAATATTATGTGATTTAATTTAATTTGATAAAACTTTATTGAGCATTTACTATGTGAAAGCTACTGCATAAGATCCAGGCTGCAAAGAGGGAAAAAACAGTGTTTGACTCCAAGGGGTTCACATGCTATTAGAATATACGTCATCCTGACCTGGTAATTTGAACTCATCAAGGATACCCAGGTGATCATTTAATTGTATTATGTATCATGTGCTTTAAATTCAATGCTAACTATTTTTCTTCTGTCCTTTCTTTCCTGACCATAGTCTCATTCCTACTGAACAAAATCTGTGTACCATTGGCGGTAAACTTCCCACCCAAAGCACATTTAAAAAGGTAAACACACCCCCTCTTTATTGCCCTTAGCATTCATTTTCACAATGTGCAGCATACGCTCTGCTTTGGTATTTTTGACATCATCTTTAGAAGAGCATGTTCCACTTCGGCATTCATCCTGTGTTAACTCCCCTTGCTTCTACGCTGCTGTCTTTAAGATCTAAGCTGCTGCTTCCATATGGATTTTTGTAGGCAGCTTCCCTTTTTTCCTACTCATTTGAATGGTCTCTCTTTGGCTAATCAGAATTTCTTTCTTGAGAGAACTTACCATCTTTCTGTGCTGACCTCATATAGATTTTAGGATATAGGATCCTAACTTTCCTTTCTCTGAATACTTTGATATTTGGTCTCCCAAAACCTAGAGTGGGGAAAAATAAATGATAGGTCAGGCCATGTCTGATTTTCATCTCTTTTTTTTTTTTTTAAATTGTGACTTTCAACATGGAGTGGTCACTTTTTCAAAAAATTCTATTATTTCTCCTTCAGCAACCTGTTCTTTATTGTTGATCAGGATCATGACTAGGATAACAGTGGCCTTTGCCAATTCCTTTACCTCTTGGAGGATGAAAATATCACTGAGGCAAGGAAATAAATTATTAGCTACTCTGCTTTGGGCAGAAAGAGAGAGAGAGAGCTCTAGCAGATGATGAAAATAATAATAGCTGACATTTATGTGGCACTTTAAGCTTCACCAAGCATTCAGACACTTCTCATCTGAGCCTTACAGCAGCAATCTGAGATAGCTTCTACAGGTTTTATTTCACATGAGGAAACTGACCCCTAGAAGGGAAAGTGACTTGCCTAGTCACACAGCTAGTTAAGTGTAGAGGCAGGAATTATGCCCTGGTAATCCTGACTTCAAGTTAATCATTCTAACTTCCCTGCCTATGACTATTTATAACATTATTTCATGCGTTTGTTATCTATTTTCAGTTACCCCCTTGGATTAGTAGGATTCTTTCTCATTCTATGTATTTTCTTTCACTTTTTCTCTTATATGGTCCCTCCATTCTTTTGTATTCATTTATTTTTTACTTTGCATTATTTCACAAAGATTTTTTAAGATTTTGTGGTATTGCTCCTACTTATATATCTTAAGTGCATCAAAGTATTACAATTTATTTAACTATTCTATTGTTCAACATTTCAGTTCTGTCATATATATGTATATGTGTGTTTATGTATAAATGTATGCATAGATACATATATATGTGTGTATATATATATAATATATATATATATATATATATACACATATACGATGTCTATGAAAATATTTGAACAGATGTCAAAAACAACAACAAAGAAATGAAGACCTGATACTTTGAAAGTTAGATTATAACCTGACTACTGTTCTCAGAGAAGGAAATAAAAAGGGGGTATTGAGGAAGTGAAGAAAGTGGCCAGATAAGCACCATAATGCCATGAAATGCAGAACAAAGTTGCTTAGTTTCTCTGAGGTATAGTCTAGGGTTGGTCCATTTTGGAGCATGGAGTAAGCTGTAGAAAGAGTGGCAAGGTAGAAAAATGACTGCATCTCTGTGTATGTGTGTGTGTGTGTGTAAGAGAGAGAGAGAGAGAGAGAGAGAGAGAGAGAGAGAGAGAGAGAGAACATGCTAACTATGAAGGATGTTCTAATTTCAGGGATTGGTGGGCAAACTAAAACCTATGGGCCATATGGCCTATAGCCTATTTTTTTCCACAGCTCAAAAGCTCAGGATGGTTATAAAAATTATCCTGAGCACTTGAGCTGTACAAAAACAGGTGGTAGGCAGCTAGATTTGGCCTTCAAGGCATAGTTTTATGACCTTTGATAGACTATTAGTGAAGTTAAATGCTTCTACCCCCCCCAAGTAATTATTAATAATTTGTTTCTGATTTTGGAAATTGCTCATGACCTTTGATCATTTATTGATTGTGAACTGGAAATTACCATTATAACTTTTTAGTAGTTCCTTATATTTTTTAGACATCAATTTTCAGTTCTCAAATTTGTTGTAAATATTTCCAATAAGTTGTTATTCTTTTTCCTGTAGCTGTACTATATTTTGTTATAGAGTACTTTAAAAATCGTCTAGTGAAATGCATCTGCCTTGTTCCTTAAAAAGTTTTCTTTTTTTTTAATACAAAAATAAATCGTTCTCCTCCTCCAAAATTGAGACAAATACTTTATTCTACTCTCTCCCATTTTCTTTAAAGTTTCTAATTTTAATACTAAAGTTTATCACCATCTGGAATTCCATGGGATATGTGATGTAATTTGAAAGTACATGCAAGTCCTCTTGCTGACAGACTTCAAACCAATTTGTCCAGGTATATTGGTTAAATAATGAATCTTTACTCTCTGTAGACTTATCAACAGCGGCAGATAGGTGGCGCAGTGGATAGAGTACTGGCCCTGTAGGGAGGAGGACCTGAGTTCAAACTTGGCCTCAGTCCAGACACTTGACACTAGCTGTGTGACCCTGGGCAAGTCACTTAACCTCAATTACCTACAAAAAAATTAAAATTTAAAAAAATTTAAAAAAAAGACTAATCAAACATTATTTTTTCCATATACTTGGTTGGATATTTGGTGTGTCTATTCTACTTTACTGGTTGAGTTCCCATTTTTTAAGGCACAAATTGATGATAACCATTTTATATGTTTTAATATATGGTTTTAGAGACCCACCAAGTCTCACTGCCATCTATAAAATCCAATGTCCCTCCTTGTACTTGGATGTATAGTTCTTCTTGCTAGTTGCTCATATTTTGCACACAGCATGACTTTCATTACTGGTTCTTTTCACTGATTTTGTTTCATATGGGTCACTCACTGAGTGTCTTTCCTGCTATTCTTCCTACAAGTAACAGTTTCAAAAGCTGTTACTTTAAATGTTTTCACAATTTAGTTTAGTAGATATTCATAGATCATTTTCTCCATCCCACATCCTTTTTAGTCTGAGACTCTTTTGATTATATTTACAGGGCAACATTCCAGGCAAATGCATGTTCATTATGCCTTGTTAAGTGCTTTCTATTCCCCAACAAAAGTCCATTCCTATATTTTGAGTTGAAGTCTAGAAATCCAAATTCCATGCTCAAAATCATCTCGTACTGTTGTTCCTTTTCCATTCAACTACATCCACGGATGACATGTATCTTCAATACTGCCTAGACAAATTTCATTAAATCCAGGTTACTGAGTAAGGTACAAGGTACCAAAGATGCCCCTCAGAAGAATGATAACTTTAGGTTGCCCATGTGATCGACTTTCAAAATTCCTTCTTTCTAGGGAGCCTCACACTCATTAGAAGCTGAATGTGGCCTCAAGGCCACATGTGGCCTTCTAGGTCTTTGGGTGCAGCCTTTTGACCGAGTCCAAGTTTTACAGAACAAATCATTTCATTAAAGAGATTTGTTCTGTGAAGTTTGGATTCAGTCAAAGACCCACACTTGAGGACCTAGAGAGCTACATGTGGCCTTGAGGTTGTAGGTGTCACATTCCTGTAATCTAGGCTTTTGTAAATTAGTATTAAGTATTTGGAGTCAGAAGACCTGGGTTCATACGTGGTTCTCACACTAGCTCTGTGGTGATATCCTTGAGTCTCATCTGCAAAAAAGAGGCTAATATCTATAGCTTCTATTCCATAGAACTGTTATGAGGATTAAATGAGATAATGTACATTAAGTATTTTGTAAACCTGAAAATATTTTGTGAATAACAACAATTAATGAATTTCTATGAGTGATGTGCTTTGAACGCCTTATAGTATCATATATAAATAATTTCTTCGTTCATATTTATTGGTTGAAACAAACAAACAAAGAAGAACAATAGGAATAGCAGCAACAACAATAAGAAACTTCATCATTTCTTAGATATCCGGATTCCACTGGGGCTGTGGTATGAATGTACAGAGGGTTTGCTGAAGCCAGTTCATACCAGCTCAGGAAATCTGATTGTTAAATATTCAGCGTGAATATTCATACTTCATAAATTGACAAATGCTACAAATCAGGGCTTGATATACTGTTTTGTTGATTTTCAAGACCTAAGAGAATGATGGAAAAAAATGTACAGATTGATAATAATAATAATAATACAGAAAATAATATAGATTAAGGTTAAAAATGTGTCACGCATACTTTAGAAATCCAATCTTAAGCATTTACTAGCATACTCTTGGCTATGAGACATAGAAAAGAACAGTCTCTAAAGATTTGAAAGTGAGTATTGCAAAAAAGAAAAGGTATAGGTGCCATGGTGAATGTAAGCAGGCTGCAAAATATAACCAGTGAGGAACTTCAAAGGAAAATAGGAATATAGATTATCATAGGGTAAGTTACACTTGAAATAAAAGACAGACTGGTTATATGGCAAGGGTAAGGGTTACAGACAATTTAAGTGACATATTGCTTTCTCTAGAATATTAAGAGTAAGCAAGGAAAGCCCCAAGTACATTGGGTAGAATCCCCATGGCAAACCTATGAGATGAAATGCACAAGAATAACATAAAATGGCCAGGTATCTAAATGGAGATCCAAGATCCATTTGAGTACTTTTGGGGGATATATGAGGCAAATCAGTGATTTCATTGGTGTAGAGAATTTGTTTCTTTCTTTTTCTTTTTTTGGCTAGGCAATGGGGTTAAATGACTTGCCCAGGGTCACACAGCTAGCAAGTGTTATGTGTCTGAGGCCAGAATTTGAACTCAAGTCCTCCTGACTCCAGGGCTGGTGCTCTATTCACTGCACCCTGGGAATTTCTAATATGGGAACTTCCTCCATAGATTCAAATTGGTAGCTCCTCTGAAATCCACAGTCTTGGTAAGTTGCCTCGGAAATTGGGAGACGAATTAATTTAGGATCTAAAGCTACAAGGTACAATCCAACCCCTAATTTTACAGATGAATAAACTGAGACCTGGGAAGGTTGAGTGACTTTCAGAGCTAGTACTCTTTTTCTATAACCAAGCTGCCTCTCCTTGTTCAGGGTCACAGAGGTAGTATGCATAACTGAGGCAGAACTTGAATTCAGATTTTCTTCCTCTGCACACATGGCAACCACATTGCTAGTGAACCTATGATCATTATTTAAGCCAGATCTGACACTGAGTGTAAAAAAAAAAAAGAGAGTAAATGAGTATGTGCCAAATAGTAATCAATGATCACTTTTATTTCCATGAGCTTTTTCTATGAATTTTAAATTAGATAGATGATAGATAGATAGATAGATAGATAGATAGATAGATAGATAATTTTCCTATCTAAAAGCAATGGTTAGACAAGGTTATCTGTTGAGATCAAATTTTAAGCTATCAGATTTATTTCTTGGAGATTGATTTTCTAAGTGCATGAAACTAGAGCTATTTATTAATTCTTTCAAGATGTTATTTTGTTAATTACCTCATCAAGCATGAGGAATACTCATAACATTTTTCAGTTACCTTGCCAGGTCAAACCCCTAAAAGTTGTCTTAGCTTGTGTTTGAAGCTCTCTATTGAAGGAAGCAAGCATATTGCCATTTTAGCATTTGGCTACATTTTTCAAAAAGCAATACAGATACAGAGAAAGGTAGATACATAGATAGATAGATAGATAGATAGATAGATAGATAGATAGAGAGATAGACATATATATATATATATATATATATATATATATATATATATATATATATATACACAGAGAGAGAGAGAGAGAGATACACAAACATGTATGTAGGCATATTCCTTAAATCTCTTCCCTCTGGCAAAGAATTGGAAATTGAGAGGATACCCATCAATTGGGGAATGGCTGACCAAGTTGTGGTATATGAATGTAATGGGATACTATCGTGCTATAAGAAATGACAGGCTGACTTCAGAAAAACCCGGAAAGACTTATATGGTCTGATGCTGAGTGAAGTAAGCAGAACCAAGAGGACTTTGTACACAATAAGAGCCACATTATGCAATGACTAATATTGTTAAACTGAACCCTTCTCAGCATTACGAGGATCTAAGACATCTCCAGAGGCCTCGGGATGGAAAATGCTGTCTACATTCAAAGAAAGAACTATGGAAGTCGAATCACTATCACTTATTTTTACCTTCTGTTGAGTTTTGTTTCATCTTTCTGATGGTTCCTCCTATTGGTTTTAATTTTTACTTACAACTTCACTAATGTGAAAATATGTTTAATGGGTATATAAATGTAAAGCCTATATCAGATTGTGTGCTGTCTTGGGGAGGGTGGGGGGCAGGAAGGGGGAGAAAAATTTTCAACCCAAAAGTATATGGAAGTGATTGTTGATAAATCAAAATAAATTAATAAAATTTAAAAAAAATAAAAAAACAAATCTCTTTCCTCTCTAATCCATCACCCACACAGCTGCCAAGTATGATCATATCAATCCCCTGCTCAAAAGTCAATCACCTTCTCAAAAGTTGAACTCTTACAGCTAATATAGAAATGTGTTTTGCATGATTTCACACAAATAATTGATAATATATTACTTTCCTTTTCAGCAGGTGGGGAAGAAGGAAGGGAGGGAGAGAAACTGGAATGCAATTTTTTAAATTTAAAAAAAGAAGAAGCAAATTGTTACTCTGGCAGTCACAGCCTGGTGAGATTTTTAATCAAAGTGAAGTATAAACTGTAGAGGTTCAATTAATAATAATAAAAAATCCATCTTATGGTTGGCTTCCAAAAAATAAAAAAGTTAATCTCTATTGCCTCTAGGATAAAATACAAATCCTGCAGTTTGGCTTTTAAAAACCTTTACTATCTGGCTGTAGCTTCCCTTTCCAGGATTATTATATGCTACATTCTATAATCCTACTAAACTAGATTACTTGGCATTCCTCATACATGATATTCCATTTCTCGTCTCCACAATTTTACATGGGCTTTCCCTCATGCCTGCAATGTCCTCCTTCCTCATCTCTGCCTCTTTAAATCTCTAGCTTCTATCAAAACTAAATCCAAGTGCCACTTCTTAGAAACCTTCCTTACCTGCTATGCTGCCCCTCACTCCAATTGCCTCGTATTTCTTTTGTGTATGTATGGCTTCCACTGTTAGGATGTAAGCTCTTTGAAGGCCTGTTTCATTTTTATCTTTATATCTTTAAGAGCTATCACAGTATCCGGCACACAATTTCCACTTAAGACATGTTTATTGATTAGTTGATTGAACTAAACTTAGAATTCAACTAAGTGCCTTTGCAATCTAACTAGAAGTAGAAAGTGAATAGTTCGGCATGTAAAGGTAAAAAAGAGGTGAATCCCAATAGGACGTTGGCACGTTCAGTTTCACTCAAATGTTTATTAAGTATAGTCTATAGCATACTAGTATAGAAAACACTAAGCACATGAAAATATAAACAAAAAAAGAAAGAACCAGTTACTTCCCTCTAGGAACTTACATTCTATTGGGGAAGATATGTATAAGAATAAGTAAATACATAGCAATTTTAGAAAGGAGACCACACTAACAAATGAAAGTAGGAGGATTCAGAGAAGGATACCTACAGGACATGGTATCTGAGGTGAGCTTTGCAGCAAGCAAAGCATTTCAAGGTAAAAAGGCACAAAGTATTCATGTATTATAGATATAAGCATCAGTATTATGAAAGCAATAAAGACGAAAGATGCTCTGCTGGGTTAAAAGAGCAGTAGATAAATTTGGCAAGAATTTAGACTGCATGGAGAGGAGTAAGAGTGAAATAATCCTGGAAAAATGGATTGGAGCCAGATTATGAACGGTTAAATGCCTCATTGAGTTTTTATTCTACTCTTGAAACAATAGGGAATATTATCATTTATCTATCTATCCATCTATCTGTCTATCTATCTAACTATATATCTATCATTTGTCTATTTGTAGTGGAATAACATAGTTACTCCTGTGCTCTAGGAAGATTATTTTAGTATTAATAGAGGATAGATTGGAACAGGAAGAGATGTGAAGGATGGAGACCAATTAGAAGACTGTTGCAATAAACTATTCAATTGGTAATAATTTCCTGAACTAGGCTGGTGGCCATGTAATTAAATAGAAGGAGCTAATTGTGAAAGATGCAGTGGAGGCAGAATTGCCAAGATTTTGATCGTATCAGAGGTGACTTTGAGGTTTAAACCTAGGTTACCAGAAGGATGGTTGTGCTTTCAAAAGAAATAGCAAAGCTTGAAGGGGAGGAGAAAGAAACTGGTGATGGTCCAGTAAAGGATATCAAGAAATAACAGGTAGGAACACACAAAAACAAAGGAGCATCATGGGAAACAGAAGAAATAAGAATCCTACTAGAAGATGTGGTTGACAATGTGAAAAATTGAAGTCGTTAATAAATGTAGACTTCATAAAGGCCACTGGATTTATCAATGGTAATATTGGTGACAACAAGTTAAATCAAGTGGTAGGACTGGAACCCAGAATACATGGGGGTGGAGAAGTGTGTAGGAAATAAGGAAATAGGAACATAAAGCAAAATTTTATGGGACAGATTATAACACAGACCAAAAAACCCCATTCCATCCCTAATTATACTGACTTCTGATAGGAACAAAACAAAACAAAACAAACAAAAAAACATTACCTCTGTTCAATTTTGATCTGTTCAAAAAGAAGGTGACTGCTGTGTGCCTCATTAGAGACATGCCACATCAACACATCTATTTTTTTAAGGAGTATCATCTAAAGATTACTTTTTTTTTCCTTTTAAAGCCCTTTTCTGAATTGTCCTACAGAATGACAGATATATAGTACACCATCAACAATTACATTCACAAAAGAGAAAGAGATTCCACCAGTGCATTTCCCCCCTTCAAAGTACCAAATTATACAAGTTCACTTCTAAAACCTCTTTCAGTGGGTTTGTATGGAAGAACAGACTGATTGATTTCATGAAAATTGATTGCTCTCCCTCTCATGCACATTCAATGTCTTCTCATTTCTCTAATAAGTGAGGGCAAGGGAAATGACTACTTGCTTCTTGCATTTGTAAAGGATTTATGGAAATGAGAGATCCTACACCAAAATGAAGCTGTATTCTATTGTATCCTTGTTATTCTAAGCATTTTGTACTTCCTAATGAACTTTTAAAGAAAAGATTCCCATTAATCAAAATCATATAGCAAGTCAAAGTAATTTAATTACAGCAGTATATTCCTATGAGGTTTTCTAATGGGAGCCAAACTGTAATGCTCACCTTTCACTTAATTTATCTGCAGAAGGATGGGGGAAGAGAACTTCCTCTTTCATTAAGAAATGAAGTCAATTCATAATCGATAAAGGAACAAGTCTATCTGTCTCTGTCAAGAGCTCTGAGCTACACTGGTATTCAGCAAAGACATGATCACACTTGGCCATTGACAGGACTGTCAAGGTTTGCTTATTTGTTTGGCCTGATTTTTGTTGGCAAATGCCATATCCACAATGAAAAGGTCAAAGTTAAGAACCCAATACAGTCTCAAATGTGTCTATGATATCCCATAAACAGTCATTTTCCCTCCTTTCAATACATCAATTGTCAAGGAAACCACACAGATTGATTTTCCTACCTGAAACAAAAGATTTGCATTAACAGTGATGTGAAGAGCATGGTTTGACCTGTCCACAACACAATTATCCAAATCTGATTTGCAGCAATTGCCCTACATTATGTATACTCATGTGCATCCTATGGTCATTGTGATTTATAGCCCTCCTCATATGGAATGATGCTGCTCTTTATTATAGCAGTATAATGTACAATCCCACTTACTAAGGAAAATAAATACAGCATGACCTACAAGGTCTTAACAATGATGTATCTCTAAAGGAAAAAATGCTGTACTTAGAATAGAAGGATCTGGGTTCTAGGTCTGGTAATGCAGGCAAGACTCATCACCTTTCTGTGCTTCAATTTCCATTTCTGTAAATTGGTCTTAATAATACCTACCCTACTTGATTCATAGCACCATTTAGAGGAAAGAAGTTGCAAATCTTAAAGTGCTAAAGAAATGTTAGCCATTAGTCAGATTAAAATTGGTCTTACTCTATGGTCTTGCTACTGTTATACTTCTGTAGTCTTCATCTGCAGAACATTACCCACTAACAAATTTGGTTTTATGTCTAGTTAGAACCACTAGCTAGCTAGATGTTGGAAATTCAGAAGTAGTGGGAGACCTCTTGTTCTCCCAAACACTTCCCCAAATATTTATGAAATTCCCATAAAATTGGGAATGTCCAAGCACACAGTAAGATATGGATGGGATTGAATATATTGCATAATAAGCCAAGAGAAACATGAACCAAAAGGCAATACTTAGCTTTGACCTAATTTCTCTGGAAAAGGACTGTCTTTTCAATCATCAAAACTAGTAGTATTGGCTAAGAAACAGAGGGGTGGATCAATGGAATAGGTGAGGTACAAAAGACACAGTAGCAAATGCTTATAGCAATCTACTATTTGAGAAACCTGAAGACTCCAGCTTCTGGAATAAGAACTCACTATTTGACAAAACCTGCTGCGAAAACTGGAAAATAGTATGGTAGAAATTAGGTATAAACCAACATCTCACACCATATACCAAGGTAAGGTAAAAATGGGTACATAATTTAGACATAAAGTGTGATACCACAAGCAAATTAGGGGAGTGAAAAATAAGTTACCAGTCAGATCTATGGAGAACGGAAGAATTTATGACTAAATGAGAGATAGAGGAAATTATGCAAGGCAAAATGGATAATTTTTTATTAATTTGTTTTGATTTTTCAACAATCACTTCCATAAGCTTTTGAGTTTTAAATTTTTCTCCCCCTCCCTCCAGGCCTCCATCCCCAAGACAGTGACCAATCTGATATAGGCTATACACATACATTCTTATTAAACATGTTTTCACATTAGTTATGTTGTAATGAAAAATTAGAACAAATAGGAGGAACCACAAGAAAAAGAAAACAAAATAAAACAGATGAAAAAATAGCAAATATTGTGCTTCAATCTGCATTCAAACATCCAAACTTTCTTTGGATGTGGATAGCATTTTCCATCATGAGACCTTTGGAGATCTGTAAAGATGGTTACTGTCTCTCAAGCTCCTGTTTACTCATTTGTAAAGTGGGGATAATAGCTGTACCTATTCCACAGCATTGTTTTAAGGATCAAGTGAGTTAACTTATATGAGGTACATTGCAAACCTTAAAGTTCAATCTAAATGTTTATCACCGTCATCGTCATCACCATTATTAATATTTTCTCCAATCTTCTATTTGCTATCTGTGTTACTTGGATAAGTTTCTGAATCTTCTGACCCTTAGTTTCCTCATCAGTAAAGTGAGGAGCCTGAGAGGAAAACCTTGATTGAGCAGAAAATGCTCTGGACTTGAAGTCAGTGGACCAGGTTCAAAACATAGCCTTGCTAATTTCTCTAGGTCTCCCTTTCCTCATATGGAGAATGAAGGGGTTTGGGCTAGATGAGCTCCAGGGTCCCTTCTACCTTTCAGGCTATATGTGATCTTACCATCATAAAGTATCCTGCCATTGCTACATTCCATGATCATTGGCTACTATTGCTAGAGGTCAGTTTCACATTCTGAGGATTCTTCCGACAGAGGGATCATAGCTTTCTCATTTGATTGAACTACCACACCATTTGTTATACACTCCCTTTTGGATGCTACAATCACATCATTAGGTACCAATCAATAGCCACCTTGATCTCTCCTTATCTTGCTATAAGCTAGTTACAAACTAGATGAAAGTTCAAAGGCCCCCTTGAAGACCAAGGAAGGATTTTATTTTTATTTATGTATTTTTTGGTAAACACCCTAGCAAACAACATTATCTTTTTTCACTAGCTTCTCTAACACATTCTCATTTATCCAAAGGTTTGGCATGTATAACTAGGAATCATGCAGATTAGACTGCCAGACAAGCTATAGATCCAGGGTTCCAGTTATGATGTTTAATTATGAGATGTTAAAGAAGCTTTCAAGTATAACTTTTATTACTCAATTTTATTGCAGCTTATTGCAAAGGCAGAGGCTCTTTTGAGGCTGCACGAATGATTGCCTCTCTCCCGATAAAGCCTGGAGCATGTCTTGGTACTTTACATAACCACTGGGTATAGCCTATATTCATTTTCTCCTCGTCTCTTTGTTCCATTTGGCTCCAATTTCTGCCTTGGCTACATTAGGTTAGGAAAATGAACAACAATTTAGTAAGTTCTTTTTTTTTTTTCTTATTGCCATTCTTCATAGGAATATAGATAATTTCCTCCAAACAGGAAGTCATGGGTATCAAGAATAATCGTTTCCACCAATAACATTGTAGTTTTTATTCTGTTAGTACCACACACTGAAGAGTATTAGAGTTTCATTTGTTTTTTTTTTTAAAGAATTTTTATATCTTGGTGGGGAGCCAAGATGTTGGAGTAAATGCAGTAACTTGCTTGGGGTCTCCCCCAAACCCCTCCAAATACCTATAAAAATGTCTCTAAACAAATTCTAAAGAAACAGAACCTGCAAAAAGACAGAGTGAAACAAATTTACAAGCCAAGACAACCTGGATGGTTGATCGGAAAGGTATATTGTGCCTGGCTGGGGAGGAGTAAAGTATGGCATGGGCACACAGGCCACAGTGAACCTGGAGCAGGCCTCAGAGGACTGAATCATGGGCAGCTGTCCTGGTTTCCAGACTTCTCAACCCATGAACGCCAAAGACAACTTAGAAGTTCAGTGGGAAAACTTTGCTTCTGCCATGAGAGAGAGAAGCAATTTGGTCTCACCTCCATTCCCCAAGCTTGGGTCCCGGGGTGGCGTTTGCCTCCTGAGCTTCCAGCCCACAGACTGAGGGGAAACTGAGTGGCTGATCAGAGTGGGGATTGCAGGGATCTCTCTGCTGGTGCAGGATTCTCTTGCTTTGCCTGTGCTTGGATCTGGGTCACAGATCTGGGTGGCAGTCCTGGGGTGAGGAGGAGCACTGGCATGGTAGAGCTTTCAGTGGCTGTGGAGAGGAAATGCTCCTCACAGTTCCAAGACAGAAAAGAGTTCTCACAGACCAGAGTAAAGGCCAGGAAAGGAGTAAACACCTCACCCTTGACCATAGCACCTTGGAAGAACTGAAAATTTACAGGTCTCTAGAAGTATCTCTGAAAACAGCTGCACAAAACCCCTGAAGCTTGGGACAGTACATTCTCCACACTGGAAACAGTCCCCTACCTTAACAAAAAAGGTTTATAACTCAAGTAATTTGCCAAGATCATGAGCAAGCAGTGAAAAAAGAGTCAGACTATATTATCTTACTTTTGTGACAAAAAAGATCAAAACATACAACCAGAAGAAGACAACAAAGCCAAAGCTCCTACATCCAAATCCTCCAAGAAAAATATGAATTGGCCCCAGGCCATAGAAGAGCTCAAAAAGGATTTTGAGAAGTAAGTAAGAGAAGCAGAGGAAAAACTGAGAGTGATGCTAAAAGAGACCCCCAAAATACTGAAGGAAATAACTCCTTAAAAAATAACCTAACCGAAATGGCAAAAGGGGTCCAAAAAGTCAATGAGGAGAAGAATGCCCTAAAAAGCAAAGTTGGCCAAATGGAAAAGGGAAGTCCAAAAGCTTACTGAACAAAATACTTCCTTAAAAATTAGAATGGAGAAATTGGAAGCTAGTGACAATTTGAGAAATAAAGGCACTGTAACACTAATCCAAAAGAATGAAAAAATAGAAAAGAATGTGAAATATCTCATTGGAAAAACAACTGACCTGGAAAATAGATCCAGGAGAGAGAACTTAAAAATTATTGGACTATCTGAAAGCTATGATCAAAAACAGAGCCTAGGCATCATCTTTCAAGAAATTATCAAGGAAAACTGCCCTGATATTTTAGAACCAGAGGGCAAAATGGAAATTGAAAGAACCTACTGATCACCTGCTGAGAGAGTTCCCCAAAGGAAAACTTCTAGTAATATTGTAGCCAAATTCCAGAATTCCCAGGTCAAGGAGAAAATACTGCAAGCAGCTAGAAAGAAACAGTTCAAGTATTGTGGAAACACAATCAGGATAACACAAGATTTAGCAGCTTCTACATTAAGGGTCCAAAGGGTATAGAGTATGATATTCCAGAGGGCAAAGGAAATAGGACTACAACCAATAATCACCTACCCAGCAAAACTGAGTATAATCCTTCAGGGTGAAAAATGGTCATTCAATGAAATAGGGGACTTTCAAGCATTCTTGATGAAAAGACCAGAGCTGAATAGAAAATTTGACTTTGCAAATACAAGACTCAAGTGAAACACGGAAGAGGTAAAGAGGAAAGAGAAGTCATAAGAGACTTATTCAGGTTGAACTGTTTACATTCCTGCAGGGAAAGATGATATTTGTAACTCATGAGTCCTTTGTCAGTATTAAGGTAGTAGGAGGGAAAAAATGAAATCAGTGTATACATAGATAGATAGAGGGCACAGGGTGAGTTGAAGATGAAGAAGTGATATCTGGAAAATAAAATTAAGGGGTGAGAGAGGACTATACTGGGAGAAGGAGAAAGGGAGAGGTAGAATGGGGTAAATTATCCCACATGAAACAGACAAGAAAATGCTTTTACAGTCGAGGGAAAATGGGGGAAGGTGAGAGGGAATGAGTGAATC
Source organism: Phascolarctos cinereus (assembly GCF_003287225.1). NCBI lineage: Eukaryota > Metazoa > Chordata > Mammalia > Diprotodontia > Phascolarctidae > Phascolarctos > Phascolarctos cinereus. The sequence continues at coordinate 389,550,973 of NW_027555625.1, read as the reverse complement.
TTATTCTCATAGGATGTGGCTTAAGGAGGGAATAACATACACAGTGGGGTATGGAAATCTATCTTACCCTAAAGGAAAATAAGGGGGGAAGGGGACAAGAGAGCAGAGGGTCGATAGAGGGGAGGGCAGGTTGGGGGAGGGGATAATCAAAAACATACATTTCTGAGGAGGGACAGAGTCAAAAGAAAGAATAGAGTAAATGGGGATAGGATAGGATGAAGGGAAATATACTTAATTTTTCACAACATGACTACTATGGAAGCATTTTGCATGACTACACATCTGTAACCTGTATCAAGATGCTTGCCTTTTCAATGAGGGTGGGTGGGGAGGGAGGAAGGGAGAAAATTTGTAACACAAAGTTTTAAAAAACATATGTTAAAGATGAAAAAAAATGCTTATTTCCTCCTTTTCCATTAGGGTGAAAAAAAAAAGCAAAGAAAATTAAAAATTCATGATTATCCAAGCAAAAAAAAAAAATGTTTGTATCTTCCTCTATTCTTTTCCAAAGGAATAAATACCCCTTTTTAAAGTGGAGGGGGAAACCTGAAACACTAAGGAGTTAGGGGAACATTTGGAAAGAATACCAAACATTACTACTCAACAAATATTTATAAAGTGAATTGTGAATGAGGCCTACACAGAATCCCTGAACGGCATGAAAATCAATGTGATGTGTTTATTACTGGGGACTCTGACAACAGACAAGTTAATTCACTCAAAGGGGAATGTTAAACTCTAGAAAGATTTCACTCTTTGGCAACTCCTTTTGGCAGTTACAGCAAGAAGTATCTTACAATAATAACGTATCAACCATGTATTGGAAATATGGAAAATGGGCTACTCATTGCTAATAGTTTTGCATAGAAAAAGCAGTCTGGTCATTCAGAGAATAAAATACTATTACAAAATTTTATAACTGAAAGGGTTATTAGAAATCATTTAGTCAAATACTCTCACTTTATAAATGGGGATATTGAGGCACACAAAAATTGGTCAAGGTCACATGTCATAGCTAGTTGGAATCTTAGTTTTGGAAGTGATCTCAGTATCTATCAAGTCCAATCTGTATCTGAAATAGAGTCCTTCAACAATATCATGAAATAGTCATCCTATCTTGGCTGGAAGACTTTCAGTGAAGGAAACCCATTACTCCTTAACAGCCCCTGCCATTTTTAGATAGCTCTAATTGTTAAGCAGTTTTTTGTTTTTTTTGTTTTTTTTCCTGACATAAAACCAAAATCTACAACTTCTATGCCTAGCTCCTAGTTCTGAACTACAGGGTCAAGCAAAATGAATTGAATTCCCTCTTCCCCATAATAGCTCCAGAAGAGAAAGTGAGGCTGGTGACTTTGCACAGCCCTCCCTCACTTAAATACAATTCACTTGCATGTCATGGCATCACCTCCCTGATGTCATGGTCCTCTTAGAGAAAGAAAAACAAAATAGCAACAACAGCAAATGCTTGAAGACAAGTGTGATGATTCCTAATGGCTTCATGAAGAAAACAGTCAGGAGCTACAGATTGAAGAGCATAATTGTAGAAGGTTATAAGAGTAAAGGACATTAGAAATAATGTAGTTCATCACTTGCTTTTTATAAATAGGGAAATTGAGGCCCAGATAAGTTATGTGACTTACCTAACGTCATCCAGATAATTAGACCTACTTTGAAGATTTCAGATTATGCCCACTGGCTTGGAGGTAGTTAAAGTTCACCACAAGGGCTGGTCACAAGAACTCCAAGGGAAAAAAAGAAAAAGATAATAACAAATATTTCACTTGAGCAATTATGGAGAGGCAGGAAAAACAAAAACAAAAACAAACAAAAGAACAAAACACAACAAAACAAAAAACATAGAAGAGGCAGGGACCCAGACTCTTTGAGGAAGAAGCAGACTCTTGCATTCCCAAGAAACAGTAACTCATTCCTTCTATGTTTGGGGGAGAGATTCTTCCATGATGGTCAGAGAGTGAAGAGACGGTAGTAAGACTCTCTGCTAAAGGGTACCAAGGAAGCTCTCTATCACCATACCCTCAACAAGAAAGAAGTCTTCTGTCTAAATCAGGTAAACATCCAGGACATTATGGAGAAATACCTAAGACTTGTCAAGCCTGATTGCCTTCTACCAACTTTTTTTTTTAATAAAAATTTATTTATTTTTAGTTTACAATATTTACTTCCACAAGATTTTGAGTTCCAAATTTTCACCCCATTTCACCCCTCCCCCACCCCAAGATGGCATGCATTCTGAATATCTCTTCCCCTAGTCTGTCCTCTCTTCTATCTCTCCCCACCTTCTCTTATCCCCTTCCCCTTCTATTTTCCTGTAGGGCAGGATAGACTTCTGTACCCCATTTCCTGTATTTCTTATTTCCCATAGTATGTGAAAACATTTTTTTAAACATATGTTTTTAAAACTTTAGGTTTCAAATTTTCTCCCTTCCTCCCTCCCCACCCACCCTCATTGAAAAGGCAAGCAACTCAATATAGGTTATACATGTGCAGTTATGCAAAACACTTCCATAGTAGACATGTTGTGAAAAACTAACTCTATTTCCTTAATCCTATCCTGCCCTCCCATTTATTCTATTCTTTCTTTTGACCCTGTCCCTCCTCAGAAGTATTTGCTTCTGATTACCCTTTCCCAATCTGCCCTCCTCTCTATCATCCCCTGCTCTCTTGTCCCCTTCTCCCCTATTTTCCTGTAGGGTAAGACAGATTTCCATACCCAATTGAATGTGTATGTTATTCCCTCCTTAAGCCAAATCCTATGAGAATAAGATTCACTCATTCCCTCTCACCTTCCCCCATTTCCCCTCCACTGTAAGAGCCTTTTCTTTTCTTTTTTTTGTGAGATAATTTACCCCATTCTACCTCTCCCTTTCTTCTTCTCTAGTATAATCTCTCTCTCCCTTAATTTTATTCTCCAGATATGACCCCTTAATCTTCAACTCACCCTGTGCCTCTTCTTCTATCTATCTTCTATCTATCTTCTATCTATCTATCTATCTATCTATCTATCTATCTATCTATCTATACATACATATAATTTTTTCCTCCAACTACCCTAATACTGGCAAAGGTCTCATGAGTTATAAATATCATCTTTCCATGCAGGAATGTAAACAGTTCAACCTTAATAAGTCTCTTATGATTTCTCTTTCCTGTTTACCTCTTCATGTTCCACTTGAGTCTTGTATTTGAAAGTCAAATTTTCTATTCAGCTCTGGTCTTTTCATCAGAATGCTTGAAAGTCCTCTATTTCACTGAATGACCATTTTTTCCCCTGAAGGATTATACTCAGTTTTGCTGGGTAGGTGATTCTTGGTTGTAATCCTATCTCCTTTGCCCTCTGGAATATTATATTCCATGCCCTGTCCTTTAATGTAGAAGCTGCTAAATCTTGTGTTATCCTGATTGTGTTTCCACAGTACTTGAATTGTTTCTTCTGGCAGCTTGTAATATTTTCTCCTTGACCTGGGAACTCTGGAATTTGGCTACAATATTCCTAGGAGTTTTCCTTTGGGGATCTCTTTCAGGAGGAGATCGTGGATTCTTTCAATTTCTATTTTGCCCTCTGGTTCTAAATATCAGGGCAGTTTTCCTTGATAATTTCTTGAAAGATGATGTCTAGGCTCTTTTTTTGATCATGGCTTTCAGATAGTCCAATAATTTTTAAATTCTCTCTCCTGGATCTATTTTCCAGGTCAGTTGTTTTTCCAATGAGATATTTCACATTGTTTCTAATTTTTCATTCTTTTGGATTTGTTTTACAGTGTCTTGATTTCTCATAAAGTCACTAGCTTCCAATTGCTCTAATTTTTATGGAAGTATTTTCTTCAGTAAGCTTTTGGACTTCCTTTTCCATTTGGCCAATTTTTCTTTTTAGGGCATTCTTCTCCTCATTGGCTTTTTGGACCTCTTTTGCCATTTGGGTTAGGCTATTTTTTAAGGTGTTATTTTCTTCAGTATTTTTTTGGTCTCCTTTAGCAAGGTGTTGACTTGTTTTTCATGATTTTCTTGCATCACTCTCATTTCTCTTCCCAGTTTTTCCTCTACTTCTCTTACTTGCTTCTCAAAATCCCTTTTGAGCTCTTCCAAGGCCTGGGACTGATTCACATTTTTCTTGGAGGCTTTGGATGTAGGAGCTTTGACTTCGTTATCTTCTGGTTGTATGTTTTAATCTTCTTTGTCACCAAAATAAGATAATATAGTCTGACTGTTTTTGTGCTGTTTGCTCAAGATCCCAGGTAATTACTTGAATTTTAAACTCTTTGTTAAGGTAAGAGTCTGCTTCCAATATGAAGAATGTATTGTCCCAAGCTTCGAGGTTTTTACAGCTGTTCTCAGAGATACTTGTAGGAACCTGTAAATTTTGAGTTCTTCCAAGGTGGTATGATAAGGGGTGAGCTATTTACTCCTTTCCTGGGCCTGTACTGTGGTCTATTAGTGACCACAAGTACTCCTTTATGTCCTGTAACTGTGAGGAGGGTTTTTCTCCACAGCCACTACAAGCTCCACCATGCCAGCTCTCCTACTCAACCCATGACCACCACCCAGAACTGTGACCCAGATCCAAGCATGGGCAAAGCAAGAGATTCCTGCCTCAGCACTGGGAAAGAGATCCCTGCAATCCCTCTCTGATCAGCCACCGGATTCCCCCTCAGTCTGTGGCCTGGAAGCTCAGGAGGCAGCTGCCCCAACCAAGGCCATGCTCTTGGGTAACTGGAGCCGAGTCCCCCGTGTTCCTCTCTCAGCACTGCAGAAACAGACTTTTCCCACTGACCTTCTAAGTTGTCTTTGGCATTCCTGGGTTGAGGAGTCTGGAAACTACCACAGGTGCCCAGGATTTAGTCGTCTGGGTTTGCTACAGCCTGCACGCCCACACTGCACTGCATTCCTCTCCCAGCCCAGCGCAATATACCTTTCTGATCAATCGTCCAGATTATCTTCGGCTGGAGATTTGTTTCACTCTGTCTTTTTGTGGCTTCTGCTTTAGAATTTGTTTAGAGCCATTTTTTATAAGTATTTGGAGGGGTTTGGGGGAGAGCTCAAGCAACTCACTGCTTTTACTCCTCCATCTTGGCTCTACCCCTGCTCTTACCAACTTCTTGTCAATTCTATGGGCATGCAGAATGCTGCCAGAGGAAATCTACCAAAGTATGCCTGTGGGTTATGACAGCCAATGTAAGAAACAAAAGAACATGCAAGGCAGATCTTTAAGACCAGGCTTACTTCTAATATGATGTTTGCTTCACTGTTGTTGCTCAAAAGCAAGGACTTAAAAAGAAAATATGAATTTTCAGAATGTAAACTAAACAGATGGTTGGGAATATGGTAGTAGAAAGTGGTATTTGTATTTCTGGACTATTGCTTAAAATACAAGAATTATAGGCTTTTGGTCAAGGATAGAGTGCAGCAAATACAGGAAGATAAAAACATATATAGCAACCTGAAACAAAGGTTTTATGATTATGGGTAGAGGGTGTGAGGTGGGATGTGTTTGGGGATGGGGTGGTGCCTTTGAATAGGTACTACTCTCAATTCTATAGAAAGTAGCTCTAAGGTGGGAAGAAGAATAGCAATAGTCATGTGCAATTAGTTCTCAGCACATAAAGTGCAAGGAAGGAGCCAGAGATAAAACCTAACGTCTCAGGTGTCTATGGATAAATGCATAGGATATGAGTATGAAGCAAGAAAGATTAGAGATTTTAATTCAAGGAGGTAAATTTGATCTCTGAGGTGTCTCTGAGACTTAGTTGAATGAGACCCATGAATGGAATATGACTGGGGAAGTTATCCCTTTGTGAAAAGAAACAGATTATATAAAATGGTTGCTGGTAATGAAGTGTGGAACCTGATAGAGAAAGAGTATGGTGGGGAGCATTTAGGACCCTGGGGAAGAAGAGACCACACCACCTCATAATTTCTGATGAAGAGAAAGGGCAAAGCAAGGCAAGTACCTTAGATTTTTGGAGAGCAGATTTCCAAGGATTCAGAAGAAAGACAGTTAGCATTCAATGACTTAAAATTCTTCAAAAGAAGCCTCCCAGAAGTAATGGGGAGTACTCAAGAAAGATATTGTTAAGACACAAAGAAAAAACTATTCTAATGAAGAATCAAAAAGGATGTTGTTTATGGAAACCTATATGGATGCACAAGTTACTCATTGGCCAACCTAGGAAGGAGTATTCATCTCAGGGAAGGAAATTTCATAAGACTTGAAAATTGAGTTTTTGTTGAAGCTACACCAGAAAATGCCAGTTTAAGTTTATGAAGAAGACAGAAATACAACTAAAACTGCAATTTCATAGTTCTGTATCATTTTTCATTTAAAGTTCCCAATGAAAGTTGGCATTCGTTAATGCCCCAGTAGGATAAGTGATTGTAATTCTAATAACAAGAAAAACAATAATCAGTCTTTTAAAAAATGTACTCATAAGGGATTTTCTCTAAGGAGTTTCATATATTTGTAAACATCCTATTAATCCTTACAGTAAGCCAGTGGGTTGTTTTCTTTTTTTAAAAAAAAAAGTTATTTTCTTTAAAAAGTACATATTCTAAATTAGCTTGGTGACTGAATTCTCTTCACTGAGGGTGGCAGATGCTGAAAAGTATGTGTAACAATAGACTGTAAAAGTCATTGATCCCCCACAATTTGTAAGACCACAGGTAAGGAGTTTAATAACAAGAGATCCTCCAATAAGGTTCCCATACTCAAATTCCCTGAAAAGAGACTTCCAGGTAAATTTTAGCTTATCTACATTATCTTCAGGGTATAGAGAAGAACCTTTATAAATGTAATTGTGACTCCATGCATTAAAGAAACACGGTCCCAACTTGCTTCCTGAAATAGCATGTGATGAAAACACATAGGCCCTGGAATGAAGGAAAGCATTTCACTGCTTTATTTTCTCCGGGTCATGATTTTCTACATAGTATCATGTTAGCCAAAATTCTCCCAGTGTCATTATCTGGCTGCGCTTCAAGGAACAATGCAGCCTCCAAAGAACTGAGACTGAGGATATAACCCAAACAGCCCTGGAGAGGTGCATGGTGGACATGAGCAAGCTGCCATATTTTATAGGGAATTCTACAAAATAAATGGCATAAATGAGACACCAGTTATCCCAATGGATGGTTCATCTGCTCCAATGGATTCTTCACAATGTTAAGAAAAAACGAGTAAAGCTCCAGTTTGGTGGGTGGTCCCTCTGGGTAGGGTATTGAGAAGAGTTTCCCAGGAAGGGCAGATATAGATGTGTTATATATGATTTGCCATGTCCATGCATATCCTTTATTCTGAGACATACATAAGTAATCACATGGACTACATAGGAGTATGAAGATATTGTGGGTATCCTTTTCCTTAGTATGGGCACAAAAAAGTCTTTTTATTTCTGGCTGAATTCCTGCCTTTTTATCTTTACTCCTTCTCTGGTTTTCAGTCTCATGCCAAAGGCCAACGTCAATGGATTTATTTCATGTCCAGTTTTGGTCAACAGTTAGAAAGCTAATTGCAATCAAAAGCCAGAGCCTCTCCAAGCTGGCATCTGTTTCCACAGATCCTTAAAAAATTTACAAGATGAGGACCATAATTGAGTTCATTAATTTATGACCTAATTTTTTTTTTCCTTTCTTAAATGGTTGGCTTATCTTCACATATGTTGTTTTATTTAGAAAGGGATACCCTGTTGTGGCCATCAAAGCTTTCTGGTTGTCCTTGGTCAGGAGATGGTTGCAATACAATCTGCACCCTGCTGCTTTGCTCTCAAGTCAGCTAGAAGCAAGTATAATCATTTATGCCCCCTCTGCACTCAATCTGTTGCCACATCCTGCTGGGTCTTCTTCCACAATAACACAAAGGCCTGCTCCTTATACCCCACCCTCAGAGCAAATAACCTACCTAGTCTCAGACTCAAGATAAATGCCTCCCATTTCTCACTAAGTTTCCTTCCTGCTCACCTCTTCTCATCAAATCATTCTAAAATAACCCTTTTTTCCACTATTGTGATCACCAGACAACCTTCTCTGACTCTCTACTGGTATTCTCTTGCCTTTTCTGTCTAATATCAGGTTTATCCTATCCATTTGTTTCAAAGGTCAAGCACCAGCCAGGACAAGTTACATCATCTGCCCCATATTCCTTTTTATCCTAATCTACATCTTTCAATCCACTTCTCACTTAAACTTTCCACTTAAGAGTTCATATGGGTTCTTAAAAAGTCATGCCTTTGGAACTCAATATCTCTATTTAAGTAAAACCTCCTAGGCCCTATTTTCAGCCAGCTATGCATTTACCAGCCTCTTCTCCATTTATTTGACACATTTAGGCAGTCTAATATATAGGAGTCCCTGTACTTTTCCATATTTCTGGCAGGTAACGATTCTGCTTATGTCACTTTTTCTCACCAGAACAAGTATGCCTCTCCCTACATAACTCTTTCTCTCTACTGAAGATATCTCAAATTTCATCATCCTTGGAATTTTTCCTACACAGAAAGTACATACGCACACATACATGCATATACATACATATGTATACATATATATGTATATACACACATATAAATACACATATATACAGAGAGACATATATGTATATATACATATATATACATATATATACATATATATACATATATATACATATATATACATATATATACATACATATATATACATACATATATATACACATATATATATATACATATATACATACATATATATACGTATATATATACATATATATACATATATATGTATATATATGTATATATACATATATACATATATATACATATATATATACATATATATGTATATATATGTATATATACATATATACATATATATACATATATATATACATATATATATGTATATATATGTATATATATACATATATATACATATATATATATATATGTATATATATATATATATATATGTCCTATCAATTTTGTTTACCGTTGACTTACTTCTAACGAAATTGCCACTTTTCTTGGAAATAATCTCTATAAGGCGTTCTTAGTTCCTATTCTGTTTTTGTTAAAGACCCTCACCTTTGGGGCAGCAAGGTGGCATAGTGGATAGAGCACTGGCCCTGAAGTCAGGAGGACCTGAGTTCAAATCCGACTTCAGACACTTGACACTTACTCGCTGTGTTACCCTGGGCAAGTCACTTAACCCCATTGCCCACAAAAAAAAAAGACCCTCACCTTTAAACATATAACTAGGTCCATGATTTTATCCATGTATGTTACTCATCATGAGGAAACTCTAATATTTGTAAAAAGTGTTTGGACAATGCCTGGCACATAGTAGGTGCTGTATAAATGTTATCATCATCATCATCATCATGCATTGTTATCAGTAGTAGTAGTAGTACTAATACAGTTTGGTAAATATTGAGAAAGTTATGGACTTATAAGGTTGCCAAACTGTATTAGTACTGCTTCCTGGGACTTTCTTGTTTTCATATATTTAAGATCTAGAAGGATTTTAATCCTTTAAACAAATCTCCTAAAACATTGACTCCAGAGTATTTTCCTCCTCACCAGCTATCCTCTGGAGAAACTCCTATATACATATACATATACACATACACATACATATACATATACATATACACATACACATACACATACACATACACATACATATACATATACATATACATATACACATACACATACACATACACATACACATACACATACACATACATATACATATACATATACATATACATATACATATACATATACATATACACATACACATACACATACACATACACATACACATACACATACACATACACATACACATACACATACATATACATATACATATACACATACATATACATATACACATACATTTACATACACATACACATGTGTGCAAATATGTACGTATACAGAGACACACAAATATACATACATATTGTATATGTATATGTATATATGTATGCATATACATATATTTTAAATAAAACATCTAGAACTAAATATAATTGTCCAAATCTTGCCTGACCAGGTAGTTTTGTATAGTGGGAAATGTAGTGATGTGGGAGTGTGTAGATCTGCCTACTAGTCTCAAATAAGTAGTTACATGACTTTGGGTAACTCACTTGCCCGCTCTGGGCCTCATTTTTCTTTTTTTTTTTTACCTCCCACACCCCTCAAAAAGAGAGATATATATAGATGGCTTGCAGGTCCTTTCTTCTAAAATTACATGGATTCTAACTTTGCTATGTTCTGAACACTCTACTTATTTAAGAGAGATAGGAATAGTTGCACCTCCTAGTTATATTATAAAAAACACACTTTTTAAATTTTATGTATGCTACCTATGTTGATATTATTCTTCTGTCATTTCAGTTGTGTCTGACTTTACATGAGCTCATTTGGGGTTTTACTGGCAAAGACACTAGAGTGGTTTATCACTTCCTTCTCCAGCTCATTTGACAGATGAGCAAACTGAGGCAAACAGGATTAAGTGACTTGCCAATGGTCACCAAGCTAGTAAGTTTTTGAGGCCAAATTTGAATTCAGGAAGATGAGTCTTTCTGACTTCAGGTCTGGCATACTGTCTCTTGTACCACCATTATGATATATTGTTTATAAACTTTAAAATATTTTATTTACTATGAATGACATACCCTATGCTTTCATGTATAAGATCACAGAAGTATAGATGTAAAGGGCAAAGGGACCACAGAGACCATCTAATCCAATCCCAGCATTTTACAAAGGAAGAAACTGAGGCCCAGAAAGATTAAGATACTTGACTAAGTTCACATAGGCTGTTTATAATGAAAGCAGAATTTGAACTTGAGTCCTTTGACTCCACAGTCAGAGCTCTTTCCACTGCACCATGTGGTCATATGTCCAATTGTTGTGATCCCTGTTTAGGCTGTTGTGGGCATTCATCAAACGGTAAATAATGATGACTGAAGCCATTTCCTCAGGTACAAGCTGCAATTTCCCACAATGGTTACTTTCAAATTCTGAGTTCTATATGCTTTAAACCAGCCTACAGTTATCCTGACTCTGAGGGCTTCTTCTCATGCAGGTTTTGCCAGAGATTCAAGAGAAACCCCCATGAGATGCCCACTCTAACTCTTGATGGGGCACACTGGTTTTCTTGGGGGTAATAGGCATGCAGGAGAACCATGTGCAGCACAGCATTTGGTTAGCATTGCCACTATGTTATCTCTCCTGGGGCTTATTTCACATTCCACAGCAGGGCTCCTAGAAGAAAGCTATGGTTCCATGTGATGATTTTCCCTTGGCTCCAGAGTAACTCTGGCACCATTTTATGTATCATTAACCCTTCTTCTTGCTGATATGTCAGATGAAACCTTTGGAAAACTGTAAGCAATGGTAAACTAGTGAAGGTAAAAGGATCGATAAAACTTACATGGTCTAGATAATTTCTTTTTTTTTTTTTGTAAATACTATTTTTTCCAATTACATGTAATGATAGTTTTCAACATTCATTTTAATAAGATTTTGAGTTTCAAATTTTTCTCTCCCTCCCTCCCACTCCCCTTCCATAGGATGGTAAGCAATCTGATATAGTTTATATGTGTGTGATCATGTAAACATATGTCCACATTAGTCAGGTTGTGAAAGAAGAATCAGAACAAATGGGAGAAGCTACAAAACACATAAAATGAAAAAAGTGAAATTAGTATGATTCGATCTGCATTCAAACTCCATAAGCATTTCTCTGGATGTGGGCAGCATTTTTCTTTATGAGTCTTTTGGAATTGTCTTGAATCATTGTGTTGGTGAGAAGAGCTAAGTCAATCATAGCTGATCATTGAACAATGTTGCTGTTTCTGTGTACAACGTTCTTCTGGTTCTACTCACTTCACTCAGCACCAGTTCATGTAAGTCTTTCCAGGTTTTTCTGAAATCTGCTTGCTCATCACTTCTTATACCACAATAGTACATATCACATCTTGTTCAGCCATCCCCCAATTGATGGACATCCCCTCAATTTCCAATTCTTTGACAACACAAAAGGAACTACTACAAATATATTTGCACATATGGTCCCTTTTCCATTTTTTATAATCTCTTTGTGATATAGACCTAGTAGTGGTAATGCTGTATCAAGAGGTATGCACAGTTTTATAGCCCTTTGGGCATAGTTCCAAATTGCTCTTCAGAATGGTTGGACCAGTTTACAACTCTACCAACAATATGTCAGTGTTCCAATTTTCCCACATCTCCAATATTAATTATTTTTCTTTCCTGTCACTTTATCCAATCTGATAAATGTGAAGTAGTACCTCAGAGTTGTTTTAATTTGCATTTCTCTAGTCAATAGTGATTTAGAGCATTTTTTCATATGACTATAGATAGCTTTGATTTCTTCAGCTGAAAACTGCTCGTTCATATCCTTTGAACATTTATCAATTGGGAATCGACTTGTATTCTTATAAATTTGACTCAGTTCTCTACATATTTTAGAACTGAGGCCTTTATCAGAGACACTGGTGGTAAAAATTCTTTCCCATTTTTCTTCTTCCCTCCTTATCTTGGTTGCGTTGGCTTTGTTTGTGCAAAAAACTTGTCAATTTAATGTATTTAAAATTATCCATTTTGCATTACATAATGTTCTCTATCTCTTGCTTGGTCATAAATTCTTCCCTTCTCCATACATCTCACAGGTAAACTATTCCTTGTTCTCCCAAATTCCTTGTGGTATCACCATTTATGTCTAAGTTATATACCAATTTTGACCTTATCTTGGTACAGGGTATGAGATGTTGGTCATTGCCTAGTTTTTGCCATACTATTTTCCAGTTTTCCCAGCATTTTTGTCAAAGAATGAGTTCTTATCCCAGAAGCTGGAGTCTTTGGGTTTATCAAACACTAGATTACTATAATCATTTACAACTATGTCTTATGTACTTAATCTATTCCACTGATCCACCACTGTATTGTTTAGCCAGTACCAAGTAATTTTGATGATAGATCATCTTTCTTTCTTTTTTTCCCATTAATTCCTTTGATATTCTTGACCTTTTGTTTTTCCAGATTTTTGTTATTATTTTTTCTAGCACAATTGCACTAGGTAGTTGATTCTTGGTTGTAATCCAAGCTCTTTTGCCTTCTGGAATAACTTATTCCAATGCCTCTGATCCTTTAATGTAAAAGCTACTAAGACATGTGTAACCCTGACTGTGGCTCCTTGATACCTGAATTGTTTCTTTCTGGCTGCTCACAGTATTTTCTCCTTGACCTGACAGTTCTGGAATTAGGGTACAATATTCCTTGGAGTTTTCATTTCAGGATTGCTTTCAGAAGGTGATTGGTGGATTCTTTCAATTTCTGTTTTTACCTTATGTTTCAGAATATCAAGGCAGTTTTCCTTGATAATTTCATGAAAGATGATATTGAGGCTCTTTTTTCTGTTCATGGCTTTCAGGTAGTCCGACAATTCTTAAATTGTCTCTCTCAAATTTATTTTCCAGGTCAGTTGTTTTTCCAATGAGGTATTTTTCTTTTTTTTCTATTTTTCATTGTTTTTATTTTGATTGCTATCTTGCTATCTCATAGAGTCATTAGCTTCCACTTACCCAATTCTAATTTTTAAGGAATTATTTTCTTCAATTAGCTTTTGTACCTCCCATTCCATTTGGCCAATTTTACTTTTAAAGGAGTTGCTTTCTTTAGGGGATTGCTTTCCCCATTTGGCCAATTTTATTTTTTAAAAAGGTGTTTTCTTTAGTCAGTTTTTCTGCTCCCCTTGTGCGATGACTAATATTGATAAACTTAACCCTTCTCAACAATACAAGGATCTAAGACATCTCCAAAGGCCTCGTGATGGAAAATTCTATCCACATCCAAAGAAAGAACTATGGAGTTTGAATGCAGATTGAAGCACACCATTTGCTATTTTTTTTCTTCTGTTGAGTTTTATTTCCTCTTTCTGGTGGTTTCTCCTATTGGTTCTAATTCTTACTTACAACATCACTAATGTGAAAATATGTTTAATAGGAAGGTATATGTATAGCCTATATCAGATTGTGCGCCATCTTGGTGAGGATGGTGGGAAGGAAAACGGAGAAAAATTTTAAACTCAAAAGCATATGGAAGTGATTGCTGATAAATCAAAATAAATAAATTAATTAGAAAATTTAATCTAATTTAAAAAAAATTTAGCTTCCTTTTCCAAGCTGTTGACTCTTTTTTCCCCTAATTCTCTTGCATAACTCTCATTTCTTTTCCAAAATTTCCTTCTACCTCTCTCACTTGATTTTTAAAATTCTTTTTGAGCTCTTCCAAAAAGACTTTTTGCGCTTGAGACTAATTTATTTCCCCTTTGAGCCTTCATATCTAGGCACCTTGACATTGTTGTCATCTTCTGCATATGTGTTTTGATCTCTCCAGTTGCCATAGTAGCTTTCTGTGGTCAGGGCTCTTTTTTTTTGTTTGTTTTTGGAGAATTTTTAAAAATTGAGCTTTGCTCCTGGGGCACAGGCACCACCCTCTCAAACTTCCTGCCCTGGGGACCACAGGCCTTATCACTGGTTTTCTTCACTGGGGCCTCTGGAGCTGGTGGCGTGCCCAGTGAACTAGGGTGGCCTAGCCTAGTCTCAATTGTTGTGCCCTGGGTCCCAGGGCTTGCAGTTTGCCTGTTGTGCTGGGACTGGAGGCCTTACAGCTGGCCTGCTGGGCCACTGGCTTGCTGAGTCAGAACTGTGGGGCCTCAATTGCTGATTTGTGCTCTGGCTAAGAGCCTCCTAATCTATGGTGTGCCTGGACACTGCCTGTACTGAGCTGTGCTCCCTTTTTATCCGAGTAACACAGACCTGTCATGAAGTTCTTCTAAGTTATCTTGGGCTGAAAAATTGTTTCACTCTGTTTTTATGTGGATTCTGTTGCTCCAGATATCTTTTAGAGATTTCATTTCACGTTGTTTCTAAGGGAAAAAGTTGCTCAGGCAACTTCTTGGCTTCTCTCTTTCATCCTAGCTTCTCCTCTATCTGGATTAGATAATTTCTAAGGTGCCTTTGGGTTTTAGATACTATCTGAACTTCCGGAGTGCTAATTAGCTGCTTCCTTGGTTGAGCACGTTAACTGCTCGAGACTTTACTTTTCTTATCTATTAAGCAGGCACCAAGAAATACTTGATTGCAAGGTAGCATGGTATAGCACATAGGGAGATGGCCTCAAACCCAAGGCTTCTTATCTTCAAGTCACTCTTCTGAAACATGTTTTAATGTCTTCCCTCTGTCATTGTCTTTATCCTTTATATAAATCATGGTTTTCATGTTTTCTCCCCCATCAGATTTTGAGCTCCTTGACATTAGGAACAGCTTTTTACCTTTATTTGTATCCTTAACTCTTTGCATGATGCCTGACATATAGTGGGTATTTACTAAACGCTTGCTGATTAACTGTTTGACATATAGGCTGGGTGACCCTGGACAAGATAAATCATTTAACCTCTCAGCCTCTAGTCAGCTCCCTAAGTTTCAGAGAAAGTGGCAGCCTGAGAGTTTCTTATGCTAAAAAAATCATAGTTTTTGTCCCTATTCTTTCTCAAGTAACATACAAATGATAGTATAGGTAGTATAAAACTGAAGAAAATATTTAAATAGTTTCATGAAATACTACAAATATTATTTAATTTTCTTTTGTTTCTTCAACCATTTTAAGTCTTGCTATTCTCCTAGTTCTGTAAGCCAAGCAGCTGATGAACCAGAATGCATGACCTTAAGAGCCTATTACACCTTAGAGCCCCATGGCGAAGGGCTAATGTTTGCCCAGTAAGTCAGTTAAGGGATCATTCAGTATAGACAACTGAAAGATGATTTGCCTAAGCTCACACAGCTAGGAAATGGCAAAGTTAGGATTCAAACCCAGATCTCTTCTGGCCTTAGGTTCACCATTTTTTCCACTTGTTCACACAGCTGTTTGATCATATATCAAATGGATGATGGTGATGAGGATGGTACCAGCCATGGACCTATAGATTTAAAGTATTCTAGAACAGGCAACAGTCGTATTATGGAAAGTTGGCTCACTCAGGTTTTCTTTCTTAGGGAAAAGTTGGTCAGGGAAATGAGGAGTGAATAGGTCAGACAGGCAAGGCAATCAATACACCAGAATGGGCTTTAGCAAAACAACTATCTCCAGCCCAAGTTGCCCTTGACTTATATTCTTTATTCAAGTAGTTCTGTCTTGCACTGTTGGGCCCACCCCAGATGTGACCTTATGATTTTAAGAGGTTGTTCCAAGTTTTAGCGGTCCCGTTCTTACCAGTGCCTTTGAGGAAAAGACATACTTTTGGCCCAAGAGCATTGTCCAGTGGGAAAGAAAGAGGACTTTGCTCCTGGCGTGGAAGTTCCAATTGCACTAAGTATGGCAGCTCAGATACTACTCCAAATCATTTTGTTTTATTCTTTGACTGCACTTGTGATTTCTTTAGCATGGAGGCCTCTGATAAGGGAAATCCCTCTACCAATACAGACGAGATAAAGAATTATAAGTAGCTTATAGTCTGAGTTGACTTAGAGGAACAGGGAGGTTAAGTACTTACAGTCACACAGCTAATATGTATCATGGGTTTGATTTGAACTGTGGTACTCCTACTTCTGAGCTGGACTCTTTATCCAACAAGCCATGCTATCTCTCACGCTGTCTACAATAATGGGGAGGCAGGAAGGGGATCTATTCACCAGGTAGCTAGAGGAAAGTGTCTGCAACCAGTTGCTCAATTGTGAAGGATGAAGTGAGGGATGTTTACAGATGGACTCCTACCTCACAGGTCATGGATTTAGAGTTGGAAAAGACCACAAAGGCCATGTGGCTTAAATATTTCCCCTTCCCTTCATTTTACAGAAGAGGAAACTGAGATTGAGAGATGTTAAGTGACTTACCCAGAGTCACGCGGCTGGTAAGTGTCAGGGGAAGGATTTGAACTAAGGTCTTCCTGATACCAAGTCAAATAGTATCTACCAAACCATTTGCCTCTCAGGGAATTCTTAGGGACTGAATATCCTTTGGGTCAGGGTTATGATCAGCAGTTGTACTAAGATATAGATGGAGTTGAGGTAGGAAATTGGATTAATCTTGTATTAAATCCAAAATACTCTTTAGTGCTTACTGCTTTGAATAACTATGCTTGACAAGGTCAATAGTTTTTTGTTTGTTTGTTTTTTGTTTTTATCATTCACTTCTTTTATATAAAGGATAAGCAGTCTCTTCATAAGACAGTCAGTTCTGGACTGAAAGGGACCTTAGGGAAAATCTTGTCTACCATCTTCATTTTAAAGCTAAAGACAATTAGATGCAGAAGGAAAGTGACTTCCCCAAGATCATATAAGGAATAATTGGCAGAGCTAGGATTTAAATACAAGTCTACTTGGATTTTGACTCCATATTCATGCCTCTTTCCACAGCATTCAGATATGAGTTCTTATTAATCAGGATCAAATTCCCCTCAAGGCCCAATTTACAAGAGTCATTATAAGCAGTATCATCACTAGACTATGGCTAATTAGGAGACTGTGCTCAGCTTGGGACAGAGAGTCTTATCAAGAGTCTACTAGAACAAACTCCAATAGGAGAGCTGATTGTTAAACTTTCAGTTTTCACATTTAGGCCTTAGAAATCAGCAAATGCTACAAATCAGGGCTTGATTTATTGTTTTGTTGATTACCTAGATTTAAGAAAGTGATGGAGAAAATATTAATAATGGCAGATAAAATTTCAAAGTGTGTCATGTATATTTTTTCCAGAAACCTGGTTGTTAAACTTTTAACAGCGTGCACTTGCTATCTTGCTCATGCTAGGCAGTGACTGAGCGAAGCCACCAAGGGAAACAAAGTTAGTCTATCACCATCGTCAGCCCATAAAATGCCCACCACAGCAAAGGCAAAGCTTCTGAGATTTCTCCACTCCCATCACACTCCTCCAACTATATATTTTTCTTTAGTGATGTATTTTCTCCTTGACAGCAACCCCTGATGTTAATTTTATCTTTATCCATAGGGAAGGCTCTAATTATGTGAGTATGTCTGCTAAAATTAATTGCAATCACACTTAGGTCTACGTGCTCTCTGATTCCCGTGGCCACCATGCATATGGGGAGAGGTATCGCATATGCAACTTCGTATTGCTTCTTCCTGGTTAGAGTCCATACCATTTTCTGATTTTTTTTTATCACAATTTTCATTGCCGTCACTCAAGGCCTCTGTTTTATAGTGGCAAATATGCTATTCTATGTAGTCAAATCTCTAGAATTACATGAGAAGACTCATCACAGCATCGGGACAAGTTAAGATTTACGCACATGCAGACACAAACCGATGAGTGCACAACACACACACACACACACACACACACACACACACACACACACACACACACACTTCACTCATGTAGAAATAATCAAGTATATACTAAGTTCCAAGGGACCTTTCTGAGATTCTGAAGCATAAAGTGAAATCCTATGGAGGGGAACTATGATGGCAATAAACCCCCAGAAATATATACTCATAAAGGCAGAGCTTTGCAAAGCAAATAACAAATAAAAGTGGAAATATTCTTTCCCGGAATCCTGAATCATCTTGACAGCTACAATATGTGCGAAACCTCAAGTACTTGTAAAAACTCAGCCAGCTCTTAACTGAAGACAGCCTTGCTGAGGGATGCATGTCCTCCTCTATTCTCCCTCTCCTCCATTCAGGTGCCCCTCTGAGCCCTCATCATGGGGTAAAGATGGTCCTAGGGTCTGGAAGCCTCTGTCGGCAGAGCAAATGCTCCAGTAGGTCCTGACAAGCTGGGAGGGCTTTGGGGTAGATCCAGTGACAGATTCTGTCTATTGCTGGGACCATTTTCACCAAATGCTAAAAGGCTTAACATCAAAAGCAAAACACCAGGGGATGGTTTTGGTTCCAGCGTCTGGAATTTTGTTTTATTTTTGTTGATTTTCCTTTAGTTTGCTTTGGTTTTGGTTACAGTGACTCATGAAACTACTGACTAGGACATGATGGGGTTATAATCTATATCAGTAAAGGAAATTATTGTTATTCAGTTGTTTCAGTCATGTCCAACTCTTCTGACCCCATTTTTGGGGTTTTCTTGGCAAAGATATTGGAGTAATTTGCCATTTCCTTCTCCAGCTCATATTATAGATGAGGAAACTGAGGCAAACAAGGTTAAATGACTTGCCCAGGGTCACACAGCCAGTAAGGTGAGGCTGGATTTGAATTCAATAAAGGTAAATATCTATCCTGAAAATAAAATTGTAGATATAAAGTCAATATATATAATATATAACATATTATATATATATATAACATATTATATATAAATATGTTATATATATTATATATAACATAGTATATATCTATATGCATGTGTGTGTGTGTGTGTGTGTGTGTGTGTATGTGTGTGTGTGTGTGTATATATATGTATGTATAGGGGCCACCTAGTTGACTTACATGTTTTCTTATTTGCCTCAGAAAGTCTCTCTCTCTCTCTCTCTCTCTCTCTCTCTCTCTCTCTCTCTCTCTCTCTCTCTCTCTCTCTCTCTCCCCTCTGTTTATGTATATGTGTGTATATGTATGTGTGTGTGTGTATGTATGTATGTGTGTGTGTATATATATATATACACACACACATACAGAGAGAGAGATAAATTCAATATGTGATATAATTGTGAAATAAAACAAATATCTAGTAATTTATGGCAACACATAAGACCTTTCAGATAAGCCTCAACACTAGATCATGTTAACACTTTCCCTGACAATTTCAAATGAGAGATGACTGTCTAATGGTGTACTCATCACTTTTTTTTTTTCTGTTCCATTTTGGACCACACCTGAGCTCACTCACATAGGGAACTCCCAATCAGGAAACTCCCTCTTTACCAATGCAGACTGGCAAGTTAGATATACTGTAGAGTCTGAAAGAGTTCTCTGTAGTACTAAGTGGTTAAATGACTTTTCTGGCATTACATACCTATTTGTCAGAGTAAGGAGCATGGCACAGCTCATTCTGACTGAGGTCAGCCTATAGCCCTGTCAGCTTTGAGCTTGTCAGCCTTGGTGACTGGGAGGATAATGATGCCCTGGATGGTAATAGAAAGGTCGGGAAAAGAAAAAGGATTGGAGGGGAAAGATAATATGCTCTCTTTAGGACAGGATGAGTTGGAGATGTCTACAGGATATCCAGTTGGAGATGTCTAAGAAACAATGAGGTAATAGAGGCAGAGAGAGGTTAGATCTGAGAATCATCTGGATAAAGAGGGGAGTCAGTTTCTGCTTTCTACTACTGGCCTTATGTGTCTCCTGTCCCCAGCTCATCCTATGCTTAGCTTCCTCCTCTTCTCATTTCCCGTTTCTGGATTGTTCCTTTACCTTCTTCTCAGGCTTCTAATGCCACCCCTCAGTTCTGCCTTATAATATAAAACACAACAAGTCACCTTTCTGTCAGTTATGACTCCAAGAGTTCACTTATTTAAGAGACCTCTAGTCTACAAACTATTTGATTTATGGCTTCTCAGTTGTAACCTTTAAAATTCTCTAAATAATCACATTCAAATAAGCTGATGGAATCTGATGTCCTTGCTACTTGAGTCATTGTTCTGCCTTCAGATAGGTCTTCTTAGTACATTCATCTGAGGAAGAGTTCTCTGCATGGCACTTAGCACAGTGACTGACCTGGTACATAGCATGTACTTAGTGTGTATTGACTGAGTAACTGACTGCCCAGACTATGGGGCAACTAGAGGGTGCAGTGAATAGAGGGCCAAGCCTGGAGTCAGGAAGACTCATCTTCCTGGGTTCAAATCTGCCTCAGACACTTACTAGCTGGGTGACCCTGGGCAAGTTACTTCATCCTGTTTGCCTCAGTTTCTTCATCTGGAAAATGATCTGGAGAAGGAAATGGCAAACTGCTCCAGTATTTTCACCAAGAAAAAACATGAATGGGGTCACGAAAAAATTGGACATGAAACGACTGAACAACAAAAATTGACCAATTTTCAGAACAATCCCTGCCTCTCCTTAATATTTTGTATGTGAAATCATATTTTTCCTCAAGCTAACTTTTTTTTATCAGTTTTCCTTAAATGTTTTTTTTTAAATCTGCCCCTATAAGCAATCAAAGTGCTCACATACAAAAAAGTATAGTACTTTATGTTGGCATTTATTGACTTAGCCATTCAAATCACATCAGCAGCAGCAGCAGCAGCAGCAGCAGCATTTGTATAGCACTTTAAGGTTTCCAAAATACTTTATATGTGTTAGGTGTCAAAATGGAGTGCCTCACGTGGAATAAGGAATATCTGAGTTCAAATGTGGCCTCACACACTTATTAGCTGTGTGCCCCTGGGCACGTCACTTAATCCTGTTTGCCTTAGTACACTGGAGAAGGAAATGGAAAAACACTCCAGGATCTTTGCCAAGAAAACCTCATGGAAAATACTGGTGTTTAGTGGTCCCTAGGGTCTTGAAGAGTCAGACATTATAGACCAACTGAACAAAAACAACATTACATATGTTATATTATTTAATCATCACAAGACTATGACTTTTTTTAATCATTATCCCCATTTTATAGATGAGGGAACTGAGGCTGAGAGAGTTAAAGCTTCCCCGGGGTCACACAACTAAGTCTCTGAGCTACAATGTTAACTCAGGTCTTCCTGACTCCAAGTTTAGTTCTCAATCTATGGGGCCACCTAGTTGACTAATTGTTTTCTTATTGGCCTCAGAAGCAAGAAAAGCTGTTGGAGATATCCTTCTCTATTCCAGAACCAATAAAAGGAAGACTGAACATTTTGGCAAAGCACCTTCTTATGAAATGACATATAGGTAGAAAATGCTTTGCTGAATGATAGCAATGACTTATTACTCCAAATCCTCACACCTTTATGGTTCCTATCATATTTTGGGAGTCAACATGGTATTGTGGATTGAGTATTAGGATTAGACTCAGAAGACTTGGGTTTAAATTTTATCTCACATACTTGGTAGCTGTTTGATTATGGACAAGTTGTGAAATCTTGTGAAATTTTAATGACCCCCTTCAATAAAATGGTGATGTAAATAATAATCTTGATGCCTAATTCACAGGGTTGTAAAGAACCACTTAGTAGCGATGTGACCTCGGGAAAGTAACTTCACTTCCCTGTTCTTTGTCTATAAAATTTGGTTTTTGAATTAGATGACCTCTGAGGTCCCTTCTAGATCTGAATTTATGATGCCAGGAACAAGCAAGATACTATTTGAAAAATGTTTTAGAAACCATAAGGTATTATTCTGTTACAATTAAGTACAACCTTCCTATACCCTCATAACACCCCCATAAGGAAGGTAGGATCAGTACAATAATTTACATTTTGAAGGTGAGGAAACTGGTACTCAGAGAGGTTAAATAATTTGCCTATAGTCATGTACTTTATTAAGCGTAAGAGGTAGGTCAAAACTGAGGTCTCCTAATACATAGCTTGGAAATTCCCATAATCACATTTTACTAAATATAGTAAAAATAAATACAATTGCTTGCATGATTTTCACAATTTAATTTGTCAAATATTATTTATTTCATTTCATAGCTCACTGCCAAGATAACAGACTAGTTCAAAATCTCTGCACAGGTATTGAGAGAATAATTTTTGTATAAGAATGTAATGTTGGTTCAATACAAAAGCAATACCAACTGAACTATCTTTATTTGGAGATATGTACGAAACGCTTGGAAAATATTAAAACAGCTCATTGGAAATGATGCTGCCTCTAAAGTCAAGGGACACAGGTTCAAAGCTCATCTTTGAGGCTCACGGCGTGCCTTAACCACCCTTGGGGCTCGTTTTCCTCATCTGTAAAAGGAGGAACCTGGACTTCATGGCCACTAAAGTCCCTTCCAGCTCTAAATCTGTGACCTATATCAGTATAGAAATAAAATTGTTTTAGTAGAAATAATGAACTTGCCCCAAGTTATCTATTTATATATATATATATATATACATATATATATATATATATATGTATTATATATATATACATATATATATATATATATATATATATATATATATATATATATATATATACATATACTCCATTTCCCTGTGAATTGTGACATAAAAATCACGATAATAAACCTTACTTAAGCACTTCAAGGATTTATGAATTTTTCAGTGTAGGTGTTCCACCATGGAGTGCATACCTGCTCAATAACTCAGTTTTTCTGATGAAAAGGAACCATCATCTGGTATTTAAACTAACGATGATCCTCTCTGAACTTAGCTGGTATATTTACAGAAGACACCTTTCCATTCCTAATAAAACTTCCAAAGCTGCATGGCATTGCTACAGTCTTTGAGAAAGCATAGCTACGTCTGTGTCACCAAGAGGCATCAACGGAGGGAAGAAAAATGACAGGGAAGGAGGGAACTAAGGAATGAATGAATGAATAAAAGGAGAGAGAAAGAAAAAAGGAGTGAGGGAAGGAGGAAGAAGAATGAAGAGAGGAAGAGGCAGAGAAAGAATAAGAAATAGAAGATGATGGTAGACAAAAAGAAGAGAGATGGAAGAAGGGGAGGAGGAGGAGGAGAAGAGAGGAGGAGAAAGAAAGAAGGGAGGAAGAGAATGAATAGAAGGGAAAGGAGGAAAAGGAAAAGAGAAGGAAGAAGAGAAGAAGAAGAAAGAGGAAGGAGAAAAGGAAAAGAGAAAGAAGGAGGAAAAGAAGAAAGAGGAGGAGACAGAGGAAGAGGATAAAGAGGAGGAGGAGGAGAAGACAATGATGAAGAAGAGGAAGAAAGAAGAGGAGGAGGAGGAGAAGAAGATGGTGATGAGATGATGATGATGATGATGATGATGATGATGATGATGGTGACTACAATGATGACTTCATGATGGGAGGTGGCTGGGAGGGAGGGGAAGAAATTTATCCACCATCATTCATATACAAAATTGTCCTATAAACAAAATTAAGGGGAAAAAAAAGGTTTTAATAGATATTGACACATTGAATATTCATAAAACTTCAAGTATGCCAAATAAAAAGCTTTAAAAACACAAGCTAAGATAGAGGAGTAAAAGCAGTGACTTGCTTGAGCTCTCTCCCAAACCCTTCCAAATACCTGTAAAAAATGGCTCTAAACAAATTCTAAGGCAGCAGAACCCACAAAAAGACAGAGTGAAACAAATTTCCAGCCCAAGACAATCTGGATGGTTGATCAGAAAGGTACATCGTGCCGGGCTGGGAGAGTAGTGCAGTTCAGCATGGGCACGCAGGCAAAGCAGGCCTCAGCTAACCTGGAGCAGGCCTCACAAGACTGAATCATGGCCAGCTGTGGTGGTTTCCAGACTTCTCAACCCATGAATGCCAAAGACAACTTAGAAAGTCAGTAGGGAAAGTCTTTGTGGTGAGAGAGAAAGTTGATCCCAACCCCATTCCCTGAGCACGGCCCTAGGGCAGCAGGGCTTCCAGAGCTTCCTGCACACAGACTAAGGGGGAATTGAGTGGCTGATCAGAAAGGGATGGTAGGGATCTCTTTTCTGGTGCAAGATTATCTTGCCTTGCCCATGCTTGGATCTGGGTCACAGTTCTGGGTGGCAGTCCTGGGGTGGGAAGGAGCACTGGCATGGAGAAGCTTGTAGTGGTGGTGAAGAGAAAATCCTCCTCCCAGTTCCAAGTCAGAAAAGAGTGCTTGTGGTCACTCATAGACCAGAGCACAGGCCAGGAAAGGAGTAAACACCTCACCTCTGATCATAGCACCTTGGAAGAACTGAAAATTACAGGTGCCTAGAAGTATCTCTGAAAATAGCTGCACAAAACCTCTGAAGCTTTGGACAGTACATTCTCCACACTGGAAGCAAACCCCTACCTTAAAAAAGAGTTTAAAACTCAATTAATTATCTGGGATCATGAGCAAACCTTGAAAAAAGAGTCAGACCATAGTATCTTACTTTGGTGACAAAGAAGATCAAAACACACAATCAGAAGAAGACAACAAAGTCAAAGCTCCTACATCCAAAACCTCCAAAAAAAACAGGAATTGGTTCCAGGCCATGGAAGAGCTTAAAAAGGATTTGGAGAAGCAAGTAAGAGAAGCAGAGGAAAAACCAGGAAGAGAAATGAGAGTGATGCACAAAATCATGAAAAACAAGTCAACAGCTTGCTAAAAAAAAAATACTGAAGAAAATAACACCTTAAAAAATAGCCCAAACCAAATGACAAAAGAGGTCCAAAAAGCCAATGAGGAGAAGAATGTCTTAAAAGGGCAGAATTGGCCAGATTGTAAAGGCAGTTCAAAAGCTTGCTGAAGAAAATGCTTCCTTAAAAATTAGAATGGAGGAATTGGAAGCTAGTGACTTTATGAGAAATCAAGACACTGTAAAAGAAATCCAAAAGAATGAAAAAATTAGAAAACAATGTGAAATATCTCATTGGGGGGAAAAATGACCTGAAAAATAGATCCAGGAGAGATAATTTAAAAATTTATTCGACTATCTGAAAGCCATGATCAAAAAAAATAGCCTAGATATCATCTTTCAAGAAATTATCAAGGAAAACTGCTCTGATATTTTAGAACTAGAGCATAAAAGTAAAATAGAAATTGAAAGAATCCACTGATCACCTCCTGAAAGAGATCCCCAAAGGAAAACTCCTAGGAATATTGTAGCCAAATTCCAGAGTTCCCATGTCAAGGAGAAAATATTGCAAGCAGCCAGAAAGAAATAATTCACGTATCGTGGAAACACAATCAAGATAAGACAAGATTTAGCACCTTCTATATTAAAGGACCAGAGGGCTAGGAATAGAATATTCTGGAGGGCAAAGGAGATAGGAATACAACCAAGAATCACCTACCCAGCAAAACTGAGTATAATGCTTCAGGGGGAAAAGTGGATATTCACTGAAATAGAGGACTTTCAAGCATTCTTGATGAAAAGAACAGGGGTTGAATAGAAAATTTGACTTTCAAATATGAACACTCAAGTGAAACATGAAGAGCTAAAGAGGAAAGAGAAATCATAAGAGACTTATTAAGGTTGAACTGTTTACATTATGCATGGAAAGATGATATTTATAACTCATGAGTCCTTTGTCGGTATTAGAATAGTTGGAGGGAAAAATATATTTATGTATATCAACACAGATAAAGATACATAGATAGATAGAGGGCACAGGGTGAGTTGAAGATGAAGGGATGATAAAGGGAGAATAAAATTAAGGGGTGAGAGAGGATTATACTAGGAGAAGGAGAAAAGGAGAGGTAGAATGGGGTAAATTATTTCACATAAAATAGACAAGAAAAGGCTTTTACAGTGAAGGGAAAACAGGGGAAGGTGAGAGTGAATGAGCGAATCTTACTCTCATAGGATTTGGCTTAAGGAGGGAATAACATACAAACTCAATTGGGTATGGAAATCTATCTTACCCTACAGTAAAATGGGGGTGGGGAAGGGGACAAGAGAGCAGGAGGATGACAGAGCTGAGGGCAGATTCGGGAAGGGGGTAATCAGAAGCAAACACTCCTAAGGAGAGACAGGGTCAAAAGAGAGAATAGAACAAATGGGGGGGGGGATAGGATTTAGTTTTTCACAACACAACTACTATGGAAGTGTTTTGCATGACTACACATGTATAACCTGTATCGAGTTGCTTGCCTTCTCAATGAGGGTGGGTGGGAAAGAAGGAAGGGAGAAAATTTGGAACCCAAAGCTTTAAAAACAAAAGTTTAAAAAAATTGTTTTCACAGTACAACTGGGAAATAAGATATACAGGCAATGGAGTATAGAAATCTATTCTGCCCTACAGGAAAATTTAAGGGGAAGGGAATAAGGGAATGGGGAGGGGAGAGATAGAAGAGAGGGCAGATCGGGGGAAGGTGTATTCAGAATGCATTCCATCTTGGGGTGGGGGGAGGGATGAGATGGGGAGAAAATTTGGGACTCAAAATCTTGTTGAAGTGAATGCTGAAAACTACAAATTAATTAATTAATTTAAAAAACAAACAAACATGAGACCATGAAAGAAATCAAAACATGAAAGAAAAAGATGAGGCACGTATCATCTTGGACATTCTGGTCTGTTGCTAGAGTTGACCCAAAAATACTTTCAGTGAACTTATGAAAGATGAGCTTATATCCAAACTTTTATTTGATCTTTTAAATGGTTGTTATATTCACATGGTATCACCAACATAATATTAAATATTTATAAAAAATAGCAGGAGAGTAATTTCTCCCAGGACCATTTCTATCTGAACTCCATAGAAAAAAATAAGATCAAGAATAATAATAGTGATGATGGCGATACAACCACAACAACTAATAATAATAATAATAACATCAATACCAAATCCAGAAATTTGTTTCTTTTCATGGTCTGACAGATGAAAATCCCCATACTACAAATACAGACTTCAAAATATCCTGGAGAAATCAACCAATAGTTTAGTATAAAGAAATACTGAAACCGATCAATAATCACGGACTGAACTGGTAATTTGTGCCCACAATCACCCAGACCTTATACTGATTTATTAAATTAAAGTATAACATTTTAATGTATGTCGCCATGCAAAACACTCACATTGTCCAAGCTTCATGGAGCAAAAACATTCAATATGGTGACCACAGCAAGAGATAAAAATATTGTGGGAATAAGATGAATATTAAAAGGAAAATTCAATGTTCAGGTGTTTGCCCTGATTAAAGAGGCAAAACTCAAGAATAGAAAGTTAGGAGTTTATTGTAACACTGAGGCAGAAAAGTGTTGCTGGGCTGACCTCTGGGGCCAATCCCTGGATTCAAACTGGGAACTGCTCTTTTAGACCACTTATCATAACAAGAGTAAGACAATCTTGATAGGTACAAATTTATGAAAGGGGATGGGAGTTTGCATGTCAATTCCTCTCCCATTACCATATCCCAAGGAAATAAGATTAGAGGCAAGTGGGATGGAATGAAAGCCATATGGCTACTTGCTAACTATCAGGTAATACACAGGACAAGGGGACGGGATCAAAGAACATACTACATACTGGCTGCCTCTCTCAACAGACTGATTAACACATACCTACAAGCCAAGAAAGAATGGAAGTAGTGGAGTAACTAGGATGCTGTCAGCACAAATTTCAATATGGGGTAGGTATATGTCATTTGTATTATCTGTTCTGATACTGGAATTGTACTAAGGACACTTTTAGTGAGGGAACAGATTATGAACTTGCTAATACTTATATTTTACTAGAAAACTAACTACAAGAGTAGTTATTTTATCTACTTACATAACAATCAATAGAATTTTTTTTTTAATTCAAGCAGTAGAGTTATTTGTATTGGGACTAATTCTACTTGAATCTGATCATAAGGATACGAATTAGATCACAGTATCATTTTACATTAATATAGCACTTTTAAGTTATAAAACACTAATACACACGCGCACACACACACACACACACACACACACACACACACACACACACACACACATACAAGAGTACTAAGTGTTAGAATTTGTAAGACTTGCTAGACACAGTGCAAACAGCTCTAGGCACCGAGCAAAAGTAAGTGAAAATTTCTGAATAATCAGTTAATCAATCCAAAAGTATTTGTTAAGCACTTATTATATGTCAATGACTCTGGGCCCAAGTAGACAGGGAAAAATCTTTATCCTAGACACCAGAATCAGATTTAATAAAGTATGTCTAAAATGAGTACCCCTGAGGGTAAAATGGATGGATCACCATTCCCAAGGGCATTTTATTGATCCCTGGCACATCAAATAAAAGTCTTAAGTCTTACCAGTTACTGGGGGATGGGTTACAAAGGCAACCTGAAAAGTGAATGACATGATAATGATGGTGATATGAGAGGTTCAGCATGAAGGGGGGAAAAAAAAACCTTTTGCAGAATCTTAGAGCTGGAAGAGGACCCAGTCTAACCTCTGCCTTTGCAGGGTTTCGTTTACAATACTAGGAATAGTTCTATCTTTCTCTCTAAGACCTCTACTGAGGGGCTCCCCCATTGTGTTTTAAGACTGCCTGTGCTGATTTTATGGGGAGAGTTCTAATTGCTAGGAATTCAATTCAAAAGCTACCCCTCTTCAACTTCCACTGCACTTCTATCCTCTAGGGCCAAGCAGAACAAAACCAATCCTTCTCTTTGACAGCCCTTCAAATACTTGAAGAGAGCGATCATGTTCCCCCCTGAGTCTTCTCTTCTCCAATCTGCTGTGAGTCACTAAATGTGATCTATTGGCTGGTCAAATTATTCTTTTCCATCTCAAACTGCCAGGCATCTGTGCTAGAACTAGAACTATAAAAACATTACAATTTCCTGTCACAGGTAAGGGGACCTGCATAACTGAGGCAACTAAAGGAGCAGTGATGCTAATAAAAGCTTACATTGATACAGCTCTCTGTCTCTCTCTGTTTCTCTCTCTCTGCCTCTTTTTCTGTCTCTCTCTGTCTCTGTCTCTCTCTGTCTCTCTGTCTCTCTCTCTCTCTGTCTCTCTCTCTCTCTCTCTCTCCTTCTGTCTCCATAATCTCATTTAACCTGAGTTTCTCGATGTTTGAGAGACAGGTAGGAGACATCTTCAAATTCGATCAGCTGGAATCTTCAATGTGTTTTAGGACGCCTAGCTGATAATAGCAAGAGGGCAAAGAACCATTATTACTACTATAACCTGTTATAATGGCTTTTGTACTGCTCTTTCCCTTCATTAAACAAACTATTACAAGAATCTAGCCTATCACTGAGATAATAATGTGGGCACTAGGAAGTATAAGATAAGTATTTACAAAAAAAAAATCATCTGTTAATTTTAGTCTGAGCTGAGCCTGCTTAGTTCTACACAAGAGAAAATCCTTAAAAAGACAGAAAAGATGCAGGGTAAATACAGTCCCCTGAGTTATTACACATCAAAGAGTAATGGGATGCTGTCAATAACTATTACAGGATCACAGAGCTGGAAGAATCTTTAGCAAGCTGGTCCCACCTCAGTTTTGCCTTTTGTCCTCTTTTAAAAAGAGGCATTTTTCTAAAAAGGTGGAAAAATGAAAAAAAAAAATCTACTGAAACATCATTTGCTAAATCAAAGCAGACATGATTGCAACTAATCAAGAAGCATTTATTAATTGTCTAATATTTACCAAGCATTGCATTTAGGTGTCAGGGATCCAAAACAAAATATAATCCCTACTGTTAAGGAGCTTATGTTGAAACATTGAAGACAACATAGTAAGTGATCTATCTATCTATCTATCTATCTATCTATCTATCTATCTATGTATCCATCTATCTATCTGTCTGTCTGTCTGTCTATCTATGTGTGTGTATCTATCTGTCTGTCTATCTATCTATCTATCTATCTATCTATCTATCTATCTATCTATGTATCCATCTATCTATCTGTCTGTCTGTCTGTCTATCTATGTGTGTGTATCTATCTGTCTGTCTATCTATCTATCTATCTATCTATCTATCTATCTATCTATCTGTCTGTCTATCATCTATTTAAATATCTACCAACCTATTGATCTGTTTATATATGTAAATGTATATATATATATTATATATATATATATATATATATATATATATATATATGTGTGTGTGTGTGTGTGTGTGTGTTTGCATGTATATGTTTCTATGCATGCATGTCTAGGTATATGCATATGTGTATATAGCACATATAAAACAGATATAAACTAACCTTGGGAGGAAGGCAATCACTGCTGAGAGAATAAGGAAAAACCCATTTAGAAGGAAGCAACTGAGCTAACTTAAAGGAAATGAGGGCTTCCAAGAGACAGAGTTAAGAGAGGGTATGTTTCTGGGGCACCTAGGTGGTGTAGTGGATAGAGCACTGGCACTGGCTTCAGGAGGACCTGAGTTCAAATCCAGCCTCAGACACATAATAAATATTCCTAGCTGTGTGACTCTGGGCAAGTCGCTTAACTCCA